>NW_005842173.1:1266103-1326033 GCF_000455745.1 Alligator sinensis
TGGAGCAGGTTTCATGATGCCAGGGGCGCTTATAGAAGTTATCAATGGGCACCTTGATCATGCTGTAACTTTTTGCGCGTTACACAAAGTGCTTTAAGTTATGGCGTCATCGAAAGTAACAGACATTCGGTGTTTGATGGTGGGGGCTGGGTGCCTCCATGCACTGGCTGAGGCCAGGAGGCAAGAGGAGCTGTAGCCTGCTCAGAAACAGCTGGCCAGGACAGCTGACCAGCATTCATTCCCCCATGTGCAGGGAGCTCGAGGACTGTGCCCCCTCCCCGCCAGTGCTAAAAAACACCAGTCTAAAAGAGTGTTTTTGCTATGCCTTCTTTTGGGCTCATCACTCTTAAGTCTTGGAGGTAAGATGGTTACATCAGGAAGAAAATCTGATTGTCCATGATCACAAACCAATTTAAAAGCACGTGAAATGCTAAATCCTAACATTATAAAGGGATTAACAATGAAACATGGTGTTTTCTCCCAGTATCCACCTCGGATACGTATTTTTTGTTCATGAATCCAACCACCAGCCAAGCCAAACAAACAGCCAAGTCACACAGGGTGTTTCCTATAAAACATCCTTAAAAGAAACAAGAGGCAAGGATTTCTTAGGGTGGTATATTTTATTGGACCAACTATGTAGTTGGGATAAAAACAGACAAGAGTTTGAAGGAAGTCTTGAATTCAAAAGTGGTCTAATTTTATCCCAACTACAGAGGCAGTCCAATAAAAGATACTGCCCTAAGAATCCTTGCTTCTTACATAATTTTGGAACCATCATAGCTACAACATCTCTCTTCCAATAGATAAAAATAAAAGAGAAACATTATCTATTTTGTCAGACTCCATCATGCTCAATAGCAAATTGGATGAGGGTGGTAATGAAAACATGAGTTCCCAAAACTGGAGGTAACAACTACTAAGCTATTATGCACAATAAAATTAAGGACATGTGGAACCAGCTAAATGCTTCTCATTGTTATCCGCTTAAAAACAAACAAAATTGCTCATCGTGGTAACTGGAAAGGTTATTTAAAAGGAGGATTTAATTTTTGTGATTGTAAATACATCTGTGTTGCTGATTTCTGCACCTTAAAAATCCTTTAAGTCTCACAATCCATACTGTCTATACTAAAGCCACTTTAGTGTCAAAATTAAGGCAATGTGCTTCCTCTGTAGTGTGCCTAGCAGCAGCAGGCATGGTGCATCTAACCACAAGGCTGTCATAGGTCTGTTAAAGGTTAATGTTGTGTGAAATGATTTTATGATGAAATTATTATTATTACTCTGTGAACAGAGATTAAATAGGACTTTCCAACAAGCTGGTGAAACTAGTCCGTATGGCTTATGAACTACAGTGTATCTATTAATTGACTGCTAAATTTCAAGGGCTGGATCTTATATTCCTTGTGCATCCAGAGCCACTGTTAACTTCAGCAGGGGTTTTGGGATGAAGGATTGGGACACTGAATATGCATATGTGGTAAGCAGAGAAAATAAAGAAATTGTGAGATGCTCCTGATAAGAGTCTGGGAGGTCTGAAAAACCCAACCTTTTGGAGAGCTGCTGGCCACAGCGTGCCTGGGTTTACCTTCCTTCAACAACTATTTGGCTTGTATCTACGGCCCCAAAAGTGGTCTCCCATCCAAGTATTAACTGGGCCAGTACTCCTCACTTTCCAAAATCAGACAAGACAAGATGTACTCAGTAGGACTGTGCGAAGCTTCGGTCACTGATTCGATTCAGAGGAGATTCAGCTCGATTCAGCAGCCGAATCTCCAGATCTGAATAGAATCAGGAGACCCATTAATCTCTCCGAATTGAATTGGAAGCCTCCGATTCAATTCGGAGAGATTCGATGATTCATACATAGACACAGCTTTATATGATTTTTCTACATACCTTAAGGTACCAGGTGGCTCATGATCACTGAGATAGTGGGGCAGATGGATCTTCCCATGGGAGTGCAGGGGGGTCCCCAGCGCACTTGGTGGTAGACCCAGAAGTAGACCAGATGCGCTTCTGGTCCATTTGCAGGTGCTCTGTGGAGCATGTGGGGGACCCTCTCCCTACGCCCCCTGGCTTGGTGACTGGTACCTTCTGGGTATGGGTTGGCACCTGGGGTCACCCTGCAGCTGATCACCGAGCCAGGGGGCCTCAGAGGAGGGTCCCCCATGTGCTCAGCGGCAGACCTGGAAGTGAACCAGGACTAATTCCAGTCTGCCTCTGGGTCCACGGCTGAGCATGTGTGGGGGGACGGACACTCCTGTGGGATGCTCCATCCGCTCCACCATCTCAATGTTCACAAGCTGCACCTGGTACCTCGAGGTATGTAGAAAAAACATATAAAGCTGTTTCTATGGCAAAATCGCTAATTCTCCAAAGTGGAATCAAATCTTCAGATTCAGCCAAATTGATTTGGCACAGTTATCCGAATCAGTGAATCGAAACACTGTCCCCTGAATTGGGCTGAATCTGAATTGAATACAGCCTGCTTCACACACCCCTAGTCCTCAGTCCAGTTTGGCCACTCTGATGGGGTTACACTAGCAGAAGTTGGCACCCATTTTGACTATATACGTGGTATGAGGGGAATGAGAAACTGGGCCTGAAAGGGGCTGATGTTTACACCATGGCAGCAGTATGTCCTGAGCACACCGTGCCAAAGTCATTAAACATGTGCTCAAATGATTGCCAGAATTAGGGCCACAGTATCTATGCAGAATTATACTTTCCATTTCCAAATTTAACTGGAGAAAATGGTTGATAAAATCTTTCCCACCTACCATAAAGGTAACCTGAAAACAAAATTCTCTCTAAAAGCCAGTAACTAGCCTAGACTTCTTGAGTCACATGAACAGTCACACTGATTTGGAATAGATGC
Organism: Alligator sinensis; assembly: GCF_000455745.1. Classification (NCBI taxonomy): domain Eukaryota; kingdom Metazoa; phylum Chordata; order Crocodylia; family Alligatoridae; genus Alligator; species Alligator sinensis. Next base: position 1,268,988 of record NW_005842173.1, read on the forward strand.
ACATAAGAAGTGCCATACTGGGTGAGACCAATGGTCCATCTAGCCCACTATTCTGTCTCCGGCAGTGGCAGAAGTAGATGTTATACAGGAAGGGTGCATCTGCATGAAATGTTTATTGTGGAATTGCCTAATTAGCTCCACAGTAAAGCATCACTGGTCTACATGTGTGGAGCTACTAGGTCCGAGTAAACTAATTAACTGCACTATAGCATAGCACTGCCAGATACAAGTACTATTCAATGGCAGAGTTATTTACTCCACTGCAACACAGGTGTAGATGTTAATGGGGCTGGCTGGGGCACAAGGGTGCTACATTATGGGGGCTGCCTACTGGCTAGCCCAGCACTCTGCACCCTCATGCTCCCGCTAGCCCCTCTGCAGCACATAGCGCTGGTTTGGAGCTGTCCTGGGCTGGCAGGCTGATTATCCAGGCTCCCTGCTAGTCAGAGCTGCACTACCCAATGTGCTGCAGTCCCAGGTGCACAAGTAAACATTGCACTTGGAAGTGATAAACTCCAGTGCAAACTATACTGGTGTTTATTGTGTCACATTAATATTCATGTGTAGACCCACCCAGAGAGTATCAAAAACCAGATAGCTCTAGAGTGGCCTGTCCCTATTCAATATTGCCCCTGGCACCCACCAATTATTGGGTTACAGATGCCTGAGGAAATGTCTGCAACCATAGCCAATAATAGATCTATCATCCATGAATGTATCCAGCCCTTTTTGGAACCCAGCTATGTTACCTGCCTCCATCACCTCCATTCCACAAGTTAACTTCATGTTTCGTAAAGATGGACTTTAATTGACATAAGCAATGATGCTTATATTGGCTCATATCTAAGTAAGGTAATTTCATAGACGTTAGGGGCTGGAAGGGACTTGTGAGATCATTGAGTCCAGCCTTCCTGTCATAGGCAGGAAGTCTGCTGGGGTCAAATGATCTCAGCATGATAAGCATCCAGACACCTTGTGAATGAGTCCAGAGTAGGTAGTTGCGCCACCTCTGGGGGGAGCCTGTTCCAGACGCTGGGCACACGGACCGTAAAGACGTTTTTTCTTATGTTCAGTCTAAATCAGCCTTCCAGGAGTTTGTGGCCATTAGACCTTATTATCCCTTGAGGAGCCCTGGTGAGCAACTGTTCTCCCAGGTCTTGATGCACCCTTCCCCCCCTTATATACTTGTAGGTTGCCACCAAGTCCCCCCTGAGCCTTCTCTTCTCCAGGCTGATGAGTCCAATGTCCACCAGCCTCTCCTCATAAGGCTTGCCCTTTTGGCCTTTGATCGGGTGGCTCTCCTTTGGACTCTCTCAAGCTTATTTACATCCCTCCTGAAGTGGGGGGCCCAAAACTGGATGCAGTGCACCAGCTGTGGCCTCACTAAGGCTGAGTAAAGTGAGAGGATGATGTCCCTGGTTTTACTCGAGATGTATCGAAGGATACATGCCAGAGTTTGGTTTGCTTTGCCAGCTATGGCATTGTATTGGTGGCTCATATTTACCTTGTGGTCAGTCAAGACTCCCAAGTCTCTTTCGGTTGTGGTGCTAGTGAGCGCAGCACTGCTGAGCCTATAAGTATGCTGCTGGTTTTTGCTCCCAAGGTGGAGTACCCTGCACTTCTCTATGTTGAAGGCCATCAGGTTTTAGTACACCGACCTTGTGATTGTGTCCAGGTCAGCCTGTAACCCCAGTCTGTCTTCCAGTGTGACTGCTTTCCCCCATAGTTTAGTGTCATCTGTGAACTTTGCCAGCCTGCACCTGATGCCCAAATCCAGATCATTAATGAACATGTTGAAGAGTACTGGCCTGAGTACTGAGCCCTGAGGGATGCCACTGGTTACCTTGCACCATGTTGATTCACTCCCATCAACTACTACTCTTTGGGTCCGACCCTGTGGCCAGTTCCCCAGCCATCAGACCGTGTGATGGTCGAGGCCACAGCTCCCCAGCTTAACCATGTAATGTTCTACATCAATGGTTCTTAATCTTTTTAGACTCAAGACACCCCTCCAAAACTTTTCAGCATTTAGTGGCATCCCATTCCAAAAAATAACCTAAATATATTATTCATATAATAAACTTTATAATTCTATTATGGTATTAAATGATTAGATCTGTGTTGCTCAACCTTTTGGCCCTGTGGGTAACAGGAGTAGTGTGGGACCAGCCCACAGGTCAGATACCTGCTCCACACACCAGATGGGGACTGGGTGCTGCCCAGTTGGGCCCTGTGCCACTTCAGCCCAGCCCTTGTACCTGAATTCATCCTCATGCCACCAGCCTCTGGCTTCTTTACTTTTCATTTCATCCAGGAAGAGCACACACCAACTGCTGAAACTTCCTTAGCCTGATGAAGGGTTTTTGAACCCAAAAGCTTGCTTAATAACTATTCTCCAACTATTTGGGTTGGTCTAATAAAAGATATCAAATTCACTCAAGGAACCTTGTCTGCCTATGTCCTTAGACCAACACGGCTACAACCTAAACCCCTGCTTCCTCATGCCACCTACATCTGATCCATCTGCACCCAGACCAGGCTCTATGAAAATGAATCAGGCCCTACATGATCTAGATCTGGCCCCATGATGCCTTGGCCAGCCCCCACACCACCCGGATAGGACCCTGTACCACCTCGGTCCGGCTCTACGCACCCAGATTGGACCCCAAGTGTTTGGATGAGGCCAGGAATTGCTTCAGACCTGCTGCATGTACTGGCTCTAATGATCAGGTCTGGAAATTTGGCAGCAGCAGAGCACACTGCCACTACTCCTTTCCTGCCACATTTTCAGTCCCATAGGGAACCCTGGATGACACACTTGCATGGGTTAGGGTAGAGCACCCCTGCATTAGATAATTGTATTTATATTACAGTCAGTACTTCAGATAGGATTGGGGTGGCACAGGCAGTAAAACGCATAGTTAACACCCTAGAGGCTGCAAGTTCAAGGCTAGAGCAGAAGTGCTCACAGGATGGCCTGCCAAATTCCAATGAAATCTGTGATTTCTGCTAAATACCTTGTTACACAAGGACATTTAAAACAAAGGACCCCTTCAGGGTGCTGGCAGAGATGGTTTCCCCTAGTTCTGCCTGGCCCAGTGCATGTTTGCTTCCCAACATAACTGGAGTTCCCCACACATGGATCCAGGTCACTGGTGGGGATCAGGAATCACTAGGCCAAGATCTTTTCTCTATTACCCTAGGGAAATCCCCTTTGAACTCCAGCCCTTGGGTCATAAGGGTCAGGGTCTGGGGACACCCAACCAGCAGGGACAATGTGCTGGGCTGCACATGGAGCATGTGGAGAGTGCTGAGGGGGTAGGATGGGCATGCCAAGTGGGTGCTATACTGAAGTCACAGGCATGGGAAACAGGCACAAAGGGAAGGTGGGTCTGTATTACATTATGCAGGCAGGTGCACTGCTTCTGCTGCAGCTCTTCCCCATTTGGCTCTGATGCACCTCTTGAAAATCGAGGGCAGTTTCACCTTGCAGTGACAGTGCCAGCATCATGGCACCCCTGGCAGGTTGCCACAGCACTCTGATGAGTGGCACTGTTCTATACGATTCCAAAAATATAATGGATATCATAACTGTATTGAGTTACAATAGGTAATGGATTGTACAATGGATAGGCATCTGGCTGGAGTCATCTGACCCCAGCACTGTTTCCTGCCTAGGCAGGGGGTCAGACTCGATCTGTTGAGGTCCCTCCGACCCTAGCATCTATGAATCTATGAGTTAAGTAGCCTGTGTCCCATGTGAGTGAAATGATTGTTGTCCTTACAAAATATGACAAACATGAAGATTGATAAGGAAATGTACAGGCTAAATTTTCCCATAGTACCTCTTCTTTAAAAGACAAAAAATTAAATGGTGAAATATTTAAAGTAGTCTTGTTCAGTTGATGTAAAGATCCTAACCCTTGTAGATATTATTATTCATGGATGGTAACTCAAATAAGTGGTTCCACCACAATTTGTGGGCCCAGTGGTGACGCAGATCTGCTTCTCAACTTCTAGGTATAAAACCCTAGTTTAACAAAGCATTTGAGCATGGACTTAACTTCAAGCATGTGCTGATGTCAAACTGAAGTCTGAAAGACTTACGCTGGCACTTCTTTGCTGAAGAAGGATGGTTTTAAGTACACGTTAAATTAGGCACATGCGTAAGTGATTTACCGAACAGTTGTAGAATTTGACCAAATGGGACTACGTGAGTGAGAATGCTGGCCATTTAGTTACATGTTTTCATGAACTAAATCCTGGCGAAATCCACAGGTGAAATCCTAGTCCTGTTGGAGTTGACAGCAAAACCTCTGTTGATGTTAATAAAGGCAAATTTTCACCCAAAGGTATTTCCCTCGCCTCTATCAGCATTCAACAAATGAGAATATCATCCATGGCTTCATGGTGGGAACTGGGATACAAAATAACCTGTCTCACTTTTCATTCCCATTTAGCCTGAACCCAACAATGCTTTTCTCAAAGTATTTTAGAGCAAAGGACAAAGAAACAACTTTTAGTATGTTTGTTGACCTGTAAACTACTGTGAAGTGTCTGGAAGTATTTGCTTCTCTTTCCCAGTTAAAGGAATGAGCTATTAAATACTTGCTAGTTTGAGATAACAACATAGGTCGTTAGAAAAGCTCAATGTAGACCAGAGTGTTGGTCAGGGGAATTTCAATATGGTGATGGCATAACCACAATATATTCCATCTTTTCCTTTTAATGTAACGACACATCTGTATACCGCATATTGACATGCTGCATATGCCCATGCATTGCTTTATAAACGTGTCTTTTTTACATCATTTTAATAAATCATTTCTGCTGTTGAATCTGTTTGTATAAACAACACTCCACTTAATAATATGTACATAAATGCATATATTTACACACACCCATTTATAAAGTGGCAAACAAATATGAAAAAAAAATGGCAGCGAATGAAACAGAAAACATGATGCTTTCTTTCTTTTGCGCTTTTTTTGGTTGGTTGCTAACTATACACATAGGAAAAAATACCAGTGAATCCCAATCAACGTATTGACCAAACAGTGGCAAGGATGCTTTATAGCATTGTCAAGTCATTGAAAATGTATATGGCATGCTTTGCTTCATAAGTGATAGATGTGCAGCCGACACCAGACATGCACTTTGCAAGTTGTTGGAAGAAAGGGCCAATTGTGCTATAAGATTAAATGGTGATTTCCTGGAATATGGGAAGTCTAATGCACTGGAATGGGCAGTCCATATGGGTAACAATGTTCACCTATATATCATGCTTTCTCCCAGCAGTAAATCTCAGCAATGTATATCCAAAGAATCTATCTTATGCATTATTTATGTCTCTGAAATAAAGATTAGAGCAGGCATTGAGTGAAACACCTTAAGTAAATGCTCATTCCATTTCAGAAAGACCGCTAGGACAAAGCGATCCAAAGAAATGTCATGATTTCGTGCAAATGGAAAGAAGATCCAGTAATAGGTTAGAAAAACCATATCAACCTTTACAATGAAGGGCAAAATTCTGGTCTCATTAGAGTCTATAGCAAAATGCCAATACGACAATATTTTGCAATGAAAACTTGAAGCTTATACTCTGAAATACAGATGGCTGTATCGATCAGTTGTGCAGTGCTTGCTCAGGCAAAATAATTAACTGCACTCTTTCTTACAGGAAATACTAAAATCCATTGTCATGGATGGCATGAAAAATACTTAGCTATTTAGGGACCAAAAACCTGAACTTCCTTGTATCTCCTATATCTGCTAAAGAATGGCCACTAGACAGACCCATGGGGATTCTTCACTTATAGCTTAAAAAGCATGAGATGAACAACTTACTACACTACATTCAGCTGGACAGCTGATTAAGAAAACACCCATGACAGTTGGATTGGCTGTTTAATTATGTTGCAGCCATAGCTACCAAGGGAGCAGGGGAAGCAGTGTGTGTGTGTGTGTGTGTGTGTGTGTGTGTGTGTGTGTCTATGTCTATGTCTGTGTGTATGTATATTAACATTTAATATTTTTAAATAAATCTACAAGAAATGGGACCTTCTCCTTTAAGCTGTTATATTTTATGCTGAATTGAATGTAGTATATCTTGGATTTTTTCAGTATGACGGGAAGCCAGACAAACAAGAAACATTGCTTTAGCTTGAACAAATTTGACAACAAGTTTCCCTTGAAGTTTTGCAACATGCCTGAAAACCCACCAAACACTCTGTAGCTAGTACATTCTTCTTTTAACATACCAGAAACAAAAATCATCCTCATGGGAGAATGAGTTAAAAGACATGCACATACTCCAAATGGGGATTTACAGCCAAATTAAGCTAATGAAAATAACACATGCTAAACAAAAGGGAGGCAAAATTGGAGACACGAGCAAAGATTTAAAACCTCACATGGACAATTTTATGATTCATTGTGAGCTTTTAAACAATCCAGAGAGCAAAAAAGGATTTTTAATTGATGGGTTTGAAAATAACAGAAACAAGAATGTATTTAACTTTGTGGGTTTTCCAGTTTAAAGTCTAGTTTAAATCCACTGAAGTTAATAGATTGAATTTCACTGAATTATATGGGTCAGGCCCTTGAGTGGATTAACTGAGTGGGTCAGGTCCTTGGAACGTATGAAGCACAGCAGTTGTCCTGGAGAGTATAATCATCTGTTTAAGTCAAGTCAGTATGTTGTTTTCAAGTGACTGATCTGTGAAGCCTACAGACACATGTATATACATATATGTGTGTGTGTGTATATATGTATACACATGTATATATACATATACATATATGCGTGTGCGTATTGTATATGTGTGTATATATATATGCTTTACAGGTCAGTTATTTATAATATGTGTATGTGTGTGTGTATGTATACACACATATATAAATTTATATAGGATATTTAAAATGATCCATGTTCTTTAAAGAAACATCACATCTCCACTCAATGTATCTGAGTGAACACTGGGTTTAAGACAGATCATTAATCATTAATAGATTCTGTGATGCCTCCAGACAAGCCAAACAAATTTATTTCAGGGCTTCTTCTTTTTTTTTTTTTTTCCTATGTGTATATTAGACATCAGAATCAAATTACGGCTTTATATGTACTTACAAGTAAATGCTGGATTCATTGCCCCCAATATCAGGCGACTGGAGTTTCTGCACGAGTATAACAATTATGCCAATGAAGAGAACAAAGTTTATCTGGGAGGAGAAAAAAAAAAAAAAAAGAAGTGAAAGGCTATCTGGATTTATGGGGAGACTGCTACTAGCCATGCTGTACTTCTAATGTATAATAGGGCAAAGATGGCAGAGACCAGCTGGATTTGCAACCTTACTCCTTCCCATCTGTGCCGCTGGGGCCCTGAAGAACTGACTGGGGAGGCTTGTAAGGGTCTTAGGCTATGGACATAACTTTTTTATTGCCCTGTGACTAGGCATCATAAGTACAAGCTTTCTTCAGGCTTGTCTACACAGTTACCATGGATAAGTATAAATCATCATCAACCACTGCAAGGGAAATACAGGCAATACTTGGTTGGCAAGGGCTTAGTCTTTCCACTGAGCAGTTTCAGCTCCTATTTAATTCATGCAGTCAGCACCACAGAATTAGGCTCCTGGTGTGTGAAGAAAAAGGTGATGTGGGGGGAATGTAGGTGGGTTTTCCTTATCACACGTGCCCTACAGCAATATTAAGTCCACTTATACATGTAGGCAGGAGAGGCCACCCCAGTGGTCCCATCTTGGAAAGGAGTATAGTGGTGCAAAATGGTTATTAAAGAAGAAATTATCATAATTTCCAAAGGGCAGGGGGGTGTTTATGAGAGGGCTGTTGGCTATAGCCCTGGGGGGCTGCATGGATGCAACACTGAGGAGGGCAAGAAACACAATTTTATTTAGGCTAAAAGAAACAGTTTTTCATGGGGAAAAAAGAAACCCGAAACAAAATAAACAGGGACAACTTTCAAATATACCTTTTCCAATGAGATTTTTTTTTTTTTTAATATCCTTCAAAATTGAACCATTTTGGAGAAATGTATCGATTTGGATGAAGCGGCATTTTTTTGGACCCAAATAAATGTGGTAGAAATATTGCAACCAGCATTACTCAGTGCATCATCTCGGCAGTGCCCATCACTGGATGTCTTGGCCACGAATTAGGATTCTCTCTTTGTTGTAAAACCCCAAGAGAGGAGGGTGGGAGGACTGTAACTACCCTATCCCCCTAGCATCTGATGAAGCTGTTGCCTATGCAAGCTTATACCTTTCTGGACCAGCTCGTCTCTAAGGTGCCAGCCTGCCCTTCTTTCTGCCTGACTGCAAACTAACACGGCTAACTGCCTTTCCCCTAACGTGAAACCCTCAGAGTGACATTATGACCCTTTGGTTTTATTTTATACACCTTAGCATTCATTATTATTTTGGGTCTGCCTTATTCTCTGAACGTGTTTCCACATACCTGGATCTCAGAAGAGACATCGGACTAGGGCAGCAAGTAGTTTAACCCCATATCCTGGCTTCAGATATGGATCCTGTTAATTTGACAACTTAAGGCCAAAACTGACCAATAGATCATTTTGTCTGACCTCCTATATATCAGCCAAGCACAGGGCAGAGTGGAGGAGGGCTGTTACAGCATCCAAGGTGCCCCAACAGTTGCAGCGACCTCGGGACAGACCTGACCTGCATATCACAGGCCATCTCAGTCCATGCAGTTTCCTCCATACAGAGCCCAGTAATTCAGGTTTAATTCAAGCAAATGTTCCAGCAAGACGTCCAGTCTGGACTTTGAGGCATGAAGAGATGGAGGATTCATCACTTCCCTTTTGCTAACTTGTTCCAGCGAGTATTTATTTATAAAGGAGATGTACATGACTGACTATCTGCAGCTAGAATATAGACACTGATACAAAGGTGTTTGCAAAGCTTGGGAAGAGGGCTAGCTGGGTACACCTAGGGTGAAGAGCAGCATATCCTTTTCAGTTTATTTAGGTATGGAAAAAATACCTCTTCCCTGGCTATATGATAATTTGACGTGTCCTTAGCTAACATTCAGTTCTATCTCGTATATGAAACCCTGGAGAAATATCTCCTCCAAATGGCACTTACCATTATTGATCCAACCACAGGACCCTTGATGACCCACCACAAGGCTGTGTTATCGTTCATGTCCCAGCAGCTAAAATAATGATGAAGAAAACCAGGGCAGAGGTAAGAGAGAAAGCAAAAAGATGCAACTAGAAGAACCAGCAAACTGATGCTTTTTTTTTCCTTGGGGAATATATCATAAGGGGAAAAGAAAGTCTTGAAACTCAAGCATAGGACTTGGATCCCAGACAGTGTGTCACAGAAAAAGACATCCTGCAAAGCCATAGCTAAGGTACGTCAGGTAAGATCCTAACCAGCCTTTACGTTGTCCCCACTTAGGTGCTGTCACACCTAGAATGTGGGTGTCCTTGGCCAAGCAGAAGAAGACTAAGCCAAAGTGTAAGCTTAGGCTTCCTGGACAAACGTAGGCAGTTATAAAAGGTGACTCCCACTGTTAAGTTCCTCATCAAGGAGGTGGATTCATGTCTGGGTGCCCACATAGAAGCTTCATAGAGAGAATGAGCCTTTAGAGACTGGGTGCTCAACCCTGTATGAAAATCAAGCTCTTTTAAAGGTGATTAAAGAATCACTGGTCCTGTTAAAAAACTGGACATCCCAAATTACCTAAAATCATTGGTCACTTTTAGAAAATCTTGGCTCATAAGCCTAAATCCCATCCCCTCTACAAAACGGAACCTGCCAGGATCTTGCATAGCTGAGTCTTGCTTTCAAGGCCTGCAAGAAGGGCTGGTCCAAGGAGAATTGGCACCCTAGGCAAGCTGTGTACCTTGGCACCCCCACCACTTCCAATATAGAGGAAAATAAGAAGTCTAGAATGAACTTTTACATGTGCGTATTTGATATTCAAAACGAACAATAAAACAATAAAAACACAAATGTTTTAATCATTGTTTCACATGTTTCATTAATCCTAACACAATTATACTGAAAAAAATCTACCAGAATGTATTATAATACATGTACAATTAAAAGAAAATTCTCATGAAGATTTGTGGAAAAAATTAGAGCTTGGCTTTTCATGCTTTCAGTTTCTGTTATTTAGAATGATGTTCCTGTTATTTTGTCCTGCATATAATTTTGGCACCCCCTCCCCCAAATTTTGGTGCCCAAGGCAACCACCTAGTTCGCCTAGTGGTTGGACTGGCCCTGCCTGTGAGGAGAATATGGGCATGGCTTAACAGTAATTTGAAGTATTCACGTGTGTCATTCGGTGGCTAAGAGTTCATTCATCTACAAATAATGTGCCAAAATGTATATTAGGTAAGAGCACTTTGGTCCAACTTTGGTGATCCCTGTAGAAGGGGAGGGATGGAAGAAGTACCAACAGGTCTCCCTCTTAGCAGCAAATGGTATATATAGACCAAATTGGAATTAAAAACATTAATGCAAAAGCAGCAAGAGTGTAAATACCACCTCGAGGGCCATACTACCATGGAAGTCTGGCTCTCCCCTTGATCAGAAAATCAATGCTAGCATGTGATTTCTGATCTCAGTTACCATGGGGTAAATCTGGAATCACATCATGGACTTCAACAGTATTACTGTATTAACAGACACCAGATTTTACTTCCACAGAGCCAATGCACTTCTCCCCTTAAATGGATGTGAATCAGGAGTTGAAATCATTGGGGCTTTGCCAGTTCTGTATGGGGTTAAGTGAGAGGCCATTCAAATTGATCCCTTAGCTGCTTAAATGGGACCCAGGTGGATTTCAGCCGCCCACATCCCAAAAAGCAATTCAAAATGGCTCTGGACCAGCAGCCAGAAATCTCATTAAGTGCCTGAATTCATTAGTCCCTGAACTCATTCATCCATCCTGGCCTGCAAAGTTCCCTAGGCATCAGTGCCAGGGCTTTTGTGCCTGCCGAAACTCTTTGGGAATTCAAATTGCTGCTGAGAGGCATTGAAGCTTTGCCTGGGTCCTTCGAGAGGCCTCTACTGGTAGATGCCCAAAAGCCAGGTTTCCTTCACATTAAAAGCACTGAATTCAGTGGAAAGACAGTGAAGGCAGGAGTGCCCAATAGCCGAGTGGTTAACAGACTTGCCCAGGAAATGGGACACTGGGGTTCTAGACCTTCTTCACCTTGAGATGCTTTGAACCCACTTCTTCCACTTCGTAAAGAGGGACATAACCACTAGGCTATAAAATTATGAGCTGAGCATATTCTCCCCCCTTCCTATGGGGGCTGGGCCACTGGAGAGCCAAGAAGACAAGAGCCCTGGGGCCAGAAAGAGGGCAAAGAAGAGACAGCTGGGGTGCAGCCAAGTGGTTATGGCAGTCTTTTGGAAGGGAGAAGGAGTTTGGTTACCACCAAACTAGGCAAACTAGCATCTGCCTTTGGAAACCTTTAGGGAGGTTATCTGCAGATCAGAGACTAGGCAACGTGAATTGTAAGTGAATGGAGATGCCTAATGGGCAGCATCTATTCAGTGCCACTACACTTGAGCGGGGCAGGTACAACAGTACTTCGTCTTTCTAGAGTTAGTTAGTTTTATTTCTACGGTTTTCTGAATCACCATTTGGAAGTGCCTACTGCTCCCTCTTCTCTATGCAGAACTGCCAAATTGCTCTTAGACACCTCCACCATCTCTTTGCTATCTGCATGGAGATCCTAAATGCCGAAACCTAGTCAAGCGGGAAACCTAATACTTGGCCATGGCAGCACTTGCATGGTGGCACTTCAGGAACCCCTTTGAACATAGGCGACTGGTAGGGAGGGCATTTGGCCCCCCTGACAGGGCTGTCCCCGATGGTGGCATCTGTGGGTGCTCACCAGTCCCATCCCAGCCGCCAATGCTGCCAGTGGTGTCCACGGGTGCTTGCCAGTCCCGTCCCCGCTACCGCCGGCGGCTCCTGTGGGTGCCCCCCCAACCTCAGGAGGCACCAGCTGTCCATGCCTTTGAACCCTGGCCTTACGGCCTTTACATTTCAATTCTTTTCCTTTCTGTCTGTTTTTTCCCTGCCCTGTAATTCCTGAAACGTTTTCAGACTCTCACTGGCTTCTCCCTGAGTCCCAGAACAATGCTTGCTGATTTTGAAAAAGTAGCCAGTGAGTGGCTCAGCTAGAATCGACTTAAGCGTGCTGCATGTTAATCAGCTTCTCTAACAAAAAGACAACATAGGTTTTCCCTCCTGTGAGATAGTTTCCCCTAAAACAAGGACTGCATGGACTCCTAAGAGAAATTACATGCATTTTGAACCAAAGCTACAATCCTAATCATGGCGCAACAGGGGTGTCTAGCTTGTTTGGCATGGAAATCAGTGATTTAATTTGTTTAATGTCAAAATAGAACAATGGATCAAAGCAACACAATCCTCAATGGAAAGAAGGGGTTTTTAGTAGAAGGGGAAAATGTGACAGATGCCCAGGCTGAGCACCTCCAGTCTTTAGGGAAGTTCACATCAGTTTTTCAGAGATGCTTAGTGCCTGCAGAGTTCCCCGACTAAAATGAGGGAGCAGTGTTTAAGGTGTTATCATATCTATTTCCGCACCTCAAGAGGAGGCCAGCTGTACATCCTCAAGTTTGCCCCTAGACTAAGCATTGAATTAGCAACAGAGAAGAGAACAGAAACCAGTCCCCGTCCCCACCCTGCTCCCATTTCTTGTCCGCCCTTTGTTTTAACGGTAAATTCAAACAGGGGACCACGGACAGTGGTACCTACCCGTTGTTGTCAAAGTGAAGGCGCAGCACAGCCCAGACAGTGACACAAATTGTAGGCGTGCCTGCAAAAGACAAGACGAAGTGATTGCTATGCAGTTATTCATTTCTGCTTTCATTTATACATCTGTCACCGATCCCTTCAAATGCAGAAATTTCTCCTCTGAGGTTTCATGTCCTACGGTTTACAGGTAGGGCTAGGCATCTATGAGTTGCAGGCCAGATCTAGCCCACGGAGTCATTGGAGCTGGCTTTCTGCGTGCATCAGCAGGGACTTCTCCCGCGTTGCAACAGGGAGAAGATGTGGCCGCAGGGGCTTCCCTCAAGCCACAGTGGGAAGCAGCAGGTGACAGGTCCTAGCAGCCACCCACCTCTGACCTGAGCTGGGTCATTCTGGCCCACAGCCTGAAAAGGCTGGCAGCTCCTGGCTACTAGGAAAATTAATGCAACTATTAATACAGCAAGGCACTAGAGTTTACAATGCAATTGCTACCGAGAGGGAGCCAGGACTCCTCATGCTGCAAGCATTTATCTTGAGAAGAAATTCAATTCAAATCTAAAGATGATAAGCTGACCTCAAGGAGATTGCACGGATGTAAATGGCAACAAAAAGGGTTCTGCATTATTGTAGAGTGATGTTAGACTCAGCAATATGAAGAGTTCACCCTTCACTGAACAGGAGACCTTCGGTAAACTGAGGCACTCCCTTTAGTCGAGGTAGTACTTTGGTACTGCAATCATTACACAGCTGTACATGGCATGCTTTAATGAAAGGGACCAGGCTTTTATATGGGGCAAATAAGGTGGACTCAACCTAGAGCTCTCCAAATAACTAATTTGCAAGTTCCTATAAGAACCAAAAACTCAGGGAAAAATGTTAACTTAGGGCAAGCAAAAACGACACTTTTTTTCAGTTATCTGCTAAAATGAAAACAAACTCAAAAAACCAAATGCAATGACCAAACAAAAAACCCCTATATGATCATGAGCAAAACATTTCATTTTCTGATTTTTTTTAACCCATTCCAATATTTGGATGAAATGTATATGAACTAAAAATCTTTAACATTTCATTTAAAAAGCATGGGAAAGAAACAGACTTTATTTTTCTGACTCTTTTTCTGGCTGAAATAATTCAGTGAGAATGCACACACATTCTTGGTCAACCTAAACCTGCATTTTTTTTGGCAAGGAAAATAGCTGAGTGACAAGATTTGCCAACCTCTAATCCATCACTACTAGAAAGATAAAAGAGATGGAGGGGAAAAAAGATGTAGCTAACCCTTGGGTGTAGCAGTGAGTAAGACTGTCACAAGTTGACAGCAGCAATTACGTTTCATACACTTTGCAAAATTGTGTTGGTGTCACATTAATTAATCAGTAGAATTAATTTGCTCAGGTGAGTTGCTATCAAACCTTACACTGCAGCTGTTACAAAAGAAAATATCCTTTTAATAACCTTTTCAGATGAGTGAAATTCAGCTCTTTTAAAGAAGAGGAAAAACAGATATTTTAAACAGAAATACTTTCAACAGAAAATGAAATTAAATAGGAACAAAAATAAATGTTCCAGAGAGAAAGAGAGGGGAAATAAAGCATACTGAACGTCAATCTATTTTTAATATTCTCTCTCATACTTAGGAAAGATCAAGGTCTTTGTGTGCTTAATAGATGTACAAAAAAACCAGAAAAGGAATATTTGATGTGTCTGTAAGCATAAGAATATCTAATGGGTATGATGACAATCTTTAACTTACAATGAAGCAGATAAGGAGTAACTCTAATAAAAAGGCAGTGGAATTACAGTGATGAAGAATAAGCGTGAGGTTCGAATCAAATGCAAACACAACTCAGACAGCACTTGTCCTGGGTGCGAGGCTGTGTAGGGCCCTCTGCAATAAAGGTGCACACACATGCAGGCATATATGTGCACACACACTCCTTTGCTATAAATCAAAAACCGTTCAGAAAAGTTAGGTTATTTTCTATAATCCTTTTTAACTGCATATGAACCTCCAGCTCTGGGTGAGATCAAAGAGGATGAAACTATTGTTAAAAAAACAAAGCTATCCCTGCAGCTCTGATCAGTCACAGGAGTTACAAGGTATGTCATAAGAACATGGGATCTCCCCTAAAAGGATCACCTCAGTTTTGCATACTTAAGGGCGTGAATAGCCCAGATAAGCACGCACATTTATCATTTTAATTAATTATATGCTAAATGCTGACATTGCATCAGCTTAGACAGAAGAAAAGACCCAAGTCCTGCAGACTACTGAGCTATCTTTGCAAATTTCTAAGCACTCAGCTCCTTCACAGGCTGCTCTCAGCACCCGGAAGTATGGGAACCACATGCAGGTTTTTCTTAGTGAAACAGAAAATACTGAAGCTATACTCCAACTTGAATGCTTCCTGCAGGTCTGAATATGCTCAGCATGAACTGAAATAAATAGGAATTGTGAGACGTTTCCATCTCAGGATATGGCTTAACTCATAGGTTATTCCCTGCTAATCATGAACGCTGTGGATATTACCTATTCTGTTATATTTATAAGTAGACTAGATAAAACTTATTAATATTTAACTACAAAAATATTCACTTGAGACAGGAAACTGTCTTATGACTATGGGATTGACTGGTTTCAAACGTTGCTCTTTAATGACATGGATTGGAAATGCTTTTGTCAGTTTATACATAAGCTTTCTTGTGTTTCTTTCATGTTTAACAATGTATTCAGATGCACCTACAAAAATGAAAATCACGTACATGAAACAGGCAAAGACCCAAGTCCCAATTACTTCTACTAGGATCTGCAGAACATCACTGGCTGCATCCCCAAAGCAGGAACACGTGTTTTCCCAGGGACAAGTTGCAGCAGCACCTTGTCCCTGGGGAATGCCCATGCCAAGCACGCTCTGACTCTTACCCTGGGTGGGGTAGGGGAGACTGGGGCCAGCAAGTGTGCTGGTCCCAGAAGCCTTACCTGGGGTCCTGGGAGCCTCAGGGAGCTGCAGCTGCAGCACTCCTGCAGCGGGGAGCCTGGCTGGCAGCTGGACTGTGGCTCCGGGTGGCCAGGCTCCGGTTTTGGGCGGCATATGTTGCGGCCATGTGTGCTGCCCTGTTTTTTGGTGTGGGTTTTTTTGTCCAAGGGATCTCCTGAAGTCAAGAAAGCCCCACCGTGCTGCAAAGCAGCAGCACGGGGAACACCTGCAGGTGCTGCATCTGGCTTGGGTTTGAATTACACTCCAAATCTTCGGGGGAGTCTGTGGTGGTGGCAGCCAGGAGCCACCGCCTGAACTGCTTAGAAATACGCGGTGTGGGCCAGGGGCTCTCATCTATTATGGGGGGCTTATGGGAGGGGGGCTCAGTCCCCTTGGGCCCCCCTGTATTTCAAACCCTGCCTGTTGCACATCTGCAGTCATTTGGACGTGGCCACTGGGTTCAATTAACCTGGGAGGCTCCAAATAAGTTCTTCTCTCATGGTTCAGAAGCTCTATAGTCTAGCATTGAAGGGCATGTGTAGACAAAACAGGGGCCCTAAATTAAAGCGGTGGATTTTAAAAAACACACACCTTACCTGTCTTTCTGGCAGGGAGGGGAGGGCGAGCTGCTGGTGGGTGGAGCAGTCCCTGGGCTGCGGGGAAGGGCTGGTGCTTCCCTCCATGGCAGTGGCACCATCTCCCCTCCCAGGTGGCACCCACCTGCAGACACCCAGATCGGGTGGTCCCAGGGGACACCACAGCCACGGAGGGAAGCACCGGGCCTCTGCGTAACTCAGGCAGGCTCTAGGTTGGGGGGGGTGGGGAAAGATCAGGCTCTTCGCTTTTCTTGGGTGGAGCTGCTTTCCCAGGCTGCTGCCAGGCTGCCTGTAGGGCTTCCTGCAGAGCCGTGGAGCTCCACGGGCCCAGTGCTTCGCTCCACGGCCATAGGGGCAGCAAATTAAAACTCCTTGGAGGAGTTTTAGTTTGCTGTGCCCCAAGTCATTTAAGGTGCATTACGCCACCTAAGTTCCTACAGCATCTGGAATTGCTGTGCAATACGCTGCTGAGGCATGCAAACGCCGATATCATTAAAGTGGTGCAAAAATATTTAGCCCGCTTTAAAGTGTTGTGCACACATGGCTCTTGTTTCATCTACACATGGCCGAAGGGACCGGATTAGGACTTAGAGAACATTGTTCAAGTCCTGCCTTTTCCACTGACTTGCTGTGCAACCTTGAGAGAATCCCTCCAACTTCTTCGTCCTTGTTTCTCTTCCCATTTTTCACCGTTTCCAGCATTTAATATTCACAGTAGGAACTTCTCATAACTGTTGTCTGTTATGAACCCCTAGGCACTAACATAATGCAAAAAACAAGAATGGGAGCCATTCACATCTATTAAGGTTTCATTGTGGCATTTTTTAAATTTACAAGACATTAGTTTTATTTCCAGTCTGTCTTGAAGCTAAATTTCATTTAACAGAAGTCCGATACTGAGCTTAACCTTGAGAGTCTGTGTTTTAAACCTCATACATGCACTTTTAATGAAAGGTCTCTTTTTTTGGCCTGCCATCTGGGCTCATTAGTTAAAATGTCAAACACATACCATTTGCATGAAGAAACAACAGGAATAAATCTAGCTCTGAAGGTTTAACATCTACATAACTGCATAAGTTATCATCATGGGGTCCTACTCTCTAAAGAACATTGTTTTCCCTCACCAATATAACCAGTTCCTGTTTACCTATCCATTGCTTGATTTTCATTTATGCTGAGCAGGTCTCACTTGGACATGTTTTCAGTGTTTTCAGCCTAGCTGTCATCTGTGAGCAACAAATGAAACCACAGGGAATAGCCCAGAGTTGGTATTTCTGATTTGATTAATCAGAAAACTTCCTCTGACATTAAGAATACTTCTTGCAAAGTGAAATGCTCCAAGGGGGACTGTGAGTTTGCTGGTCCTGATTTCAATTCACGTCTGGCTAGACCAGGAGACAATAACCTACTTAGTCTATAATAGCAGTGCTGAAATGTGCAATCCTGGTGGGAGAAACCCTATTGTTTTCTACATTGCTTAGTCCACATAAAATGGAGATGTTGGGCTGTTTTGTTTATTACCTTTTTAACTATTAGAAAAAAATCTTGCTGGCGTCCAAGAACATCCATCTTGATTTTCTCAAAAAAAAGGAGGAGGATCCAGAACACCATATACCAGACCAAAGAGGAATACAGATGAGGTCAAAAGGCAATCCCATCTATTCGAACTTCAGCAAAGCAAGATTATTACCATGCAAGGACTTTCTCTGGTCCTTGCAAGGACTTTCTGAAAGGATGGATTTGCTCCTTTCAGGATGCATGGCTCCCTGACACACACACATGGAAAACAAAGACATGCTAGGGATTAGAGCAGATAACTTGAGATACTATGGGGAGAACTCTTATTTTACCCAGCAGAAAACCAAAGTACAGCCTGCAACCGTCTCTAATTTATCTGAGTCAATGTAAGAGCAATTTGATTGCCCACACTGAGCATCTATGTGCCCCCATTATAGGAATAGGGAGGTGTCTGCCTGTCTCCAGAGGGAGACACTATTTCTATAACGGGGCACTTGTGCACCCAGTGGAGTAATACAATCACTCCTACATTTTAGTTGGGTAACTCCGAGTTGGTCACAAGCTGCACTTCAGTCATCCATTGGGTGAAGTGAGATTCTGCCCTTCATGGGCTCTTCTTTGATTATGCTCATCGTCTCTTTTCAGTCAGTTCCTTAGTTCAAGCAACCCTTTCACATGGTGCTAGAGGAATAAGCAAACCCACACATAACAATTTTTACCTACCCCAGCCAATGATGGTGTACCAGTAGAAATATCTCCTTTCTGGAAAAAAAGTCTCCACCAGCAAGGTGAAAAGATACAGTCCCTCGATGAACAGCCAGAAATAATTAGACATGACACAATAGTGGAAAAAGACCATCACCGCCTTGCACTCCACCTGCAGGAAACAAACACAAATAACATTGCTTCATTTGTGCTTCACTGAGGGTTGACAATCGGACGCACAGCTAGCTCTTGAAATCCTCCAATGAAAACTAAAATATATGGATGTATATATATAAAATATATAAATACTAAAATATTTGGATATGCATCTAGCTGGGGTCATCTAGACCCAGCACTCTTCCCTGCCTATGCAGGGGGTCGGACTCGATGATCTATTGAGGTCCCTTCCGGCCCTAACATCTATGAATCTATGAATCTATAAAACAATCCTTTTTTTTTTATAACATTCAAATCTAAAATAATCATGAAAAAAGCTCAAAGATTGCAGCTCTAAAAGCAGAGAGCAAATTTTAGCAGTTGTGAGAGGTTTTGAGAACGTCTCCAGATAGCACAAATGCTTCTACCACTAGTCGGGGAGTGAGGGCAGGTCAACAATGGCTGCTAATTGGTAGACTGCAATTCCCCGAGCCTTAAGTTCAGAGAAGAAAAAAAAAATTCTGTATAAGGAAGTCTAAGGAAGATGTTTAAACAGAATTGAGAGTGTGCAAGGCCCTGAGATTGCAAAGAGGATGTATCCTGCTGTGCAAAATTCAGAATTTCACTTCCTGGCAATTTATAGGAGCTGTCACTCTCTGTCAGAGACTGCAAAGTGAGGATAATGGTAAAGTGATTTCCTAGACAAAGGCATACCAGCTTTTATTAATATATGGAGGGAAGAAAAATGTAGACAAAGCTCCAGACCCATTTGGACAAGCACTGAGAGAGTGCTGAACACTCTACCAATGCTCTGAATAGGGCATACTTGTCTTTCCAATGTCACATCCCAAGGTGATGCCATAAGCATTGCCACATTGTTCACCTGCAAAGTTATTCCCATGCCGTAATACCATGGAATAACCCAACCAACTAGAAGCTCTTTTCTGTGACCTGGCAGGGAAGGAGAGATCCAATGGCTTCTCTTTGATGTAGTGGAGAGGCCCTCAGGTGGTATAAATTGGGAAAAGTCCAGTCACTTCAAGAGAGCTATGCCAACTGAAGACCTGGCCTCCAGAATGGTAATTTGAACCATTTCTGATCCCCAGACATCTCAAACCAATAAGCCAAAGCACTAAGTTTGAACAGAGATACAGGTACGGATAAAAGTGAAAAAAAATGTGGCCCAAGCTTAAACTCTGAAGGCTACTTACATCAAACTACTTTTTCGAGACGGCAGTCTACCCCTTCTGTTGACTGGCTATTTGTTCCAACCCCTTTCCATTCACTTCCTTAATAATCATTTGAGTTCAGCCTCATTTCACCAGCCTTCATGCTCCCTCTATCCTTCATTCCTGCCTCTCTCCCTTCCGGGCATGCCAGCTACTGATACTCTAAAGCATGGTGGAGATGAAAAATATTGTGAGAACCAACCACTGCTTTCTTCCCAGGTTTGTGGCACAGACTCATAGGAAAGTAGGTTGGAAGGGACCTTAAGAGGTCATCTAGTCGAGGCCTGTTGAAGCCTTTATCAAACCTCCCTGAGTCTTCTCTTCTCCAGACTAAACAGTCCTAGTTCTATCAATTTTTTTATCAAAAGTCATGTTTCCCAGGCCTCTAATACTTTCCGTTCCTCTGTGCTGGCCTTTTATTAATCTATCAACTTTGTTCTTGGAAAAAAAAGATGTGGAAGACAGGCAAGGGTAGGGGGCGAGGATTGGTTTTTTGGTGAGAACAGTGTGGAGCCGCATACACATAACTTCTCTTTACTCCATCCCAGCCTATCACATCTGTGCACACAGTATGGCCGTGAGAATAAATTTGCCCCCAAAATGTTCAGTAAACACAAAAAGACAAGATGCGATGTTAATAGCAACTCTACCACGATCAAGCCACCACCCCTTTTGTCACTGCTTGAAGTCAGATCCTTTTTCTTTCCACTATATTGTCTCTCGTTGCCTGAGAACTCAGAGCAATGGATATAAAACATAGATAAAACATAGATAAAACATAGAACTTTTGGACCCCCGGCTAAAGAGGTCACTAAAGTCCTAAAGTCCTATGTTTTATCTATGTTTTATCTATGTTTTATCTATTCAAATCGTAAGCTCTTTCTGATATAGAACTTAAATATTCCTTACCATGTTTTTATACAGAGCTGAAAACAAAGGGCTGAAATCTCAGCCCAGGATTTCAGGGGTGACTGTGGTACAAACATTCAATAAACTTCATCTTTTTTATGGGAAAAAAAAAATATATATATAGCAAGCAAAAAATGCTGCTGCCTTTTTTTCACTTACAGTAGAGATAAAACAGTGGCTGCTATCCTGTTCAGCATACAGGACCCCATCTTTAATGAAGACTGATATTGCTCGCAGAATAAATGAGACAAAGAGATTCATGTGGATGAAGTTGCGGGTACAGTGAAGCTTCCTACAAACAAAAGAAAAGATAGAAAGAAAAAATATATATGTTTTCTTTCCTGATATTAAAACACTCCTGGCTGTGCCTTCTAATAGCTGCAATAACAGTAATGTCTAGGAAAACAGGAGTCAGTGTAATAGTGATCCCAACCAATCCAACAACTTTGAAAATGACTCCTTACTTAGCTAACTGAGGATTACTTGGGCAATTTTTATACCTATTAAGCTCTTGGGCCAAATATCACATGGGAATGAATTCCATTGGCTAAATATATACATTTCATCTCTGCATAAGACTTTTCAATGGATTTTTTCTAATACTGGTATATTTTATTTATACAGCTTTTCTACCCAATAGGGCTGTGCCAAACAGCACTGTTTCGTTTCGACCTCCGTTTCACCATTTCGCTGGGACACTGTTTCGTTTCGAGTTGTGTTTGGTTTCGAAGCACTGTTCCGTTTCTTTTCGTCGAAACCGTTTTGCCCATAGGCTATAATGGGGAAGCATGAAACTGCCTATAACTTTGTCATTTTGAGGCAGATTTAATGAAAATGGCAGGCATGGTAGCCCCTGCTGAGGCCATGAGGCTTGCCAAGTTTCAAGGAGATAGGTGCAGGGGGTTCTGGGAAACTGCACCTCAAGCTGCTGACAAGCAAAACTGGTGACGTGTGTGACTATGTGTGTGTGCATGTGTGTTAAGGTACAGTGAGGTGAAAACAGCAGGTGTGGTAGCCTCGTCTGAGGCCATGACCTGCCAGGCATCAAGAAGATAGGTGCAAGGGTTAACGAGGTTCAGTGCTTGTTTGAATTTACAAACCTTTTTTCATAGACGAGCCTATGAACTGCACTTCATCAGCCTCCTAGGTACAGAAACTCACGGACTCACTATAGACAGTGGTATTCTGGCACACTGCGACCTAATGGACATCTGGCTCCCCAGGTACTTCTGCACTTTTACCTGCACTGCTACATCCCCCTTCCCCCCCACCCCAGCCTGTCCCTCACCCCCTGATGCCTCCATTTCCATTTTCACTGATTGGCTTTCTTGCCTGCACTGCATGCCAGCCTTAGGCTTCTTTATTATTCCTTCCATCCAGGAACAGCACACACACACACCAACTGCAGGTGCTTCCTCAGCCTGCCAAAGGGTTTTTCAGCCTAAAAGCTGGCATCCCAGGCAGCTAAGCTGAGCTCACCTGAAGCTTCACAACTCCACTGCAACCAGCAAGCCTCAGGCCTGTCAAAGGCATGACGGGTCTGGGCTTTCCCCAGCCAGGACTGTGTGTGTGCATGTGGTGGCTGAAGATTATGGTACCTCCTACCCACCTTTCACCAGAAGGATCCTTGTTTCTGGCATTTCCTGGGGCCGCTGCACCAATGACAGTTCCAGCAGGCCTCCCAACCCTGGCAGAGTGCAGTTTTAGTGGTCATGCCCAGGACCTGGGGCCTCCTCCTTCCCCATAGCCCCAGCCCATACCTCCAAGTTCATCCTGGCACCGGAGCTCAGCAGGGACATGTTCTTCCCCTGCTGGCTGGTGATGTAGCGAGTGCCCCCTCCAGCTCTGAGCTGGGCATGAAATGTTTTTTAAAAAAGGAAAAAAGGAAATAGGTGCAGATGGAGTGAGGAGGATGGCATTCACTCCATCTGTACCTGGAGCTTGGGGAACCTCAGCAGCAGGAGGTTCACCTTCAAGAACACCAGTGGCTCCACCAAACCAGGATCCAAGCAGGTGCGGTGGGGTGTCACTACGTCCCCAGCTATGCTGAAAGCCCTCTCACTTGGAACACTGGTCGGTGGACAGGACAGGTGCTCGCAGGCAACCATGGCCAAATCTGGCCACATCTGGCTGTGGTTTGCCCAGTAGGCCAAAGGGTTGCACAGCAGCAGCTCCATGTTCTCAGTGAGAAAGGCAGCCACCAAGACCTGAGCGCGACTTGCCTGATGGTGCCTCTGGACCCCACCATGGAAGCCATGCCTTTGGCCTACATTGGCAACACCTGTGGTGGAGGAGGAAACTGGCTGGTGGATGGTGTGCTGGCATGGGACAGTGAATCCCTCTCTTCCACATCCCCCTGCCTCTGCCGTTCTGGCTCCCTGATGCTCTTCACCAGCACCTCCATCCACTGATCCAGGGTTTTGCTGCTGCATACACTGACACTGCCCTTCACCCTCAGGTCACACTCTGTGGCCAGCATGTGAACCATACTGGGCCACAAGGGATCAAGCCAGTTCCTGATGTCCTCCTTCAGCCACCTCACCAGTGCCTGCATGTCGGGTGACAGCGGCTTGCCCCAGCCAGGGAAATCAATCCCCTGGAATGTCTCCATTTGGTTCTCCAGTTCCCTCACTAGGGGATCACCTGGCTGAGGAGGGCATCAGCAGCACTGAGGCTCTTGGTGGCCTCAAGGAAGGGCTCAGGGACAAACAGTTGTGCCTGTTTGTCCCACAGCATCTTGCCCCGCTTGATGCTCTGGTCGAAGTAGTCTGCCACTTTCCTGCATTTTGAAATGAGCTTACTGGTGGTGCTGACACCATCACCAGAAGCTCTGTCCCCTTCCTAGGCATCCCTGACTACGAGGGGGAACTTCCCTGTGCCACACAGCAAATGCCAACAAAGTTGGCATCATGGACCGCTTTGATCATATTGGCCCCATTGTCGGTGATCGTAAACCCATGTGTGAGCTTGCCCTGCCCAATGAGCCACCCCTGCACTAAGCGGTTCATGGCCCCCATGATCTCTGTTACCATGTGGGACTTACCCATCACCTTGGCTTGAAGGAGAGCCCACCGATGGCCTGACTGATCAAACCAGTGCCCTGTGAGGAAGTGGTAGGTGTCATCTCCACCCCAGCTACTCCAGATGTCCAAGGTGAAGTGTAAGGCCACCTGTGGACCTGCCTTGTGCAGCTCCTCCCTCAGGTACTCCCTGCATGCATCATACAGGGAGGGCACCACCGTTCTGATGAAGGTGGTGCATGCAGGCACTTGGTAGGATGGGGCCATGAGCACCATGAGCTGCCTGAACCCTGGCCACTCAACTAAGGAGAAGGGCTATCCATCGACAGCAAGCATCTTTCCAGTGCTCTGGGTGATCTCACTCACCCTTGCAATGCCCCCTCATTTTTGTCTGCCTTTCCCCCACTGTTCCAGGGTGGCCTGCCTCTGCTTTGCAGGGATGGGGGCTTTGGAGAGAGAGGGGGACTTCCCTTTAGGCATGCTCCCACTGGTGCCAGGCTGAGGAGCCAGGGCAAGGGGTGGTGCCTGCGGAGATGCATCAGCATCGTGGTGCTCATGTGTTTTGTTCCCTTGCCCCAACTGGTTTTGGCTTGGCAGTGCAGGCAGATAACGTACGTGGGATCATCTGCCAGCTCAAAATGATCCCAGACCACACTACCCGCTTGCTTCTTGGGTGCAGGTGTATGTGTAGATGCTGCACTTTCCTCCTCCTCAGCAGGCAGAGGCACAGCAAGAGGAGGAGCAGACTCAGCTGAGCCACTTGCCTCCACCTCTACGTCAGCCTCCTCTGAAGTGCCTTCTGGGGAAGGAGACCTGGCTCTAGTGGAAACTTGAGGGCTGTGGAACACAAACACAGATGGTTCCCCCTCCATCCCCAGAATTTCTCTTGCTAGGGCATTGAGATCCAGCTCCAGCTCCAGCTCTTGCTCTGGCACTGGAAGGCTCAGCATGGGAAGTGAAATGGGAGTGGAAGAGCCTGTCATGCTGGTGCTGGTGCTGCTGCTTGTTGTCATGGTGGTGGTAGTGGGGGTTATGGCTGGTGCTCTTGGAGGGGATGCAGTCTCAGGCACAGGCAGTGGCACTGCTCTCCTCTCCCTGTTTCCTGTATAACTAGTGGAAGCCTCATGCCGGCTTGTTGTAGCAAAACGGCTGCATCTCAGTTTGGGGAGAGCGGGGGGAACCTACAGCTCTCCCTCTATCCCCTCTTCCACCCCTCCCTGAAGGCTTGCCAGCTGCTTTTTCAGCACACTTCATGGTGTGTTTCATAGTGTCCTGTCTTTGCCTTGGTGTGCTGGAAAATCTGTCTCTTCTTCTGTAATGTTAAATATCCGATTTATGTACTATATGTAGATAAGATAATTGTATGTGTGTGTATTTATGTCATGTATGTATGTTTGTATGTATGTATTTAAGTAATAAATAAAAACATCAATATATAAATGGATGTATGTGTTTTCTTATATAAATTCTATATTATAATATGCAATGTAATTATGCTGTGCTTCCCTGCGCAGTGAATGGAATGCACACTCTCAGAGAAAGCACAGATTTGAAAAGAATCAAAATAGACTAAGCAAAAAGAGGATTTTGGAGGAGGAATAAATTGAAAGGAATCAATCAATAAATATAATAATAAAATAAAAGGGTATAAAAAGAAAACAAAAGGTTTTACTGAATCCCACTTGCTAGGCTAGCAAGTAGGAAATGAATGGTAGCCCTTGTTGTCTAACACTGCTGAGCTTCCAGAAGACAGCTCAGTAACTGACCCCAAGCCAGAAAGCAGCTCAGTTCAAACAAAGCTGCTTTTTATGCTGTTTTTCCATGCTTCCCCCAGAGCACTGGGACTGGAAGGGACCTCATGGAAGGATCACAGTCCCTGGCCAGCTACACAGTCAATATGAGAGCAGTCCTTCCGC
This sequence comes from Alligator sinensis, assembly GCF_000455745.1. Lineage (NCBI taxonomy): Eukaryota > Metazoa > Chordata > Crocodylia > Alligatoridae > Alligator > Alligator sinensis. The sequence goes on from NW_005842173.1 coordinate 1,294,805, forward strand.
CCCTTTCCCCCTCCATCGCCTTACTTTCTGTTTCCCTGCAGGCAAGCCCAGCTTCAGCTTTGAAACTCAAAACGTTTTGAAATTTTCAAAATGTTTCAACTGCCCTCGTTTTGTTTCGAGGTTGTTCCGAAGCCCTTAGTTTCATTTCTATACAACTGTGCTGGCCCCAGCAGCCTTACCTGACGTCCTGGGGGCTGGGGATGCTGCAGCCGTGGCACCCCTGCATCTGGCAGCCTGGCCGGCAGCCAGAGCATGGCTCTGGGGGGCCAGGCTCCAGTTTTGGGTGGCACACGCTTCAGCCATGTGAGCTGCCCCACTTTTTTCCACCTGAGTATTTTTGACCCCAGTATCTCCCAGAATCAAACTCCTCTCCTCCCCCCACCCCATGCTACAAGGTAGCCATGCAAGAAGTGCCTGAATGGGTGGTATGTGGCACTGTAGATCGGTTTGTGGTGTCATGTACTGCGTGGCTGCACTCATCTGGATGCAGCCTCTGATTCTAAAACAAGCATATCATCCTGCACATCATCCTATTTTTGTCACTGCTTAGGTAAAAGATTGGATGGAGGGGGAGAGGAGATGGGTCTTGGTCTCTTTTTCTATGCCTACAAACAGGTCACCACTCATTCACAGCAACTCACCTGAAACGACATAGGATAACCATCGCCATGGTGAGGGAAACAAGAGAAGTGCTATATCCAACTGTGTACAGGGCCTTCACAGACAGGTAGTAGTAGTCCTTGAGAAGAAAACACCATGTAGTCACAAACATCACCTTCACCTCTTGGGCCAGGATCTGGCTGACTTAACTCACAGGACTAATTCCAGTCATGCCAGACTTCAGTGCCATAAACAGGTTTTGGGTCTTACAGTGTTTGCTAAAGTTTCCCTTTATGTTTCACTGTGTATTGTCACTGCCTCTGGTACAACCTGAGCTGGCACTGCATTACAGAACCGACTCTTAGAGTAAAGGTTGAACTCTTATCATTGCATTGACTACTCCATATCGATCTCAAAGTCAGAAAGGATTACATTAAGGGCAGACTGGGTGTGTCTACACATGCATTTATGGCAGCTTAAATTTACTGAGCAGTAAGTTACTGTGCAGGAAGCGGAAATAGGCTGGCGTCTACACGTGCAGATGACCTGGAACTACATTTAGTCCCAGGTCAGAGCAGCGTGCCATGTGCCCCTGTGGCCACCAGGGGGAGCTCCAGCCTCTGGCCACATGACTGCCAGCTCTTGAGACTAATTTTAGTTTCGAATTGAAGCCAGAGCTGGCTGCCAGCACTTGGGACTAACTTTAGTCCCAAGTTGAAGCCAGGAGAGGTGGCCAGCCAGGAGTCCTGGGGCTGGGCTCAGGCCAGCTCTTCAGTGGCTGGGCAGACCCAGAAGGGAGGACTCCTGGGTTACTGTGCACTAATGCATCTACATGTACATTATTGTGCAGTAACTAAATGGGTGTAAATTTGATACCTGCATGATGCAGGTATCAAATTTACACTGAAGTCAGTGTAAGTCACCATATTTACTGCACAGTATGGGCATGTACATCTAGATGTGCACCCATATTGCACAGTCATTTCAGTTATTGCACAGTAGATACGCATGTGTAGACATGTCCACTATGAACTCCTTGCTTAATTGGTGAGGATTCATTAGTGTATATAACAACTCGGTGCTATATGAGTTATAAGCTTACAGAAAAGCCCACAGTATAACAGAATATAAGGAAAACCTCAAGTGCTACTCTTTTGAGCTTGCATTTATATATGTGAATTATTTCACTTGGATCACCGTTCAGTGAATACAGACTGGACTCACAGCAAACACAGGCATGCTATGTCATTAACTTGTGATTAGCATTAAGTTATTTCCTACCTGGTTTACAGGGTCAGTGAAATTCTCATCAAAGCAGGCATCGTAGTAATGAGGGAAGGGTTCAGACCAACCATCTTCTGTGCAATTTCTGCTGATGTCCCCTATATTAAGTAACATAGCAAAGTTACAGTGTAGGACATTGTCAAATCCAACCAAAGAACATGCCTTCCTTGGAGCGTTGCCATATGATAGGTGGCTTGGGTGTTGCAATTCATGCGCTAATTATTTCAGAAGGCTGAAATTATGGGAATGTTGTAAACAGAGACTCTGTTGCCAGTGACAATAACTGGCATACTCATTTCCATATCAGGTTATTCAGGATGCTCTACCAGCTCGTGGCTTTTTTCAGAGCTTATGTCCAAGCTCTCTGACCTGACTGAAAAGCTTGAGGCCTGTTGGTGAATGCATCACGTTCTTGTTGGAGCCAAACCTGGGCAATGCTTTTGTTTTATTGAGCCGTTACAGTTACTTCTGCTCTGACTGTACCTGTTTGACTGTTTTGCTTTTGCATTTGGACTCAGTGGTTACTGTTTTAGAGCCACTTTGTTAAGGAGAACATGGTGTAAATGGCACTGACCTTATTTTTAATCATGTCTTCATCCCTAAATGGAGCTGAACATATGTGTAATCATTTTACTCTCTTAGGAGTCCTGTGCTACTTTGAGAATTTCTAGAATTTGTAATTTCACAATAGTTCTCAGTTTTCCAGGGAAATTTCCCATAAATCAAAGAGTCAGGTTTTTTTACTTCCTTCTGGTAATTGCTGTTAAGGTAGTAAATAAGAATGATAATGATATCATTGTTAGACTGTAGTAGTCACCAACTGATATATAAATGTTCCTCATACTGCTACAAGTAACACTCTACTAAGTGTGTTCTTGCAATGATTAGAATTGATCAGAAGCATAATATCCATAGTTTCATAGGAGCTAGGGTTAGGAGGGACCTGATCAGATCATCTAACCTGACCCCCTGCCACAGGCAGGAATGAATGCTGGGTTCACAAGACCCCAGACAGGTGATCGTCCAACCTCCTCTTGAATTTGCCCAAGGTAGGGGCGAGGACCACTTCCCTGGGAAGTTGCTTCCAGATTTTGGACACCCCAACTGTAAAATATTGCCTTCTGATCTCCAACCTAAACCTATTCTCCATCAGCTTATGACCACTGTTCCTCGTCACCCCAGGTGGTGCTGGGGAGAAAAGGGCTCTGCCTATTTGCTGTTGATCCCCATTGATGAGCTTATAGGCAGCCACCAGGTCCCCCCTCAACCACCTCTTGCTGAGGCTGAACAGGTTCAGGTCCCTCAGTCTCTCCTCATAAGGCCTGCCCTGCTGCCCTCTCACCAAGCGGGTGGCCCTCCTCTGACCCCTCTCCAGGCTGACCACATCCCTTCGAAGTGCAGCACCCAGTACTGGACACAGTACTCCAACTGCAGCCTGACCAAAGTCGCACAGAGGGGGAGGATCAGCTCCTTGGACCTACTTGAGATGCACCTTTGGATGCATGACAAGGTAGGGCTGGCCTTGCTGGCTGCGGTCTGGCATTGGCAGCTCATGTTCATCTTGGAGTCAATAATGACTCCGAGATCCCTTTCCGCCTCTGTGCTTTCAAGAGGGGAACTCCCCAGCCTGTATGTATGTTGTGGAGTCCTTCTCCCAAGGTGCAGCACCCTGCATTTGTCTACGTTGAACCCCACCCTATTCATATTTGCCTGCTTTTGTAGTCTGTCTAAATCTAGTTGCAGCCTCTCTCTCCCTTCAAGTGTGTCCACCTCGCCCCACATCTTAGTGTCATCAGCAAACTTGGACAGCGTACTTTCCACCCCCTCGTCCAAGTCGCTGATGAGGATGTCAAACAGTGCGGGCCCGAGGACTAAGCCCCGGGGTACCCCACTACTCACATCTCGCCAGGTTGAGTACAACCCGTCCACCACTACTCTCTGGCTGCGCCCCATCAGCCAATTTGTTACCCATCCGACTGTGCAGGCATCCATGCCACAGTCGCTTAATTTATTGATGAGGATGGGGTGAGAGACAGTGTCAAAGGCCTTCTTAAAGCCCACTTGGCAGGAAAAGAAGCTTGATTTTTCCTTTTGGAATAGGATTTAAACAATAAAAAACATAATTTTCCTTACCTAGGGGAGACTGGACTTTGGTTTCCAACAGGTCAAAATCACCTACTAAACCAGAGATATGGTCCTTCCCAGTCCCAGTGTCCATGGAAATCAGTCAACAGATGCCCACTGATTTCTATGGTCTTGGAATAAGGCCCAAACTTGACTTTACCTTTGAGAAAGGGTGTAATTGTAAATATGGATTCACCTGATAGTGTCTATGATAGATACACCTAGGCCAAAGTTAAATACACAGCGAGAATAAAACGGAGTTAAGGTTGAGAGTGAATCTCAGCATTGTAAAATAGACAACATTAGTGGGATACTGCAATCATCTCCAAAATAAAGGACTGGCAAGCCAAGAAATTCTGAGTTAAGATAAAATATAAAAGAAATATGAGGGCATAAAATGCAAAAATTACATCACCCAAACAACCTTAACTCCCACCTGGTGGGATACCATACAATGCCACAGGGTTTTGAATAAAGCACTTTAAATGATGTATTCCCAGATTATTTTTAACTGAATTTAAGGTATATTAGATATTATTGCTTATAATAATAGCTAGTATCTAACTGAGATTTTAGTGTGACATTGTAGCGTGTATTCCAGCATCCTGGAGAGAGATAAGCTATAGGCGAAGAGATATAAAAAAGGAGACAACAGAGCTGTTTCTCACCTGTGTGTGTTTGCGCCACATTATCCACTTCCCAACCTGAAGAAAAGAAATACATAACATAGATGACTATTTTAACTTACTGAGTGTTCCCCCCCAGCTCCCTTATCCAGGAAACATAAGTGACAGTCATTAGAAAACGTTTCCAGGTACCTAATCAAACCAATATTTGCAAGGGAGGCAATGCAGAAGGGAAATAAATACAGAGATACTTGTAATACGGCTCAGTAGCTCTGTGTGCTGTTCTGTTCCCAGAAGGGGGTGGTAAATAAGGGGGACAAAGCTGGCACTCAAGATGTGTGGACAGCTATCTCTTGCTTTATATGCAACTAATTTCCACAATAAGAAGGCCCTTGCTAGAGGCAACCCATGCTAGAGGCACATCTGCACAGGGAAGGTACCCCAAGGTAAACCAGAGTGTAATTTGGCTCTTGGGCCCAAGCTCCCCTTGCGGGCATTCCCAGCATGCAATAAGTGAAATGTGGACTACTCCAGCTAGAACAGTACCTCATACTGACTGCCCACTGTGAGCAGCATCAACGAGTTAGCACAGAACTGGTAGTGCACCAGAAACGCACACCCTGGTTTATACTCTTCAGTGATTTCTCCATCTGGGTAGGCCCAGAAGTAACAACATGCAGCTTATGGATTCAGTTTGATATTATGAACTCTCTGTAAATGGTTAAACTCTAGGGATCGTTCTCATTGTATTCTAACCGTGAGGGGCTACAATGCCACCTGAAGATCCAGCTGCTTGCAAAAATCTTTCAGTTCAGTTCATTTTCTAGCAGGCAAGACAGCAACCGACTCCACTAAGGTTTTGTGAGGGTCTTTCAGTCACTGAGATAGATGAAACACAGGATACCTGCTGATGGGGGTTATACATCGGGGTATGTGTACAACATGTATAGACAATGAGAGAACGTGTATAGACAACGTGTATAGACAATGAGAGAAAGGACCCCTAACTACTCAGCTTCCTTAATGAAATGACCCACTGCTAAGGTTTGGAGCCTGGAATCCATGCCAAAGGGCACACATGACATGCAGATGAGACAGACAGGCAAACTGACCAATCACCGCAATTCCCAAAAGCCTGTGGATACATCAGAGGTCATAGTCATATTGGTCTATAGGCAGAAGGAATCGGAAGTCTTGGCAGAGGTGATATCTTTTATTAGGCCAACTAGATATTTGCAGATAAATTCTTTATTTGTAAGCTTTCAGGTGCACACACCCTTCTTCAGGCACAGGAGAACGCAGTTTTACAATCTTGTCAGCTTCCACTAGAGCAGTGGTTCTCAAACTTTTGTTTTTTTTCGCGGACCACTTGAAAATTGCTGAGGGTCTCGGTGGACCACTTAAACTTTTATTTTTTTTGTTCTACAAATCGAAGCATATAACTCACATTTCAATATCAGTATTCTTACCTTTCTAATGCAATGGCCGTGCCTGTTTTTTTGAGCAAAGTTCTGGAAGTCATGTGTAATGTTTGTCAGCTTTAGCCTTAGGCCACCTTTCTGCAGACCACCTGAATAGAGTTGGCAGACCAGTGGTGATCCGCAGACCACAGTTTGAGAACCTCTGGTTTAGAGCAGGGGTGACCAACCTGCGGCTCCGGAGCCACATGCGGCTCTTCAGAAGTTAATTTGGAAGCTGGTCACCGTGTGCTTGTGCAACGATTCAAGGAGATGCATATTAACTTCTGAAGAGCCGCATGTGGCTCTGGAGCCACAGGTTGGCCACCCCTGGGCTAGAGGCAAAAGGAATCAAAACAATGGCAGAGGTGATATCTATCTATCCATCCATCTATCTATCTATAGAGAGATAGATAGTTATCTATATAGATAGATAGTTATCTATATATAGTTAGATATATATAGATGGATATAGATATATCTATAGATATCTATAGATATATCTAGTTAGATATATATAGATACAGATACCTATCTATCTATCTATATATATCTAGTTGAAAATATCTAGTTGGTCTAATAAAATATATCACCTCTGCCACAAGTTTTGATTCATTTTACAATCTTGGCATTCTCCTATGCCTAAAGAAGGGTGTGTGCGCCCGAAAGCTTGCAGATAAAGATTCTGATTTCTTTTTTTTTTTTGGCAGACATCTAGTTGGTCTCAATCAGATGAAAGATGAGCCATGTGAAGCCACACGGTGGCAGCGTTGAACCTGAGAAGACGAGCTATAGGGCTGTGTTCTTTATAGTGTCTGGACATGTTCTGTCACTGCTCTGCTGATCAAATATAACCAGTCAAATAAAAAGAAGCCAACGATATTTTATCTACCTGTTTCAGGTTAAATGTTGGGATTCATTATATCAAAATGCCCTCTGACCATGCAATGCTACTTCCAAGGATAACATGCAAGTATTAATGACAGATCCTGTCATGTTCCAGAAGATCTTTTATACACAGTTACATGGTGAGAGATGCTGAGAAATGTCTCCTGATTTTGCCGAAAGGGGAGAAAGAAGCACCCAAGGACAGAAATCATGCATCGGTCCTTTTCAGCAGAAAAGAATAGGAATTCAGTAGTTATGTTTTCATGGTTTCATAGTTGTTAAGCGCTGGAAGGGACCTTTAGGATCATCAGGTCCAGCCCCCGTGCACTTGGGCAGGAAAGATGGCTGGGATCAGATGACCCCAGCAAGAATCTTTATGATAACATGATTTTTCTTATTGCTGTGATTCTTCTAATGAAGTCAAATTTTGAAGCAACTAAGGCTTCTGTGTGAAGATCCCACTGTGAATAGCGGGCCAGGGAAACAAGCAGACAGCAAGCAGCAAACCTAAGACTAAGCTTTGTGCATCCTCCTGCTCCTCCTCATTCAAATTCATCTCAGGCCAGTTGGGCTGCATGGTTTGTTTGCATACATGTATTCAACATCAAATGTGTTGATTCAATTCACTAGTGACTTGGGATGACTAATGTTGAAAATTGTGAGCAGAATACCAATGCAATCGCTGGCTTCTTTGGAAGAGTCGAACTTCCGTTCCTTCACTTGTGATTTTGTGTGCGTGTGTGTGTGCGCGTGTGCGTGCGTGCGTGCGCATGTGTGCATGCATGAAAATATTTTCAAATACCGGTTACATTGCAAATATTGGGGCTGGTTTGCCAATGCTTTGCACTGTCCAAATTCACTAAATGGTGTATTTGGCAAATACTATTTGACCTGCTCTTATAATAAGCATTACTAAATATATGAAAGAGACCCAAGAGCACAGTTCAGATCACATTACTATTAATAGGAACCATGCTGTAGCTGGTATTGGGAATAGGATCCGATGCTGAGCTCGAGTGCTTTGTTGATCACTTAGGTCCCAAACCAACCCTTCCTGAAGTCAACAGGAAAACTTGTATAGGAATGACCACACTGGATCAGACTCGCAGCCTACCTAGTCCATATTCCTGTCTCCAGCAATGCTCAGGATCAGATGCTTCAAAGAAAGGTGCTCGAAACCCCATAGCAAGCAAACATCAGATAACCTGTCCCCCAGCTCCCCTATTCCTGTAACGGGGGTTGGTACTGAGAATTGGAAGCAGGCACTCTATTCTTCAAGTACAGCCTGTGGCTTACTTCCAAACAAAGATTAAGCAAGCTATGCCCCCGTCCCCGTCCTAATAGACTAAAAAATAAAGGAAGAAATACATGACTGTATTTTTTTTGTTTGTGTCTAGCTGCTTGTGTGGCTTTCAGATACACTAATGATGGAACATTGGATTTTGGTTAATTCTGTATTTCATGACATTTGCAATCACAGCCATAACATTAGACAAATAATAGCGTTGTGCAATGAAGAGCCTTTTTATGTTGAAGAAAAAATTCCCTCTCTAGCCAAATTACTATTGCATTTTAACTGTGTTGGACATAATTAATGGATTTACATCTTCTACAATGTTAATTTTCCCACTGTTGTAACGGCAAATTTCCATTTTATTAACATTTTTTTTTCTTCTACAGTCCCGAATTCGCTCATGCATTACTGAAAGTTCCAGGAGAACCTTTTACTATCTGGAGCTTTTAGACTTTATCCATCAACCTAATTTTCACTAATACGTTAAGCCACTGGAAAGTCAATTAGATTTATGCTCTACATTATGCTCTGCATTACAACTAGAAGTCAAAGCCAATCATATGAGTCTGAGGATAAAAACCATATTATAAATATCATTGGGGGGAAGCTACAAGCCACTTGTTGGCTTTAGAGTCATGGGTTCCAGCCTCATTTGAAGTCTCTGGTGCACGCAGATGCATGTATCTGAAACCAGAACAGGGATTAAGACACACATGTTTTTACATGTGAGCAATTTTTTTTCAGACATCTAGTCCCATTCAGTTCAATTGGAGTACACCTGTGCTAAAAGTTGATCTTATATACATATGCAGGGTTATAGCTTAAATCTGAATAGAGAATTATAGACAAGTCAGTTTGGAAGGGACCTCCAGGGGTCATTTAGTCCAGCTCTTTGCTCCAGGCAGGATCATCCCTATCCATGTCATCCCATGCAGGTCCTTGTCTATCCCACCACTAAAACTACACAATCAACACACACAACTCCAAGGCATATTGTCCAAAGACACCAAGAGCACCTTAATCTACCACAGGTAAAGCAGGGGGGACAATGGCTCTGTCCCACTGCTGCAGGGGGTATCAAAATGCACTCATGGGATCCAAGGAAGGAGGCCACATCCCTCACTACAGAGAAGCCAACTCCCCCCTCCCCAATCCATACCAATCTATGTGGTGCAAGTCCTTTCTGATCCCAAATGTGGCTATTGATCTGACCCTGAGCATCTAACCAGGACCCTCTGGGTTTTAGCCCCAGCAGGAATATTGGCACCCCCCAGCCAAAATCCCCAGCCTTGGCTGCAGCCAACACCCAATGCCTCTGAGGAAGGCAACCCTTTTCCCCCTAACACCTGTAGCAACAGTAGGGGGAGAAAAATCTTTCTAGCCCCACATGGCAATAAGCAAAGCCACAAGAAAGGGAAAACCAAGCACCCTCCATTCTCCTCGGCAACTTGGGGAACTCAGGGATTGCTGACTGGGCCCAGCTATCCTTTCAAAGAGGGTAACATTTGGGCTTTAGGACGTTACAATATTTTTCTCACAAGGGTACGTGTGGGATCCCAGCACTGTACCACCACCATTCTTTCAATCTGGATCAAATTCTCAGCCCTTCATTAGGACAAGGGCATAATTTTATTTTCAATGGGGAGAGTGAATAGATTCAGAGATGCAATCACATTCCTTGGCTGCCGCTTCCTTCTGGCTGCAAAGCCTATAAAGAACGGGTGCAGAACACGATGTCCCAAAGAGCTGTTCACAGGGTGGCGGGGGGGCTCACTTACCACTGCTTTACTTCAGCGGTAGGTCGCTACGACTCCAGAGAGAGATCAATGGCATTGCACTAGTGCTCAATGATGTAATGGCAGGGAGGATCAGTCCCCAAACATCCAGAGCAGGTTACAAGAAGGCACAGCTTGGCTTTGAAACTCCCGGGCTGAGAGAGAATTGCATTGAAGACCTTGACAATGCCTGTACCAAAGCTGATGTGATGCCTTTTTTGTACAAAGTTTCACTATGTTGGCTCTCACCCCATTCCTCTTGCTATATTATTCTCAGGACACTGACACTGGAAGTCCTAGGGCATTAAAATTCTCAAATGGATCAGAGGAAATGCACTGAGTTGATTACAATGGGTTAGATTCATCAAAGGTGCTACAGAGAAAGCATTTTCAAAAACAAGCAAACAGATAGTATTTCCTCTTCGTTTGCATTTCAGATTGATAACCAGTAGTTAAATACTTCAATTCAAGTCTTGCATTAATGAGTTATGTTCAAATCTACATAGTGAGCCCAGCAAATTGCGGCATAATTTTAGCTATAGCCAGCTTTGATGACTAGTATCCATTGAATAATGTGTGTAAGCAATATCGGTAATTGTTTATATGATTCATATCTTTTACATCAAAGTCAAAACCTGTTAGACAAAGCATTATTTGTCCAACATATAGTTTGATGGATAATTTGACGTGGGATTTGACCAGCCCTACTAGATGGTCTTGCCTCACGCAATAGCCTTTTCATGGGCTCCTAGCGAGAGGAGGCAATAAGGAATTGGAGCAATAAGGAATGGGTAGTAGGTCTCATGCTTTCTGCTGCATTAGTAGCAGCATAGAAAGCTTTTGCAGTCCCACAAAACGATGGGGAACCACGTGTCTTGATTTCTAATACAGCACTATTTAGATCTTCCGAGTCCCAGTTTCATGTATTAACTACACAACGATTCTACTCGAAGAAGAGTCATTTATGGATGTAACTTTTGACAGAGGAGAAAAGTCATGGCCCTGCTAAAATCCAAGCATCACAACAATCTCATTATACCACAGATGCACAACAAATTTAGGGTCATATCCTATTTCATCTGTTGGGTGCCTATATAGGATCCAATTTCACCTGGCTTGGATCCTGGAAAAGCTGTTAATGCAAAGAGGTAGGTAGCTCTTCCTCCTCCTTGCTGCTTCTTGTGATTTAATCTTCAGGAGAAGATGAAGCCATTTTACAAAAGCAGGTGTGCTAATTGTTGAGCAGGATAGGACAGGACTGCCTTTCGGTGCCTAAGTGCCAAGTAAATGCCAAAGATGTGGCAGAGAACTGGCCCTTACGTTTCGAGTTGTGTCTGCAGGGAAAGGGAACAGAAGCTTCCAAGCTAAGGCCAAGAAGCAATATATAATAATCACTTAAACCTCAGTGAATTTTTAGACTGGCATCTTCATGCCAACTTTCTCCCTGCTGCTCTCTCTGCCAGCTGGCAGAGGCACTGATTGATCTCACCTTCCTGTGCTTTTCTAGGAGAACATAAGATTAACCCTTTTCAGAGGCACAGCAGGCTCTGAAGATGATAACAGAGGGCTTCAGAGCTCACCAAGCCCCCAAAATAACCTGTTGTTATTTTTTTTTTTTTTGCATACTCACAATCCATTGCAACAGAGTCTGTCGATCCTGGATTGGCCTCATCAGCCATTTTTGGACCCACAGGTAAGACAACCATGGAAAACAACCATCCTTAACTGTGAGAGACGGCCAAAGAAGAAGACTAACAATCCCATATTTAGTATTATAGGTTGGTGCACCAGCCCAGACAAGGTGACACTTTAACCAGATCTGATGCTGAGCCCATTTAAAACAACAGCAATGCCAGCAGATTCCAGTGGATTCAGGGTCAGGCTCCTTATAAATGTCAGGGGAGAGACAGACAGAGAGAATAAGGGAACATACTTTTTACAGGCATTGTTATGCTGTTATCTAGGTGTCCATTAGCTTCTTGGGCAGCAATCATGTCTCCTTCTGTGCCTTGTGTGGCGCTGATTGGATGAGTAGCACTTAATTAGCACCTGGCTAATAAATAACAGAACCGTGTCTCCTGACAGGCTCTGCAGCTTCTCTGCAGGGTGCCTTCTTCTCCTTCTCCCATTGCTTCAGGCTGCTCCTATGCACCAGACCATGTGTTTAGCCAGCTGGCAATGCTGCAGTTAGGAACAGTGGGCCAGACACACAGCCACATTTCTGGGGCTTGCAAAGCTGCCCTCATTGCTTCCCTCACCTGCTTACACACATCTTTGCCTCCCTCCATGACCACCTTCCCATTTGCAGTGTTCTCTGTCCACACATGCAAACTCTCCCACACGCTCCGACTACTTTAACTCCCTCCCCTTCCACCTCCCAGATCTTCTGAAAGCCACTCATGTACTGGCTCCTTGCTATCATCTTGTGATCAGGTTCTGCAGAAACCAGCAGCTCAGCATGGCTAGAAATCATAGGGAAGTAGGCTGGAAGGGACCTCCAGAGGTCATCTACTCCAACCCCCTGCCCGATGCAGGAGCATCCCTACCCAAACCAGGTGCCGAGGCTCTAAAACTTCTGCGCTAAAGTCCCTGCAGTTGTTCCCACTGCCACGGATCCACCTGTTGTCACACCCCTCACGGGGTGCTCTAAATTAGGGATTAAATGTCAGGAATCATTGTCCTTGGCATTTGCCACATCCTTCCCTTCCCATGTCCAAGGTGTTTGGTCAGTCCTAGCATTCACATCCTTATGTGAATGCTATGGGGCTCTTTAGCCTGAAAAAGCGCAGGCTCAGGGGGGATCTGATGGCCACCTACAAGTTTATCAGGGGTGACCACCAGCATCTGGGGGAACGTTTGTTCACCAGAGCGCCCCAAGGGATGACAAGCTCGAATGGTCACAAACTACTTCAAGATCGTTTCAGGCTGGACATAAGGAAGAACTTCTTTACGGTCCGAGCCCCCAAGGTCTGGAACAGCCTGCCACCAGAGGTGGTTCAAGCGCCTTCATTGAACACTTTCAAGATGAAACTGGATGCTTATCTTGCTGGGATCCTATGACCCCAGCTGACTTCCTGCCCTTTGGGTGGGGGGCTGGACTCGATGATCTTCCGAGGACCCTTCCAGCCCTGATGTCTATGAAATCTATGAAATTATCACTGCAGAGCTGGGGAGCATCTTCCAGTCCATTTTGCCTAACTTGGAAACTAAGGCACAATAAAATCAAGTGGCTTGTAAAAGGCAAAACAGCGAGTCAGGGGTACTGCTGCAAAAAGAAACCAGGTTTGCAAGTGGATTCATCCAGATCATATGCCTGATGGCATGGCATCGCAGAGGTCAGCTTGAGAAGATTGTGTTTTTACCACACCATGACTAAAACCTGGCTAAAACACCAAAATGTAGGGTAAGTGACTCCACAAGACCAAGGAAGTGTTATAGTGGGGGTGGTAGGGCTAACGGAAGAAGGTAGAAATAGCTGCACACCATTATTTTTTTTAATCGAAGGCTCTGATACAAGCAGAGGACTGAGGTCACCATTGAAATGGTAAAAATCATTAAAAAAAACTATGTACATCTCTTACTCTGAGGCCAGTTGTCACAGAAACATCAGTCAAACCCTAGGATCACAGCAGACACAGTCCAAGACATTGCCGGCAACCGTATAGGGGGAAAGCGAGAATAGGTGCTATAGAGGAAAGGGGAAAAAGTCCTTTCTCAAAGACAGTTTAATTGAAGTGAATTAACCCCCTGCCTGAATGAAACTGGACCTTTGCAAAACTCTTTGGTACAATGAGGAGGGAAGGGAGGCCGGCAAGTTCTGTGAAGTTCCCACATCACAAAAAGCCACCATAAAGAGTGGAAAAAATTAGCACTCTTGTGTCAAGAATATGAGGGAAGGGGAAAATGAGCAAGAACACACGATCTTCCTCAAAGGCAAATGGCATGATTACTCCCAGGTTGTACATGTAGGGAGGAGAATGGAAAGTCATACATGTATTACTTCCCATCCAAGTGCGAGGCAAGGGGTATGTGAACCCTCACAGCATATAACAGCTACAACCTCAAGCCGTGATGGGAGGAACTGTGGCGTTCTCCAAGGGTGAACAGTAGTCAAAAGCTTTGCTAGTGGCTTTGTGGCCTGTTACAATCATCTGTTGCCCTCAGCTAAATGTCCTCACCTCGCACACTAGCCTTTTCTAGCTTCTAGGTAGGGTGAATTGGAGCAATAAGGAATGCGTAGTAGGCCTCACTCTTCGTTCTGCATTAGTGGCAGCATAGAGAGCTTTTGCAGTCCCACAAATGATGGGGAACCACATGTCCTGATACAGCACTGCCCAAACAAGACAGATGGAGGGGTGGAGGGGGTGAGGTCAGGACTTGCATACCGAGATGTATCCTGAATAGATTATAAGAACATAAGAACTGCCATTTACTGGGTCCAACCATAAGTCTATCTTTCCCAATCTGCTGTGTCACACGATGTCAGAGTGTGGATGCTGAAAGGGAGAGTGAACTGGGTCTGACCAGGGATTTTTCCACTGTTCCTCTCTGACTTGCAGCCTCCAGCATTTAAGGTCTAGGAAGTTCTGATTCAGGGGCTGTATCCTTCACTCCCAGGCTCTATAGCTATTGATGCCCCTTTCCTCCAAGAATGCATCCAATCCCTTTTCGAATCTGACTATAGTGTCAGCTTCCACATCTGGTGGCAATGATTTTCATGCTTTACTTACATGCTGTGTAAAAAAACCCAACCTTCCTTTTGTTAGTTTTAAACTTCCTACGTACAGGCAGCCCCCACTTAGCGCTCTTAATTGGATCCTGAAAAACCGAGCATTAAGCAAAACTAGCATTATGTGAAACCGAAAGTTTTTGACGACCCAAGATGGCGACCACAAGTGTTTTTAATGACCCAAGATGGCAACCGTGAGCGTTATAACGGAAGTTGCTGAGCACTAAGTGGAATCAGGTATCAATTTAACATGAGAGCTGTAGCAAAATAACACTAAGCAAAACAATGTTATGCGGGGGTTGCCTTACTCATTTCATTTTTTGACTTCTAGTTCTTGTATACACTATACACTTACGCCACTTCAATCAGCATTGCACCAGTGCAAAAAAAAAAAAAAAAAAAGACGTGGGCAAAAACTTCAAGCTCCTAAACGAGGATATCTTCACCAAACCGTGTGCAGAATAAACCCAGACAATATCAGAGATAACACTCCATCGGAGATTGCAGTGGTTTAGGTGTCATCTATCCACCCCTGCCCTGGGGAAGCCACTTGCTAAAGGCAAGCAACTTCCATCACCTGCAGATAAGGCACATTAATAACCATATACTGCATGCAGCTACCTAGGATAGGTCCAAGTGTGTCCCTTCCTGATCCCAGTAAAATTGGAATACAGCCACTGTAAATTATACCAGAACACAGACATTGTCTATCTATGCTATTTCCCTCTCACTACCACCGCAGATTAAAATGGTTTATACTGTAGAAGCAGGGTCAGGCTGACTTTCAAGCAGTCCTGCTTGTTTTATAGTTGCTGGGGAAAAACATAGTCTACAAACTGTGAAATTACCAGCAATAAAAGCCAGCTGGAGAGGAGCATTGTCTGTTAAGACTTAATGTTGCTGTCTCTCCAAAGGACTCAAAGGAACAGTCATAAGGAGGACCCCGATCAAAAACCTGGAATCACAACCTGTTCTTTAATGTCTCTAATTAGCCAGGAATTTATGCCCTTCTCTCTTGAGTAAGAATAGTTTTTTGGGACTTGACCAATTCTAGGCAAGAATACTGAAGGAGATTCTAGCTGGAGATACTTTAAAAGCTAACCAAAAACCTTTGGCTGGGTTTCTTTTGGATTTTGCTTCTAAAGAGGTTCATGTCAAATTTAACATGGGGTTACTCACATGCCATATTCCTAGAAGACCACTTCTCTCTGGATGCATCTACACGAGACATTTACTGTGAGTTGCTTAATTCAGCAAAATCTCAGCATCTACACGGGTGGCCCTATTAGGCTGCAGAAAACTAATAAGTGCCACTGTATGTTAGTACTTGTCAATACAACTACTATCCTGCAGTGGTGTTACTTAATGCAAAGCAATGTGTGTATAGATGCTGACAGACCTGGCTGGGACATGAGGGTGCTTTAGTGGGGGTTTCCTGCTGGCTAGCCCCACAATGCAGCACCCTCGTGCCCCAGCCAGCCCCTCCACAGCACAATGAGTTGGGTCAGAGCAGCCCCGGGCTGGCAGGCCAACCCCACCAGGACCCCTTCAAGCTGGGGCTGCTCCAACCCACCTGAACATGCTGCGGTCCCAGGTGCATGTGTAAATGCAGTGCCTGGGAGCAATACATTTTGGCACAAATCGCACCAGAGTTTATTCAGTCAAATTCACATGTAGACATAGCACCTATGTTTTATCCCCTTAGTGGAGCTCAGTTGAAGCCTCTCTGTTAGCAATATATATGTATGTGTGTGTGCGCTCCCTGACTTTGGAGTTAGCCTCCCTTGTCAGTTTTCTTGATAAAAGCTTGAAAAAGCAAACATGGCAGAAAAATATTTGGGCTCGAAATCCAGACCCCAGCTAAGGTGATTCTGTGGCCATGCTTATTTGCTAGTCACGTGTGATTCCAGTCTGAAGCTGCTGCAGTGCCCACATGACTGTTTCTAGCTTACTTCTCCAGCTTCAACAGAAAGTAAGTGTATATTCTCTGGCTTCATTTTATTGCTGTTAAAATCTCTGATCTGTAATAGTCATCTTTTCTTCCTCTCTATAGCAATAAAAAACTATAAAGCTGCCGACGTAAGAAAAGCCCTAGCTGGCAAATAGTCTGAACTATTTTCAACTTGGGCAATACAAAGAATATTGGTGTCTATTTACCCACATCAGAATTTAAATAGCCTGCAGCATGCAGCATTCTCTGAGGCTAGGGACAGACATTCAAAAAGCCTGAGCCTCAATTGATTCACTCTTTGTAGGTTGGTTTAAGCTGCACAGCTTAAACTGCTTAATAACTGGACAGATATTCTCTGTTAAACAAGGAAATGCAGCCACATGCCTGCAGTGGCTCAAGCCAGGAGCTGGGGGGTGCTACAGCATGCCTGCCAGCCACTGACAAAGGGGAGGGAAGAGAGACACCCTCCAAGTCTCTCAACTCTTGCCTGTTGGAGTGGAGAGGGCAGGCCAGGCACCAGCCGGGGTTAACACAGCACATGAGATGCCAGCCACCAGCCAGGAAGTGGGGCAGCTGCTGCCAGACTGAGGTGTGGCGATGGGGAAAAAGTCCTTTCTCTCAACCATGTATTGAATACAGCAACAAAGCATACAACAGGGAACTACCAAGAGTCTTCACCTAAGCTAAGACATAGCCCAGTAAAACACAGCATACACAGCTTAGTCTAATTTAAAATGTAAACCAGGAAGACAAGAATTAGTTTTACTAATCCTGAGGGCAGATTGTCTCCTTACAGCCAGGCATTCAGAAAGGCTCTGTTTCGGTATGTAGCTCTCTGCATTCTTTGGTGACGATGTCTGCAACTTCCCTTAACTACATCTCCAACATGTGTGAAGATTGTCAGGTCTTTGCCAACACTTCCCACCTCTCAGTCTGGTCCTGCAGGTCTGAGCTATGGGCTCATAGGTCTGCACACAGGGGACTAGCTTGTCCCTTCCCCATCCCCACCCTCTGGGACATGCTGTGGAATTTATCCCCTCCCAAGCCATAGAGACTGCTGCCAAACCCCTGGGGGACAGAGGGAGGAATTAACTCTGTCCCTGCCTGGCTGCAGGCAAGCCCGAGAGGTGAGGATAGGGATGGCAAACCACAGCTGCGGTCCCCAGGGTTTGCCAGTGGAGGTGGGGGATGAAGGGAGGAATTTCCCTCAGGGGCCATGGCAGGCCAGAGTCTGGCCATACCCTGCCCCTGCTCCAGGTAGAGAGCAGAGGGGAGGGGCCAGCCCAGATCACTGGAGCAGAGAACAGAGCTCTGCCCAGCCCAGAGACCATGTGGGGGAGTCTGGTTTATCTTAAATCAGCAAGACATCTGGGACAGACATTGCATAACCTGGTGTGAGCCAAATCAGGTAAGTCTGATACTACATTCAACCAGGTTTATCTCAAACCGGTTTCAGCCATTTTCAAACTGGTTTATGTGCACTGAATGTCTGTTCTGTTACAGGTTTAAACCAGTTTCTGATCACTTAAATTGGTTTATGTGTAATGTCTGTCCCTAGCCTGAATGCCTACTGGGTTTATTGGGTCCCTTTCCATAGAGCATTGGTCTTGGGAAAGACAGGCATGACAGAGAACACTCCTTCATTAATGTTTCCCTGTCCAGTTTTACGAAGTCTCAATGGAATGAATTTCAAAGTATAAGAGGCTAGACATGCCACAGAAGACTTCTTTAATCCAAGAGAATTAATCAAGACACCCAATCCCAGTGTCCAGGAAGTACCAAAGCCTAATGCAACTCAGAAACATTGGAAACAACCTGAGGCCTGAATCTCTTATAGCAAAATATGAGTAATTCCCATTGGCTTTAAAGGGAATTCATCATCTCCTCCAGTGGAAGAACAAATTCCCAGTACTTTCTTGCTTCCAGATCAAGTAAAAGTTAAAATACACAAAAACAATCATACTTGAGTTACAAAGGTGGATAACAGCAATAAAAGGAAAGTATGTGGCCACCAAATTTTAGCCACTGAATACAAAGTTGTCTCTCTGCTATGGAATCCTAGAATCCAGTTAAACGAGGTGGAAAGGATCTCATTTCCATTAATGGCCATACTTTAGAGCAGTAACTGTATTTATTTATCAGATTTCTATCCCACCTTAAACAAACAGCGCACAGAGAGGGGACCCCAAAAAACAATCCAAAATCTGACAACTCCAACTACCCCTCCAAACACGGCCTCCCTGTTCAAACCCCAACACAAACAATCCCTGTCGCAAATCCTAACCATACTGTTAACTCTCAGCTCTGTGTTCTTGGGGAACCCTGGCACAGGACGTGGCCCGTCTGACTCACAAAGATTTCCGCCCCCCCCCTTCCCTCCTCTACCTGAACAAGAACTGATTACGAAAGACAATGAAGATGCAGTGGGAGACACACCTAAAGCCCTCCAGATAAGGGTGACAAGAGTGAAACAACTGCCCTAGGTCTCATTTGCATCTGAGATGGAACCAGATGACAATTCATTTACAGGGGAGATGGAGAACAGACAGCCTGAAGCAAAGACCGCAGTGAATTCTGGGATCAGAAAAGCAGGGGAGCACTGCATGATGGGGAGTCTGTGCTCCTAATACTGATCAACCCACAATTACACACACCCAGCTCAGCATTTATCAGACCAGTTCTAATCTGGATTTACAAAGGACTTTTTCATTTCCCCTCCACACACACACCTCAGCTACCCAGAACTAAGCAGAAGTAAAGTTTAATGGGCATCTCGGGCCGTACATTCCCTGGTCCCACTATGGGAGGTCTAGTTAAACTTGGTTGACTAAAACACGGTTGCTGAGTTAGGGAATGCTGAGGCAAGAGACTGAGTCAGAGGGGGTACGGGCAACATTTGAACAAAGGTTAAGGGTTCATTACAGCATCCAGCCTGTTGGAGCCCTGACCACAAATGCTGTCATACTTTTCCTAGGATGACTGGTGGAAGTCCTCCCCACAAAAGTTTATGAACACTTCAAGTAATCAATCCCTTTTAGTAAGATCAGGAAAAGTCATGCTAAGCTGAGGCTTGTTCACTACAGGTAAAAATACAAAACCCTGATGCTGCAAGCTATCTATTGTTTCTGAAGAAACAATGAGGTATCCCATCCAATATATCTGCTAGCCATAAGAATTTCAAGCTTGCTCCTAAGTGTCTGGTTACTCCCTAAAAACTTATGTTTTTCCTGGTTGTTAATCAGTTTGTGGAGATGTTCCAAACCAGGTAACCCCTTGTCAATAGAAAATACAATTATTTACACTATTAAAAGAATGCTTTAAAGAAGCTGAACTTAGGGTATAAACATCTGTAAAAAAAAGCAGAAAGTTGTGCTTCAAGAGGAGAAATCTCTCTGACACCATCCACTGTTGTTCTCGAGAAGCTGGAAAAAACAGATCGTCACCCTTCAAGGATCATGCTGCGAACTTTACCTGTCAGTGCTGGAACCTGAGTGCCTTGGACTGGGGAGACCCCAGCTTTCGCTCTCTCTCCCTTTTCTTTTTTTCTCCCTAGGTATAGATTTCTGAACCTGAATTGTATTAAGTTAAACTTGAGCTAAGTTTCCCCAAATACTTAGTGAAACCAGGGTAGTATGTAATTGTTTGTGTTTGTTTTCCTTTGCATGCCTATTACTACTAGTACCATTATATATTTCATATACTTCACAATAAATAACTTTTATAGTCAAACTGATGGTAACCGAGTGTATTTTTCCTTCTTTACTTTTGCTTCCCCACTTGCTCTGCAGCAACACTTCTTTTACCTAAGCTAAAGATCCCTGTGAAGCCCAAAAATACTTTAGGGTTTTTTCATCAAGAGGCTAAAGATTGGGACGTGTTGAGTTTGAAACACAGAAGGGGATCAGCTTGTACAGGCTGATTGACCCAGTTTGGCTCAGATGTACCCTAATGAACTGAATGCTGGCCCATGAGGGTGTCAGCTGGACACCCAGCTGGATTCAGAGGTATTCTGTTTGCCTGTGTGCTTGTGTCTGACTGCAGTTTATTGTTGCTCTGATGAACTGATTCCTGGCATATAAGGTGTCAGCCTGTCCATGCTGATCAACTCGGCTGGGTCAGGTGTGTCACATTAATCTGTGTGTATTTGTGTATGACTGATTTGGTGACTGAAGGAACCCAGCCACATTGAAACTGAGTCCTGCAAGATAGCTCCATTGGGGGTGAGGACTTGCAGAAGGGAGATATACAGCTCCGTATAGAAACACAAGTACAAAAGCAGCACATTGATAGAATTACAAAGACCCTAGAAACGTATCCCTAATAAATGAGCACACCCCAAAGTGATGTACAAATCTGGTAACAATGCCTCCCAGCTGCCACTCACATCACAGAACCATAGAGAATGAGGGTGTGAAGGGACTTCCGGAGGTCACATCTAGCCCACCCCCCTGCTCGAAGCAGGACCAGCCCCAACTACATCATCCCAGGCAAGGCTTTGTCTCGTAGGGGCTAAAAAACCTCCAAGGATGGAGATTGCACCACCTCTCTGGGTAACCTGGTCCAGTGTTTTACTACCCTCCTGGTGAGAAAATTCTTCCCAATATCGAACCTCAAAATCCCTTGCTGCAACTTGAGCCCATTGCTCCTTGTTCTGTCATCTGTCATCACTAAGAACGGTCCAGCTCCATCCTCTTTTGAACCCCTCTTCAGGTAGTTGAAGGCTGCTATCAAATCCCCTCTCATCTGGATCTATGGGGTTAATCATCTCAAAACCATTCAATCATGCAAAGCAGAGAGTTATGAGTATTTTCTGGCCTTCAATAGATCTCATTGCCATGTAGCATTTTCACTGAATGGGGAAAAATAGGAAAAAGAGCAAACTAACATTTCTACCCAGAACCTCAGCTCTTTAACTTGCATTTACTGGGGACAAGAGGCTTCACTGCAGTCTCTTGACCTGGCTTCATAAGATTGCACTGCAGCATCACAGCTTTGCCGCACATCACCACAATTCATTTTCTTAGAGAAGATGCTCTGAAATGCTCAGAACGTAGTGAAAACGAGGATGTGTTGGCAGTCAAGTCAGAATGGGAACTCTGCTATGAAAATCTTCATGAACAGCAACATTACACCTCGCCTCAAAGACTCAATTGAAAATAACTTCCCTGACTTGATGGATGGAGTCACATAAATCTATTTGCAGAAGAGATGCAGTATGCTGGGATCCTGTCAGGGCAACAACTCAGATGTCTGGCTTTCTCTTAAATCTACTCTGAACACAAGAGAGTTGGGAGCTATTCTGCAAATCTCAGATGAGTGCAACTTAAGACATGATCTTTTGTGCCCTTTCTTTCCTGTTCTTAGTTAATATAAAACAATCTAGGCTGCTGTATCCTGGGAACAGAGGGACTTGGAAGACTGAGAAGAATTTCATATGGAAGATAATGGATAATATGAAATTTGAAAAAAATGCTCAGCAACAAAGAGTACTCTGCCCCAACTCAAACCAATGCAAGTATTACCAGGCACTTAGATTGGAAATTAAAAAAAAAAAAAAGTTGCATAGCTAAAGCTGTTGTCAGATTTGAAAATACCATCATAATTCCCAGGCCCCTGCAAGATGTGAGTTTTATTGGTTAGCTTTTACTTTACCATGAATATACTGCCATAAATTAATATCACAACATAATGTGGACACCTTCATCTTTTGGGTTGCTGTTATTCATGTACTCCTATGGCAGTCATGATAGAATCATAAAAAAGGAGGGTGGGAAGGGACCTCAGGAGGTCACATCTAGTCCACCCCCCTGCTCAAAGCAGGACCAGCCCCAACTGCATCATCCCAGCCAAGGGTTTGTCTACCCAGGTCATGAAAACCTCCAAGGATGGAGAGTCCACCACCTCTAGGTAACCTATTCCAGTGTTTTGCTACCCTCCTGGTGAGAAAATTCTTCCTAATATCTAACCAACACTTCCCTTGCTGCAGCTTGAGCCCATTGCTCCTTGTTCTGTCATCTGCCCCACTGAGAACAGTCCAGCTCCATCCTCTTTCAAACCTCCCTGCAGGGAGGTGAAGGCTGCTATTCAATCCCCTCTCAGTCTTCTCTCCTCCAGACTAAATCAGCCCAGTTCCCTCAGCCTGTCCTCACAAGTCATGTCCCCCAGCCCCGAACCTTTTCCGTTGTCCTCTGCTGGACTCTTTCCAATTTGTCCACATCCTTTCTGTAGTGGGGGGCCCAGAACTAAACACAGGACTCAAGATATGGCCTCACCAGTGTTGAATAGAGGTGAATAATCACTTCCCTTGACCTACTGGCAATGCTCCTACCAATGCAGCCCAGTATGCTGTTAGCCTTCTCAGTAACAAGGGCACCCTGCTGCCTCATATTCAGTTTATTGTCCACTGAAACCCCCAGGTCTTTTTCTGCAGAGCTGCTGCCCGGATATATAAGCCAAAATAATTGAAATATACATTAAGCCCATGAATGTGGCCAGATATTTGTAATAAGGTTTCATTTGTAAATGATGTGTTGAGAGTTAATAAATTATTACCATAAATTACTATTGATGGCTCTAACATGCTTTCATCCATTATAAGAACATCTGTGGATGGAGGTATAGATAGTTAGAGGCATCTAGTAACATGTTGGACTCCATAACCATCTCACACTTGATTAAGCATTTGCTAATTCTGCATGAACACCTTTATTAATGGAACCTTGCTATAAAATGTGACATTTTCAAGGGGTTCCTAATGAAACACTGGCTGATGCCAAGAGCTCACATGGGTATGAGCAACTCAAGGGATTGGTAAGGGACCTAGATCCTTTCACCTCTTGGCTAGTATTGCAAAATGAAAATTGGATCAGTTTAGTTGTTAAAGAGCTCAAAGCTATTTGATTACCTGTTAATCTGGTGGGTGAACAGGTATCTATGGCATAACACCAGCTATTTCAAGAGTTACTCTTGGCCCTTTTGTTAGTTGATCTCCATACCCTGTTCACAAGGGGGGATGGGTTTTTATACAAGACAACCCTCTCGCCCCCCTGCTCAGGGTTGAGCTCTTAACTTTCCAAAGCCCACCTGTATAACAAAAATCAAAAAAGTAGGATGCAAAAGCATTTGCACGGGAGTCCTTGGGTTTCAAGTCTTCAGTGCAAACAGATCTTTGTCACTGCAGTTCCCCATATATTTATTTCTGACGTAAGGCATTTTCCACATGCAAATTAGAAGGTACCGCAGCTTAGTGGCACACCCTAACTGTCTGATGCCACTAGAAATTAGGGAGACTGGAGAGGTCTGTGGGGGAGGTTAGCGTGGGGAAAGCTTGCCTGCGCTGTGGGTAAATAGGATGTTCTCTGTGCTGTCAAGCCAGAAACATCCATGAGCACTGCATTTGCAAACAGAAAAGAAAAAGAAAAGCAGATCCTGTATACTGCCAACTTCAGTTCAAGGATATTTAAAGAAGGCGCATTACAAACCACTCCGAACCGGGGCTTTTGAATGGAATGTGAGACAGCCCCTCTATTGAAAGCAGGCTGCTATAATTATATCAGAAGAAAATGATAAATCAGCCATCTGTTGATGCACAATAAATAACATAAAAGCCTTCTGCTTGGAGAGTGAGAGCACTAATGAATCCTGGGTGCAGAGCAGGGAGAGGGAGGCGGGGAGAAGAAAACTTTCCTTTGAATGTATTCGCTGCTTTGGAGATGACCTGAAGTAGTTTGGCAGCCAAGCTGAACGATGTGCATAAGGTTGATGTAGATGCATGTCCAAGACTCAAGCTCAAAATCCCAGAGAGAGGGAGAATATTTTTTTTTCTGCCTGGACTGATGGTGAATTCCTTAAAACACCAGCATGTTATTTTTCTATCATCACTAAGCTCTGATGATTCACTCATTACTGCTCTGAGTCACTAATAAACCAATACCCCAACATTACTTGAGGCTTTTGTGCTGCCATCAGAACTGATCTTTATTTTTAGTTGGGATACTAAAACCAAGGACTTGACTCTCTTTGGTCAGTTAAAATCCAAATGAATTGGCACAAGTGTAATCATGCTTGTTCCATGTCTTGGTAAATCTCCAAAGCATGCACACAGTGAGGATGTATATGAGCACATGAAATGTTGCAGGCTCACATATGCCAAGCTCTGTGTGTACAATGTTTGCAGGTGCATCCTTAAAAACATGGACTTTACCATGGGCGGATCCAGGATTTTTTCAGGGGGGCTGCAGAAAGTGTGGCACATCATTGCCTACAACATAACACATTTTTCTCCAGTTAAAGAGAAACCAGAGACTTTGCTAATATGCTAGGGGCCTAGCACTAAATTATTCTGTTTAAGATCAGAGCAAAAAGAAATATAACTATTAAAATGTGCGCTAATTTGCTAGATTATACATTATGTTTAAAGAACACAACAAACTAGGAAAAAATAGCCAAATAATCAAAAGATATGGTGTCACTGGTCCTGTAGTCATTATAATTAAATGTACTTTTTTAATTATAATTAAATTATAATTAAATATATTTAAATTAAATGTATGTCTCTTTTTCAGATTCAGAAAACAAAAGCTAGCCTTCTTGAGTGACTTGGTAGTGCCTCTAATACGTCACTGTCAGTCATTTCTACACCTGAGTTAATATGATAACACCTGAAATAAGGTTTTTATATAGAGCTAAACACAGTCTGTTGGGCTGTGAAATGGAAGGGGCAGTACCCGGAATGGCAAACAGACAGCAACATTGGAGAAAAAAAAGAAAGTTTGAATAGCGGCACATAAAGATTGTTCAAAGTGAAAGAGGGCCGTTAACACCTGTAGAGTGGAGAGATTAGCAGGAATCAGGGAGATGACAATGAGCCACAGAGTCAATTGACCCTATCAACATTGACTTAATAGAAATGTTGCTGCCCTTCCCAGGCAGTTGGTTTTAAACTTTGAGTGGAGCAGGAATCAAAGGGGAGGTGCAATTGTACCACTGCACCCCTCAACTCCCACCCCTGAATCCATCCCTGGACTTTATCATTTATGGATATTCATGGAAAAATGCTATATTCTCTCATACACAACACATGCCCTTTCCCCCAAAATCAGCTGCTGGAGATTGGGGTACACCATATAAACAAGGAAATGTAGTAATGGCATTTACTGCAATACTAGGGAGAAGTGAAAATAAGGTGACAGGTAAAAATAAGGCCCATTGAGGACACTGAGCTCCCTACTCAGTTACTTACTGCCACTTACCTGCTGCCATAGATCTCATCAAGGAAAGGTCTTTTTTTTTTTTTGCTTCATTCTGCCTTTCAAAACCAAGGCATGTGTCTTTTTGGGGGGTATGAGGCACGCTAGGAAATGTGGAACTTTGCATGCTCGTTGCAGAGGGACAGGGATCAAAACCGAATTTTGTTAGTATCCTTCTCAGGGGAAGCTGCTATTTAACCCTTCCATCACTGAACATTGTGAGAAAAAAGCAAGTTGTTACCTGATTACTGTGAGAAGAAACAACAATGTCCTGGCCAGCCATTTGGCTAGACCAATGGATGTGTGAGACAGAAGGACTATGGTCTTGCCTGCATTACACTCATTACAGGGAGCCAGGAGTTCCTGACAGCATATAAAGACAGCCACTCCTGACCTGGAGCTAATGAAGGGAGCAGATTTCTTCCTAACAGTTTTACTGGCCACTGAACAGGTTCCCTAAACCATACTCCCAACTAGGGCTGCGCGAAGCTTTGGTCCCTGATTCAATTCAGCAGAGATTCGGCCCAAATCGGCAGCCAAATCTCGAAATCTGAATCAAATCAGAGGACCCTTTAATCTCTCTGAATTGAATCAGAACCTTCTGAATCGATTTGGAGAAATATGGAAAGATTCAGAAATTTGGATACAGACACAGCCTTAAATGTTTTTTCTACTCACCTCTAGGTAGCAGGCAGCTCGTGAATGCTGCAATACTGGGGCACATGGAGCATCCCACAGAAGTGCGGGGGGCTCCCCAGCATGCTCAGCAGCAGACCTGGAAGTGGACCAGACGCACTTCTGGTCCACTTCCAGGTCCGCCGAGGAGTGTGCTGGGAACTCCCCTTGCACCCCTCCCCCGGCTCAGCAACTGATGCCTCCTGGGTCTGCGGGGGGTACCCGGAGACCCCCTGCAGCCAATCACCAAGCCAGAGAAGCATGGGGGGCCCCCCCCAGTGCGCTCCCTGACAGACCCGGAAGTGGACCCGAAGTACTTCCAGTCCATTTCTGGGTTTGCTGCGGAGCACGTGGCACCCCCCTGCACTCCTGTGGGATGCTTCATGTGCCCCCACATCACAGTGATCACGAGCCATGCCTGCTAGCTCAAGCTATGTAGAAAAAAACTTTTAAAGCTGTGTTTACGTCCAAATCACTGATTCTCCAAATCAGCATCGAATCTTCAGATTCGGATTCAGCCAAATTGAATCGGGGACAGCGATCCAAATCAATTAATTGAATCACTCTCCCTGATTCAGGTCAAATCTGAATCCGAACTGAATAGGGCCTGCTTTGCACACCCCTACTCCCAACTATTCCTTTAAACCTGTACTAGCAGCAAGCAGCAGACCCTTCGATATGCCATCACCCTTCCCAGTGACTATAATGGGTATCTGAGGAGAGAGCTTTCTCTTTCCTATCTAGACGGAGAGTGTGGAGAGATGTAACAATTTGATCTGCATTAAATTATACTGCCATACCATGTTCCAATATAACGGTTACATCTGCCCATCCCTATAGTGGTTTTAATCAGGGTTCACGTTACAGCAATTTAGTTAATTTATACCGCAGAAGGAGCAAATGTCTGTAACAACTAAACTGGAACAATTTACCCCAAGCAACAAGTGACCTTCCCCTATTAAAATGGTTTAAGGACACATCTGTCTGCTGCCATGGTGATTTTTTCTTTTCTCATATTCTGTGACATTTTTCCTTCACACACATGCACACACACACACTCACGCAGTTATCCACCAGTTATCTACCCACCCGTTGGAACAAAGGAACAAAAGGAGAAGCCACTTTACCATCTTCAAAGTTAATAATTCTGAAGAATGCAGGACACTTGACAAAGACGATTTCACCCACGCTCGCAGGCTTCCAGCATGTAATATTATCCCACATCCCTGGGCATCCTAGAGAAGGGAAAGAAAAGAGGGGAAAAAAAGGAAAGTTGCAGTCAAATCCAGTTCTTTTATGGGAGAATTTCCAAGCACCTCCATGGCCAACTGCTAAGCACGTGCTCATTTGCAATGACAGGCAGTAATGCTTTCAAATCAGCCTATGCCAGAAAAAAATAATTTATATTGACTGGGATGGTATTAGATGTGAGGGATTTAGTGTGGTACTGTGGCAGATATGTCAGGGCCAAACCCTCTGGTGGGCAAAATCTGCCTGAACTTCAATAGACCTGCTCCAAGTCACACCAAGGGAATTTGGCCCCACGAAGGAAATATTTCTGAAATGTAGTTATCTGTCAATACGATGGGCCAAATTTTTAGTCTTGTCATTAGTTTTTTTCCTCAGGCAAGGAAGTCCCTGGGCTAAAATCTGACAGGGTCTGATACCCAGAAACACCCCTATCCCCAAGAATTTATCATAAATTGCAGAGATTCAGCACTTCTTATGATGTGACCCACTGGGAGTTAGCCTAAAGAGGGACAGCTTGAAGATCAGGGTACATTGGATTTGACCCTACTGCATCAAGGTGGCAGGACACCTGGAGCCTTTCCATCTTTCCCTTGGGTTACCTGATTACCAAAAATGAGAAAAATCAGAAAAGTCCTGTTAGCAAAAGAGCCAACACAAACATCTTATCTATCACCTCCCAGTGCAACCTCCCAGTGGAGACAATTAATTCACGGAATCCAAGGGAATTTAAGGATCATCTTCTGACCCCCTTGGACAGCTGAAGGATGTCCTGTCCGTAAATTCACTGATTTTAAGGCTGTCAGGGACAACTTTACTTACTTAGTTGGACCTCCTGCATAGCTCAATTCAGAGAACTTCATTCAGTACCTCCTATATCAGGCCTGTAACTACTGATTCAGGTATAAAACGTGTTTAGGAAATATAGGCCTTCTTAATTTAAAGATTTAAGTGATAGGGAAACTGCTGTGTCCCCTAGACAAATTATTGTGTTAAAAATTCATATCTCATTTCAAGTCTCAATTGGTCAAGCTTCAGCCTACAGTCACTGAACAGACCTTATGATACCCTTCTCTTCTAGAAAGTCAACAGGATATAGCTAAATGCCTAAATCTTGTAAAAAGGTCTCTCAGGGTGCATCAGCACGTGACAGTTACTGCAGAGCAAATTAGCTTCACAGTAAAGTCTCCGCATCTACCTGTGCGACCCTATAAAGCTGCAGTAAACTAATAAATGCTGTTGTGGGCTCGTACTTGGAAATACAAGTACTATCCGGCGGCGGTGTTATGTACTGCACAGCAATGCACATGTAGATGCTGACGGTGCTGACTGGGGCATGAAAGTGCTTCAGCATGGGGGCTACCTGCCAGCTAGTCCCACACTGGAGCCCCCTTCATGCCCCAGCCAGCCCCTCCATGGCATTTTGAGCCAGGTCAGAGCAGCCCTGCACTTGCAGGCTGACCCCCCCAGACCTTCTGCCAACCAGGGCTGCTCTGACCCATCTCAATGTGCTTGCAGTCCTGGGTTCACATGCAAACATGGTGCCCGGGAGCACTAAACTCAGGGGCGATATGCGCTGCGGTTTATTGCTTCACATTAATTGCATGTGTAGATTCACCCTCAGCCACGTCTTGCGATGCTGACCATAGCAACATCTACCAATCTCTAAATAGCTGAACTATGAAGAAGTTAGCATTCAACCTTCTTGTCGATAAGTGTAAGTACAGCTTTGGTAGTCTCTCCATTTAAGATACAGCTTCCAGACTCTGATTTATTCTTTTGTGAATACTTTCCCATTTGTCTGCTTCCTTCTTAAAGGACAGTCACCAGAATTAGACATAGCAAGAGCTTGCTAATGCCATGGTCAATGTTATATCATATCCCTCCTTCTACTCAATAGTCTCCTGTTTCGCAGGTTGGCTACATCATTAGTTGGCTGCACTTCAGGCGTATGTTCATCATCTGACTATAATCAGCTGGTGTGCCAGTTCCAGGACCAGCTGCCCACCATTAGCATTAAGAGCATCTTGAAGGTTGCTCTAAAATCTGCTGGGGTCTGATATGGCTGGGTACCAGCGTGAACTACCAAAACCAGTTCCTTTTTGCACACTTGTCCCCAACTCTACATAGTGGATATAAAACATGTGCTCAATTGGTTGAAATTGCCATAGCTCCATTGACTTCAGTGGATCGAGGACAACTTGAACAAGCAGCAAATTTGGACTGAGATCTTTTTCTCCTGATACAAGAAAAACAGCAAGAAAGCAGATCTTATTTGCTTAGAGTTAAAGGCAGGAGGATAAACTTCAGAGATGATGGAAACAGGTTAGCTGTTTTCAGGATATTCCTAAAAACAAAGCACTGCTTAGGAAAATGATAATCTATGAACATTTTTCAAGGAGCAGCTGATGGCCAATGTGATTCTTTGGGACGATCCCTATCATAATTCTTTCAATCTGAAGTCCAACCTGCAGGCTTGTAAACCATAGCAGGCCTTGTCTGTGCATCAAAATGCTGAGAGTTGTCCCTGAAGGCCCCCATTAATAGCCAGAAAATGATATATTCAGAGGCTCTCAAACTGGAATGGCCTTCTCCCTCGACATTAAAGAGAGGGCCGGTAAATCTAACTCTCCCTACTACCATGAGACTGCTTTCTAATTTGGTACTGAGAGTGAGTACATGAGCACATCAACTTTTAAAGGCAGCAAAAACTAGACTTGTCTCAATGGTTTTGTGACCAAGCCTCTTGCTACATGATGAGAGAGAGAAAGGCCTGTGGCAAAAGCAGATTATTCCCTAATAGGCTATCATGGCAGTCTGGAGACAAGGACCTGGTACTCATACAGGCCAGATCATCGTCTAGTGCAAATGATTAGAGCTCTATGGATTTCAGTGATGCTATGTTGACTTACATCAGCTGAAAAGAAAGGACTTCATGGTAAAATCTTACTAGGGAGTGTTTCCATTGGCTTCAATGAGAGTGGGAATAAGAGCCCTGTATCTTTTTACTGTGAAAGGGCTACATCCTGAAACACTAAATGGGTGCTTGCTTCCCTTGGTAAGTGGTTGCAGGATTGGGTCAGTGTTGGTCACACTAGGGCTGCTCAATATGTTATTGCTATTAATAAAACTGCAGAGAAAGTGTAACAGCATCAAAAGATAGAAATATAAACAAGCTTAATTTAAGTGGTAAAGGAGAATCATGCACCTCGAGTTAAGAACCTCATCAGAAATGCTGGCTACAACTTAGCCCAAGGTCACTGCAGAGATTTTGCAAACCCGCTTCTTGTATAGCATTTAAAAAAAAAATGCACATTTAGGCTCTTTCTG
>NW_005842173.1:1326043-1366465 GCF_000455745.1 Alligator sinensis
TTTCCAGATGGGGACCTTACTGTGTAAATGCTGTGTTTCTCCACTGAAAGATTTAAACCCAATTCCCCAGAGGGCTCAAAAACATGGACTTGCAAAGTTAATTATACATTCAGCATACTGAAGATGGGAATCCAGATCAAATTTAACATTATTAGATTTTGCAGATGGAGTCTGGTCACCCAGCGGGAATTGTGTTTTGCCTGTTTAAAGCTAAAGAAATTAAATCATGTATTCTATAATGCTCTGCTATAGGAGAGTCAGTACAAAGACAGGAGCTATGTAAATATTCTGGGTAATGAGACATGTTTTTCTAAGAGGTGTCGGAAACAATCAAAGTGGCTAATGAGATTTTCTGTGAACCACCTGCTGATCTCCTTCCCTTAAATCAAACACCTTTGGTGGAAGTGCAGAAACAATGTTTTTATTTAATTATTTAATTAGATGCACTTCAACATTCATGCAATCCCTGGCACAGAGAGAACAGAAAGTATCCCCAAAACACTATGAAAAACACCCGCATGACAGCATAAAATAAAGAGGGAAAAGTCAGTGATAATGGAGCTCTGTTTATTATGACAGTACCTAGCACATCTGAAAAATGAGCTCATTATAGTAGGCACTGTAAAAAAAAAAATATAGCAGGAGACTGCCTGTGACCTGAAGAGCTTACAAGCTAAAAAGACAAGACAGGCAAACAGGGAGAGAAATAGGAGGATGGAAGGACAAATGGATGGGCTCAATTTGACACAACAGGCCATGATACAGCTGGGAAAGGAATCTAGGTCCTCTTCATCCTACTCTTGTGCCTTAACCACTATTGTAAGCTGCCTCCCCCTACCAGAAAAGCACTTCCTTTCCAGATTCACAGGGATGGGATGAAGCAAAAAGATGTGCAGAGGGCGAGAGAAGACATGTACATTGCTGAAGTCCAGGTAATGTGATGTTCTCCCTCTCATAGGTGAGCCATCATATAACCAGGTAACCTCAACTGCAACTGTCCTTCTGTTGATCCACATTGGGTGGGGAGGGAATAGTTTCCTCCCACCACTCCTACATGTGTCAGAGTTTTTTAGTTTGTTTGTTTGCCCTCAAAGGCATTGGGTGTTGGCTGCAACCAAGGGTAAGGATTTTGACTGGGCTGTGCCAGTGCTCCTGCTGGGACTTAAAGCTGCAGGTTCCTGACTAGAGGGTCTGGCCCCTTCACCCAGGGTCAGACCAATTGTCATATTTGGGGTCAGGAAGGAATTCTACTCTATAGTTGGCTTAGTATGGATGGGATGGTGAGAGATTTTGCTCTCCTGTGTAGCAAGGGGGATGGCCTTCTTCCTTGGGTCAATGGAGTGTATATTAACAGCCTTGCAACAACTGGACAATGATTTCATAATCCCCCTGCCTTACCCGTGGCAGGTTAGGGAATTATGCTCTGGGTTTGCGTCAGGGTTGACTGTGTAGTTTTGCTAAGAGGTTGAAGTGGATTTGCATAGGATGGTTCAGATAGAGATGACCCTGCCTCAGGCAGAGGGTTGGAGAAGTTGACTGCTGAAGGCTCCTTCCAGCCTGACTTCTCTACAGTTCTGATGCAATTATTTGCCATCTCTTCTTCACTGCTGTTTTCCCCTACTGAGAGATTCAAACCTGATTCCCCAGATGGCTCAAAGCCATGGACTTTCAAAGCTTATTTATACATTTGGTATCATGAAGCTTCCAGCTCCTGCTGGAACTGTCCATGGACATTACCAGGCCTAGTAGGTCAGGTACCTGTGCACCAAGAACTCATGTTGTGGTGCTATTGATATACCTACACTGCAGTCTAACGCACAGCACAGAGGTACTCAAGCTAACTCTGTAATGCTGTGCAAGCAAATAAACCTGGACTAAAGAAAAACCACTAATGGTATATCTAAGCCAGGGCTGTTCAGCTTCTGAGGGGTGGGGGGCCATATGGGCCACCGAGCCCCCCTGGACTCATGACATGCACCAGGCACCTTTCTACCACACTGCACAGGTGCCACCATGCTGCACTGGGGCTCTGGGGCCCTGAGGACTCCTTGGGCCCTCCCAAGCTATGATGTTTTACCCCAGGGGTGGGGGCAGGAGGCAGAAGTTGAACTATGGGGACCTCAGCAACAGAAGGAAGAAAGCAATAGGGGAAGAGAGGCACCTGGACCCCAAGCCCAGGGCCAAACTAACCCCTCTCAGGCCACATGGCCCAAGTGCCACCATTTAGATAGCCACTACTATAGCCCTCATCTAAGTCCATGGTGTTGATCTGGCCCATGGGACCAGAAGGTTCAGTGGTACAGGGCCAGTCATAGAGTCATAGAAAATGAGGACTGGAAGGGACCTCAGGAGGTAACATCTAGTCCAAACCCTGCACAAAGCAGGACTGTCCCCAGGTAAAGGCAAGACCATCATAACAGCCAAAGCTTTGTCATCTTAAAAAACTTCAAGGATGGAGAGTCCATAACCTCTCTTGACTAACCTGTTCTAGCATTTTATTACCCTCCTAGTGAGAGAGTTTTTTCCTAATATCTAACCTAAATTTCCCTTACTGCAACTTGAGACCATGGCTTCCTTGTTCTGTCATCTGCCACCACTGAGAACCGTCCAGCTCCATCCTCTTTGCAACCTGCCTGCAGGTTACTTGAAGGTTGCTATTGACTCTCCCCTCGATCTTCTTTTCTCCAGACTACAAGAACCCAGCTCCCTCAGTCTCTCCTCAGAAGTCATGTTCCCTATCCAGATCCATGGGTCATGCCCAGCAAGTCCACAAGACAGATTTGACCCCTGCAACAGGATTGGGCCCATGTGCCTGCATCGGGCTCCATGGGGCCCCCCACGTTCTTGGATTGGGCCCCACATTGACCCCATGTGCCAGACCCCAGGACTTGCATCACCTTTGCTTGGCTCCATGTGGCAGGATCAGGCTCCAGAGCCCTGAAGCAGATGCTCCACAAGCCAAATGACATGCACTGGGAACTGGATCTGGCCCCAGAGCTAAGGATTGAGCACCCCAGTCTAAGTCAATAAGAAAAGCCAACTGACTGTAGAAGAATAGTCTTGCCTGGGATTCAGGACCTTCAGGACTGAGGTCCCAATGCTGCTATAGATGATTCGTCTGACAGTAAAAAAGTCACATGGGAAGTACAGGGGAGGGGATTTACAGTACTTCGGTTGTCTGTGTATGCACTCTCATGCTACAGTAAATTCAAGCTATCCCAGGGCAGCTTGCTCCAGTTTCACTATTAAACTACCATGCCTTAGCTTTCATTTACCATTGAGTAGAAGAGTGTATATGGCCAATTGCCACAGAATAGCTGATGCTCTGTAAATCCCACCCCGCTTTTTTTTAACCATGGAGTGACTGATGGGCCCATGCTCTTTAGAGCTCTTTGTCTCAATTCCCTCTGTTTAAAAGGGAGATAACACTACCTCTCTCCCACCCTCTCTTTAGACTGTAAGTTCTTCAGCCCAGGAACTGTATGTTCCTGTGCTTGTGTCCTGGGCCTAGTAGAATGGGGCTGTGACCTCAGTTATAATCCTGCAGTGCAATTACACACGTGTGCATGCGCGCGCGTGCGCGTGCACGCACACACACACACATTTTATTTTTCAGGAAAGTAAGGCCACATTCACTTCTGCGGGCATGTCTACATGTGCAATTTATGCAACAGAATAAACTCCAGGGCAATTTGAGTCAGAGTAAATTAATCCGGGCATCACTGTCTACACATGGGTTTAAGCACAGTAATTTACTCCATCGTCACATCTTATCTGTGTCGGAAGGGACGATCTGACAGCACAGTAAATCAGTCTACGCTGGCTTAATTGCCATGTGCATGTAGTTGGTGATGCTTTACTGTAAAGCTTCAATTCTAGCAGGATCAAGAGAGTTACACCAAGGATGGATTTGGCTTGTCTGATGTGCAGAGAGGTGCATGAGTTCACTATAAATTGAATAATAAAGACACTCATTGTTTGAATGTCTTGTCCGAACACTAAATTAAGACAATGCCAAAGCCCTTCCAGTTCTCCCCGATGCCCCTCCGCAGGGCTCACACAAGCTTTCTTTCCGTGCTTAGCATTGAACGCAGGCTGTCTCAGAACGATGTACTTTCTCTTTCCTACACTATTCATGGCAACTGAAAGGCTCTCGTCGTATCTGAAATGTCTGAACCAGTCCTTGAGAGAAAAGTCTTTGGAACTCTGACTGAATACCAATGACAAAGACCTCTTTCAAGATGGTGTTAAATTCCCCTCCTCAAATGATCACAAGCTGAAGAAAAACAATACTGTCATTTCAGCTCTCTCTCTTCTCAAGGTGCTGCCTAAAAAACATAAAGCCAGACCTTCATCTGGTTTAAGGTGGCATAACACTATAGATATTAAAAACAAAACAAAAAAAAAAAACCCTGAGGATTTGGCCCATGTTTTTAACCAACAAAACAATAATTGTGTTATTTCCTTGTATGAGAAATGCATTTAAAGTCAAGTCCTAAGATGAAAACAAATCCATCTGATTTACAACATTCAGTATGATTTTTACCTCCTCAATTCATTTCTTGTTTTAAAATATTATCTTCAAGGTCACTTTGCTTTGGAAGAGCAATATCGGAGGAAAAGTAATGTCGAGAGCAAGCATATTAAACTAAATTATGCCATGCACAATAACTTTGAAAGGGCATTTTAGGCATAACGCCTTTTATAGGGAGGGAGAAAATTAGATAACCATCTCCCATTCTTTCATAAATCTAAATGAATACCAAAATAAAAAATAAAAAAAACCCAGACATAAGCAAGTCTCTGGGTACAGGACCTGCATTTTCAAAAGTGAATGGTGGTTTTGGGTGGTCAGACTAATGCAATTAAAAGGGACTTGATCTGCTGATATGATTCCTCAATGTTTTCTCAAAATCAAAGAGGTGGTAAAGGGTTTCTATTCCAGCATTCAAAACACACCAGGTCCAAAATAATTACTTCAGTTTGAAAATGTTGGCCATGGGGTGAATAAGAGAAGAGGAGAAAAATCACTGAATAAATTCCAGAATAAATAAAGTGCATAATGGGAGACCTTCAATTTAGAAAGAATACTGCTGATTACTAATAAGTGTGTGCAATTATTACATGTTGAAAATCCACTCAACCTTTGCAAGAGACAAATAATAGACCAGCAGCCCCTCTCACAAACAGCTTACAGTATATATATACATACACACACACATATATATATACATATATATATATATATATATATATGCACACACACGCGCACACATACATGTACATATACGCACGCGCGCGCACACATATATATGTATATGTTTGTGTGTGTCTGTGTGCACACACACACACACACACACACACACACAGAGTAAAAGCTCTGATATTTGGCATCCCCTGGGAATGGAGGTTAAAATATGCCGGTTAATTGAGCGGCCTGAACAGGTGTTATTGCCTATTTAGGCCGCCTCTTCTCCCGCCACATCCGGGGTATCACCGCCCCTCCCACAACATCACTGACCCTCCCGCAGGCCCAACAGGGAGGCAGGCCCCACGCAGCCTGTTATGCCCCTGGGCCATGGGTGCTCGGCAGCACAAGCTGCTTTGCCCCAAGCCATGGGGGCTCAGAGAAACTGGAAATGCCATGGTGGGCACTTCTGGTTTCATGTTACCATACAAGTCACAGCATGCCAGTTAATAGAGCATGCCAGCTTGTAAGGTGCTGGATAACACGGCATTTACTCTGTGTGTGTGTGTGTGTGTGTGTGTGTGTTAGGGCTCGTCAAAACAGCAGCGTTCCGTTTCAACCAGCGTTTTGACGTTTCGATGGAGAAGTGTTTTGTTTCAAATTTTGTTTCGACTCGAAACAGCCGTTCTATTCCGTTCCGTTGAAACAGGGTCAAAACGGTGAAATTGTTTCGATGTTTTCCCCATAGAATATAACGGAGAAGGACAAAACTGCCTATAACTTTGTCATTTCTGGCCTGATTTGATGAAACTTTCAGGACCACTAGGAGTAAAGGTCATAGTCTGGACGCCCTAGTTGTGAAGTAGTTTTTCCTAATGTTGAGCCTGAAACAAGCCTGAAACAAGCCTGAAACAATCTTCCAGGAGTTTGTGACCATTATTCCTACTGCCCTGGTAAACAGTTGTTTATTGAGCCCTAGATGTACGCTTCTGATGTAGCAGTAAGCTGCTACCAAGTCCCCTCTCAGCCTTCTCTTTGTTAAACTATGCACCTATCTCCTTAACAGCCACGTCCGGGGTATCAGCGCCCCTCCCGCAGCATCACCACCCCTCCCGCAACATCACTGACCCTCCCACAAGTCCGACAGGCCTTGTTAAAGTATGCACCCATCTCCTTAACAGCTGACAGGCTTTGTGGCTGGAGCAGGGCCTAGCAGCCAGGCCTGCAGTAGTTTTCACCCAACCCCTGTGCCCCAAGACAAACACAGTTGTACAAACACCCATGACACGAGTTTTGCCTGTCAGCAGCTAAAGCCCAGAAGCCCCCTGCACCAATCTCCTCCACAGCTGCTAGGTGTTGTGGCCACAGCAGGGGCTACCATCCCTGCAGCTTTCATCCTGCTGCGCCTTAACACACACAGTGTCACCCATGTCATGAGTTTGCTTGTCCGCAGCTTGAGATGCAGTTTCCCACAAACCCCTGCACCTATCTCCTTAAAACTTGGCGGGCTTTGTGGCCTCAGCAGGGGCTGGCATGCCTGTAGTTTTGACCCTGCTGTGGCTTAACACATACACATGACACAAGTTTTGCTTTCAGGATTTTGGGGTGCAGTTTCTCTGAACTTGCTGCACCTATCCACTTGAAACTGGGCTGGCTTCATGCCTGTAGAAATGGCTATCATTCCTGCAAGTTTCATCCAAATCAGGCCAAAATGACAAAGTTATAGGCTATTTCGACCTTCCCCATTATAGCCTATGGGTGAAATGTCGAAACAGTGTCGAAACAGTGAAAGGTTTCGACTTGCCTCTTTTTGTTTCAAGGCTGTTTCGACCATATTTGTTCCATTTTGATTTTGCTGTTTCAACCTCGAAACGAGTCAAAACAGCATTGAAACAAAACTGGTGGCGAAATTTCACACAGCCCTAGCATGTGCCATCTAGTGGCCACCTCTGTCAGCTGTTGCCTCTGGACTGGGGATGACTAAACTGTGTTAATTAGCCTATTATTAGTGAAAGGCTGTTGTGACCCCTTTGCACACCCATCAATATCCATCAATACCCTCCACTTAATTGCTCTGGATGATGCAAATTGTTACAACTCATTTACATTTAGTGCAATGTTTTTCAACCTTTTTTCATTTGTGGACCCCTAAAAAAGTTTGAACGGAGGTAAGCGTGGGTATCCGCATACTTTTCATTGATTGATGATTACCATCTTTCGCAGACCCCTTAGACAGAGTCTGTGGACCCCCAGGGGGATAACAGGTTGAAAAACACTGATTTAGTGGAACCACAAAAATTTGTACCAGGCAAGGGTCTGTCCCATGAGGTGCAAATTCTGCCCCTCCCTTCCTCTACTTTGAAGCATTTCAACTTACAAATTACAAGCTGATCCGAGGGACTTTGCACAATAAAACCCATACAAAGCTATAGCAAGAATATTAGGATCTTCCCCTTATCATGGTTTCCTTTTGCATGTCTTCAGGCTGAAGATGTTCCATAGCATGAAAAATGTTATCTAGCATCACACTGTAATTATTTAACGTTAATTGCTTGAGCAATTGTAGTAATGGCTGCGCCAGTATTTTATCCTGAAACTTCATAATTAGGGAGGAGGTTATTTAGAGGTGAAACTTGAAAACCAAAGTCCAAACTTATTTAAATAAAAAAATAAATAAAATGTTTATTCATTTTACAAAAACAAGGAGGAAAAAATCGGAAAACTTATTTGTACTTTTTTGCTTTAGATTTGGGGGAAAATGGCATTATTAATACTTGACTATTTGAGGAAGACAAAAAGTAGGAAGTTAAGCACAAGTGGTTTTTATGGGATATGAGCAAAATAAAAACCCCTTACATGAAGATGGGCTGAAAATAGCAGAGTTTTCCAGAGCCCCATAGACTGTGTTTTGCATTGCCAAATCTACACCAATCTTGCTTCAGAACTGCACCGTATTTTATCCAAGTCATTCTGGTTCAAGAAAGTCTCCCAGGTTCTTAAACATCCTATATCGTCATAATACCTGAACTGCTAGGTATTTTATGTTCCTACCTATTTAAAGATGCCTCCTCCCAACAGCTTTATGAAGTATGAATATAGTGTTATTCCTACTTCACAGACAGGGAACAAAGCCAAAACCAAATTACATTATTTGCCTACAGTCAATGACAAAGGTGGAAAGAGCTCCTTGATCTCTGTAGCTCATGTCCGACAATTTAATCAAAGGACAACTTTCTTTGGGGATGAAAGGCTCTGGTTTCATTCCATTTCTACTTAGCATGTAAGACTCATAGTGCTGATTTTAAAAAGCAAAGGCTAATACCAAGTTACTTATTTCCTACAGTATTTTGCACATGAGAAAGTGCAATTTTTTAACGGATGGAAACTGTTATCTGCAATTAGAGAGGCACAAATCTTTCACTCTTGTAAAGTTGCTTCTATTTTACAGCTCCTGGATATTTATTTTGAGTCCTTGCTCCTTGCTGCACTTGCACTGTTACCTGCCAAGAAAGCCTTGTCCAAGAAAATCTCCAAAATCCTTTAAGTGCTACCAACCACTGGCCCTAGGTGTGTTCTGGAGAGCTTAAAAGGGAAGCTACCATTTAGCAAAAGATGTTGGAAGCAACTTTCCCCGCCTCTAATTACAGAGAAGAGTAAAAAGATCAATACATCTGGGGAGAGAGGTTTTTAATACTTGCTTCAAGTATAACAAAAATGAATAGTTACATTAGAGAAAGTCACTGTATTGCCAGGATAGTGCCATGGGTACCAATGCTGTTAATTTTTTCTTACATCAGTTATCCTTACTTGCACTGGGCCCCAGTCCACTCATAGGACACCTGTACACACCACAGGGTTTAATCCTCATTAAATTAAATAGGTCTATAAAATTTAAACTTGTTTATTTTGAAGCTTTGCATCAGTGTTTGCATGCACTAGGTTTTCCATCAAATTAAGCTTTGGAGCGTCACATCGGTTTTTGCACACACTAGGTTTTCAAACAAATTAAGCCTGGTCCCTGGTCAGTGCCACAGGTGAGCAGGACAGCCCAGTCCTGTGGAGGGTGGGATGGTCCTGGCCCAGGGTTCCCCAACTCTGTGTCCTGCCACGCAGTTGTGGAAGCAGGGAGCCAGCAGATGGCACAAGAAAAAGAAAAACAAAAAAGCAGAATCTATTTGAAAGCGAAAGCAATTTGAAGGGGTGAGCTATAAAAAAGTTGCAGCACCACCCGGTGGACAAAGAGGCTCATTACACATCTTTGAGTGCCTTTGTGTTTGCATGCAATGAATCCATGGGTGTGATGCTCTAATTCAAGGCAAGCCAAACTAAACTACGCCCAAGGAGTTTTACTTTAATGAGCCAGAAAGACTTTTAAAGCATCCGGAAAACTCGCTCATCCAAACAATCATGCCTTTGCAGTACAAAAAAGAGCAAAAAATGTTGTGTGTAAAAACACCCATATTCTATAACAGAAGACATGGCAAAATAGCTAGTGGTTCAGGTGGCTACTGTGAACTACAAAGAGAGAAGGGTGCTCAGCAGTATTCCATTTCCAGAAACCCTTGTCCTTATCTGGAAGACCTTATTCAAGCAAAATTCCACCATGTAATTTATTAAGAGAATCTACCCCCAGAGAATGAAATAAGGCATAGACATCTTGAAAGTCTGTGGCCTGAGATAAATGGAAAAAACTGCAACTGTAATACCATGGTGATGTCTAGCGCAGACCACAGAACGAGCAGGAGGAGATGGATCAGACTTCTATTTAAACATCCGGCTGCTGGAAGGATAATGGATCAGTACACAG
This sequence comes from Alligator sinensis, assembly GCF_000455745.1. NCBI lineage: Eukaryota > Metazoa > Chordata > Crocodylia > Alligatoridae > Alligator > Alligator sinensis. Next base: position 1,336,039 of record NW_005842173.1, read on the forward strand.
ACAGTCCAGCAAGTTATTGGGTTGTGTTGTGGACAACTTTTTGCTAGAGATGATGGAGAAGCCAGGTGGAGATCCTTCCCAGTTTCTTGTTGACTAATAGGGAAGCACTGGTTGAAAATCTCAAGATGTAAGACAACTTCATTGACAGTGCTCATGGCATGACAAAGCTCATGATCCTAAGGAAAAAGAACTGCAGAATAAAAACCTTGGTCTACAGAAAAGCAGACCTCAACATGCAGAGAACTGTTGAAAAGCATGCCATGCAAGGCAAGTCTAAGGGGACTGTTACATATTGCACTTAGCATGTGTTAACTGTACTTAAAACTTCCATGTCCAAGTGTTCAAATAGTAAACACATGCTAAACACATGTTAAATGCCATTATAGCATTGCAATGCTAAGCCTTTTCCGGTGAGGGGTACTTCCAGATCCTATGACTTAACACCTTTGGAGCTAACATCTGACTGTACCATGGAAGTAATAGGATCAAAGACTAGTGGGGGCTGGGACTCACAGCCAGTTGTTTCTCAGTCAAAGCTCCCTCACAGCACTTGAGCAGGATCAAGACTTCAGTGCAGTAGTGGGGCTTTAATCAACAAAGAGATGACTGTCAGCCCCCATCTTCCCACCGTACCAGAGGTGTTCAGGACTCCAATGCATTGGGAGGGTGGGGACTGGAAATCAGGTGTTTATTGGTCAACGCCCATCCAACATGGTGTGATGGGAGGGTGAGGATTCTGCTGCTCTCTGCTTGTGCACTTGGTCCTGGGTCCAGGTCCCACTACTCTCTGACTTTGTGCTGGGTCTTGGGTCCAGCTGCAGAGAGTTCCAGAGCACGGAGGCAGAGAGCACTGCTGGTCCCAGGATCCACTACTCCCTGCCTCTGCACTGGATCCTATGTCCTACAGTGCTCTCTGCCTCTGTGCTGGGTCCTGGGATCTGCTGCAGAGACACTGAGTCATGCAAGACAAGCTTTGGTGGGTCTTCAAGCTGAGACCAAAAATCAGCTGAATGACATCAAGCTGGTTCGAGACTCAGGTGTATACCACAGTCTATATTTAGACCGTAATCAGAATTAATGTGTGAATGCTCAGAAAACTTTGAGTCATATTAATGTCTACTACGATCTAAATATAACACATGCTAAGTGTCCCACGTAAGAGGAAAGAAGTCCAGGAGTGTTGGTTTTACCTTAAAGACACCTTATAAAAGGCACCAGCACTTGCTATCCTGATGTGAAGGAAGGATAGGAAGCTAAACGAGAGACCAGCTGAGCTATAAAGTAAACTCTTCAATGACTTGAACATTAAAAATGAATTTTACAAAGAGTGGAAACTTGGACATATTACTAAGAATCAGAATAACAGAAAAATATGGGCATGCAGAACATCTGGAAGGTCACAGTACAAATTAAGATACAGGTAGAAGATCATCTGTCAGAGAGCAGGCATGGTGAGCAGCAAGGATAGAAGAGGAGATAATCAAGATACAGCAGGAAAAGAATACATTAGACATTACTTCAACAAGATAGATATTTTCAAATCATCAGTTCTAGATGAGAGTTATCCTGAAGTACTCAAGGAATTGGCTGAAGTAATTGCAGAACTATTGGCTATTATCTCTGAGAACTCATAAAGGTCCCAGAAGACTGGAAAAGGGCAAAAAAGGTGCCCACCTTTAAAAAAGGAAACAAGGAGGAACCAGGAATTACAAACCGGGCAGTTTGACCTCAATACCCAGAAAGATACTGAAGCATATCATCAAATAACCTACTTCTAAGCACCTAGAGGATTGCAAAGTGATAAGAAACAGCCTCTGTGGATTTATCAAGTGCAAGACATGCTCCTAAATCAGAATTATTTTCTTCCAAGGTGATGGGCTTTGTGGATGTATGAAGAGCAGTGGATATGATATACCTCATTCTGGCAAGGTTTTTTGACACTGACTCTCATGAAATGATCACAAACAAGCTATGAAACCACAGCCCAACTAAAAATACTATAAAATGGGAACATAAATGTTTGGATGACCTTGCTCAAAAAGAAGTCATCAGCGGCTCAGTATCTACCTGTTCAATATTTTGATAAATGACCTGAGGAATGGCATTGAGTGCATACTTAGTAAATTGGCAGGCGAATGACCTTAGAATGACCTTGACACATTGGAAAAATGGTCTTAAATCAATCAGATGACATTCAGTAAGGGGAAGGGGAAAGTGTTGCACAAAGGATAAAACAATCGAATGCACAAATTCAAATTGAAGACCACCTTGCTTGGTTGCAATACTACCCAGAGGTCATAGTAGACTACCTCCTGAATGTGAGTCGACAGTATAATATTGATGTAACCCCTCCCCACCCCGCCCCCCAAAAAATTCCTTATAGCACACTGGGATACATCAACAGGAGGGTAGCATGCAAGTCACACAAAGTGATTCTTCCACCATATTAAGTACTGGCAAGGCCTCGCCTGGATTACTCTGTCCATCAGTGGGTGCTAAATTTATAGAAAGTTGTGGACAAACTGGAAAGGGTCTAGCAGAATAACAAAAATTATCCTAGTCCTAGAAAATGTGATACAGGAGGAAAGGAGTGCAGGAGAGCTGGCTGCATTTTAAAGAAACGTTACTGAGGCCACAGAAACAAACCATCCCAATGTGCAGTAAGAACAGAAAATGTGGCAAGCGACCAGCTTGGCTTAACAGAGAACACTTCAGTGAGCTTAAGCATAAAAAGGAAGCTTACAGGATGTGGAAACTTGAACAAACAACTTGGGAAGAGTATAAGGATACTGCTTGGGCATGCAGGGATGAAATCAGGAAGGCGAAAGCAAAACTGGAGTTTCAGTTAGCAAGGGATGTGAAGGGGAATAAGAAGGGTTTCTACAAGTATGTCAGCAACAAGAGGAAGGTCAGAGAAACTGTGGGTCCCTTAATGAAGGAGGGAGGCAACCTACCTAGTGACATGATGAGGAAAAGGCTGATGTACTCAATGCCTTCACAGACAAGGGCAACTCCCAAACTACTATACGGGCCAGCATAGTTTGGGGAGAAAGTGAGCATCCCTCAGTGGTGAAACAATAGGTTAGGGACTATTTAGAAAAGTGGGACATGTACAAGTTGATGGGGCCAGATGAAATGCTGACGGAGTTGGCCGATACAATTATGGAGCCGCTGGCCATTATCATTGAAAGTCCATGGTGATTAGGAGAGATCCTGGATCACTGGAAAGGGGCAAATATAGTGCCCATATTTAAGAAAGGGAAGAAGGAGGATCCAGGGCCCTACAGACAAGTCAGCGTCACCTCAGTCCCTGGAAAAAGCATGAGCAGATCCTCAAACATTTCGTTTCTAAGCACTTGGAGTAGAAGAAGGTGAATAGGAAGAGTCAGCATGGATTCAGCAAGGGCAAGTCATGCTTGACCAACCAGATTGCTTTCTATGATGAGATGACTGGCTCTGTGGATGCAGGGAAAGCAGTGGATGTGATATATCTTGACTGTAACAAGGTGTTTGATACTGTCTCCCACAGCACTCTTGGAAGCAAGCTGAGGATGTACCGGTTGGATGAATGGACTATAAGGTGGATAGAAAGCTGGCTGGATTGTCAGACTTAATGAGTAGTAATCGATGGCTCAGTGTCTAGCTGGCAGCCAGTCAGTATCAAGTGGAGCGCCCCAGGGGTTGGTTCTGGGGCTGGTTTTGCTCTATTTTGTCATTAATGGTCTGGAAGACAGGATGGAGCGCACCCTCAGCAAGTATGCAGATGACACCATGCTGGGGGGTGTAGTAGGCTGTAAGGCAGGGCTAGGATTCAGAGTGACTTAGGCAAATTGGAGGATTGGGCCAAAGGAAATCCTATGATGTTCAACAAGGACATGTGGAAAGTTCTGCTCTTAGGACAGAGCAATCCCATGCACCGGTGCAGGCTGGGAGCTGACTGGCTGGGCAGCAGCTCTGCAGAAAAAGGACCTGGGGGTGACAATACACAATAAGCTGAATATGAGCCCGCAGTGTGCCCTTGTTGCCAAGAAGGCCAATGACATACTGGGCTGCATTAGTAGGAGTGCTGCCAGAAGCTCAAGGGAAGCAATTATCCCCCTCTATTTAGCCGTGGTGAGGCCACATCTGGGGTACTGTGTCCAGTTTTGGGCCCCCCACTACCGAAAGGATGTGGAAAAGTTGGAGAAAGTCCAGTGGAGAGCAACAGAAATGGTGATGAGGCTGGGGGAACATGACTTATGAGGAGAGGCTGAGGGAACTGGGCTTATATATAGTCTGGGGAAGAGAAGACTGAGAGGGGATTTAATAGCAGCCTTCAGCTACTTTAAGCAGGGTTCGAAAGAGGATGGAGCTGGACTGTTCTCAGTAGTGGCAGATGACGGGACAAGGAGCAATAGTAAAAGTCTAGTAATAGTAAAAGCCTAGTAAAAGTCTTCAAATACATTAGGAGAAAGGACAAGAAGTAATAAGCTGAAAATGCAACAAGGGGTTTTAAACTGGATATTAGAAAGAACTTCCAAACTCTGAGCATGGTTAAACATTGGAACAGATTACCTAGAGAGCGTGTAGTCTCTCTACCTTCAGAAGTATTTCAGAGCTGGGTAGACAAACACTTGTCTAAGGTGTTTAGACAGGGATGGTCCTGCCTTGAGCAGGGGCTTGGACCACATAAATGATTGCATTACCTTTCAGCTCTTTTTTTTCTTTCTTTATAAGGGATAAACCTGGTTAAGTGCTGTAATATGGAGCCCTATAGCAGCCATTTTCTGCTGCGTGACCACATTAAAGTGTCTACCCTTACTGAAGGAATCAGAACTCATGGTAGATGTGATATCTTTTATTAGACCAACTAGATTGTCGCCAGGAAAAAGTTCTTTATTTGCAAGCTTTTAAGCACAAGCACCCTTCTTCGGGCATAGGAGAAAAGATTGGAAAAGTTCTCCTAGGCAGAAATGAAAGTTCATATTTCAAAGGAGGTTTGAAGTTAAACTTTTACAATCTTTTCTTCTACACCAAAGAAGGGCGCTTGTGCCCGAAAACTTGCAATTAAAGTTTTGGGGGTTTTTTTGCAAAAATCCAGTTGGTTTAATAAAAGATATCACCTCTACCATAAGCCCCGATTGCTTTTGCCTCTAGACCAACACAGCTACAAACTGGATACCTTTACTGAAGGTTACCCAAGCCATCCCCAGATGTGGAAGTAGCAAGGGAGCAGTATCATACTGGATGAACACGGATTAACATAAAATGGATAAGTTAGTCTTATACTTAACATTAGTCTAACTCAGGATGGAGGTGGAGTTAGCAAAGGAGATCAAGAAGAGCTTTAGGGCGAGGTAACTTTTCACCCTAGAAATACAGTAAGTCCTTTGCCACCACAGCAATCAATCTATGGGCTGTACAAGATGCCTGAGCTCTGGATCAATCTGTGCAGTACTCTCCTCCAAGCTTAACAGGCCCTCAAAAATTCCACTAGTTGCCAAGGAGACAGGGAAAATAGAGCTTGCAATGGCTTTTGTTGTTTGTTTTTTTTTGCTTTTTGGTGTTTTTTTTTTAGTTTTTAGGGCTATGTCTGTCCACGAGGAAGAGGCATGTTTTGCTAGGCTTGCCAGTGTCATTCGTCAGAAAAGCTATGTTGGAGGCTTTAGCAATGTATGTTTCTCCATGGTGACAATGGCAGCTTCATGCCCTTGCCATTGGACGAGGAAACATGTCTTCTTTCACTATATGAATTAACCCATTCTTTCCCTCTAAACACTTGGGAGAAGACAAATGCTCTGTACAGAAGTGGCACGTGTAGGCTGCCTGATGGGAAAACCTGTAGCATGTAATACAATTTTAGGCCAAAAGTCACTTCACAACAGTTCTAAAAGCTGACCGTATAGGCCTGGAGCTGCCCTTTCATGTGGGTTTAAATGTCATCCTTTAAAAAGTTCCCAGAGTGGTGGTCAGCAAGATGAACACGAATATCTATTAAGGCTGTGCGAAATTACGCCCGGCGTTTCCTTTCGAAGCTGTTTCGATGTGTTTCGAGCTCGAAACAGTGAAATCGAAAAGAAACAAAAGCCTTTGAAACAGCCTCAAAATGAAACAAGGGAACTCACAATGTTTTGAAAGTTTGGAAACATTTTGAGTTTCAAAGCCAGGCTTACTGGCTTCAGCTCCAGTCCCAGGCAGCAGCACCCACTTCCTGTCATCTGGCAGGCAGATCAGATGCCTGCCTGCACCTCCGGGAGGGCTGTGCCGGACTCTTCCCAGGGGTACGGGCCCCTGATCTGCCTGCTGGATGACAGGAGCTGGGTACTGCTGCCTGGAGCCAGCAGCAACATCAACCTTCCTGGCGCTGGGTGCAGGCTGTGTCCAGTGCTGGTCTGTCATCTGGCAGACAGATCAGGGGCTCGCACCCCCAGGAGGACTTCAACACAGCCCCCGCAGCCTTCCCAGGGGTGTGGGCGAGCCCCCGATCTGCCTGCCTGCTGCATGTTATGTTTCCGTATAATAAGCTATGGGCAAAACATTGAAACACCATTGAAACAGCAAAACAGTTTCGACAAAACAAAACGGAACAGTGGTTTCGAAACAAAACGAAACTCAAAATGAAACACTGTCCCGTCGATTCATCGAAACGTAACTCGAATCGAAACGGTGTTGTTTCGCACAGCCCTAATATCTCTGGGGGTTCTCTGACAACATTTGAAGCTAAGGCATGTCTTCACTTACATTATGAGCCTGACTCCACTTCTGAAATCATAACATGACGGGAAACATAGGTGAAAGTAATGGTGGTCCTTATGTTGTACAACAACAATAATTTGATCACACACAGTTGAAGGGGCTCAAAGACCATTCCCAACGTTCATCATTACAGAGCAATGCTGCAAGATAAGGAAGAGTTTTGCCTGATTGACAGAAAAGAAACCTGTAACATGGAGAGGCTAAGGTGCTCTCTATACCTGTGACCTAGTTCAGTAGGTAACGTGACTCCTGACCTTCTTTATTTCACAAACAAAACGATCCCTTTCTTAATTTTCCTATAGAAAAGAACCGTATTTCAGAGCAGAATAAAACCTATAGGAAATCTGGGGTCAAACTCAACCCTGATGTGTCTCCGGTGACATCAAAAGAAGTTACCCAACAGATAGATATAGCCTCCTGGATTTCTGCCTTCAAATCTTCCAAGGTGAGAAACGTATAACTCCTTTTTCAACATGCACAATCCACAGGAAATTGTTCCAGTGTGTGAGCCAAGTGATTTTTTATTAGAAGCCATGGGATAGGACTGAGGGTGGAGGAGATGCAGGGGGGCAGAGAAAGAGATGAGCAGAGTTGGAAATGCTTTTGAACCAACCTATTTCAGATATTTGAAGAAGAAAACAGTATTTTGATTAAATCATTTAAAAGACTGCCAGCTATAAAATGAAATAACGTCCCTTTTTTGACTAAATGTCTCTGAGTTCATCCAAGTTAGATTCAGAGAATGAAAACACTGGATCCATAATTTAAAAAATGTATACCTGCCCATTTTGCTCAGAATGAGACAGACTAAAATAATTTAACCGTTATTCAGCTTGCTCCCAAACATGTGCTAGGTGCCTCACAAATAAAAGACAAAGACACTTCTTGCCCTGAAGAATTTTCAATCTAAAGTAAATGTGACAAAACGCGAGGACTGTAAATCAACACAAGCAGCAGGGAGGAGGTAAAGGAGAAGGAAAACAGTAAGGCGACAAAAGAAATCAATTGTTCTATTAACTTTGTGGTAAGCAATGGATGGGTTTTCCAATTTAAAATGATTACGGCCACTGCTGGCAGGTGTTGTCAATGCCATTCTCTCGGAGGGTAGGGGGTGGGTGTTCTTAAACCTGCAACTGTCCATCCCTTATTCAAGAAACCATCGCTTGATACTCGCTCCCCAGCAGCTATGACCCCTGTTTTCAACCTCCTCTTTTCTGGGGAAGGCCCAACAACTTTAGGCACATCTGGATGCAAGCTGATTCCTAGACCTTTGTCATTCAGACTTTCACCATGGGTATAGCACAGAGACTGTACCCTGATGACCAGCCTAGTTCTTTCTGATTTAAAAAAAATCTCCAATTTTCAGTTTAAAAAAGTTAAAAGTTTGTGTGTGTAGATAGATAGATAGATAGATAGATATAGTGGTATTTCATTTTAATCACAGAAAAATGTGGATGTGGGGTTACTTTTTTCAACCCGAAATTTGGGGATTTTTTTTTTTTTAATCAGAGAAAACCAGGATCCCTGCTGATGACACCCAACTCAGCTTCTCATTTGACCCAGGCCCCACAGCCTCAGTCCTTTCCCAGTGCCTGGCTGCAGCTGGGAACTATGCAGGTGAGCCATTTGAAACTGAATCCAGACAAGACAAAAGTGATGGTGGTGTGCAGACAGCTTGATCTGGTTTTGGGATCTGTCCTTGATGAGATTTAGCCTCCCCTTACCATTCTGGTTCCCAGCCTTGGGAGCCTTGTATATTCCTTGCTGCACCTGGACAATCACGTGGTGACCAGGGCTAGGAGTGCTTTTCACAGACTGCATCTAGTGACAAGGCTGTGCCCCTTTCTTTCAGATTCAGATCTACCCACCATCATCCATGCTTTTGTAAGCTCAACAGCTAGACTACTGTCATGCGCCCAACTTGTGGCTGTCCTTGCGGACCAGTCAGAGGCTGCAGCTCGTGCAGAACATAGCAACCCACCTTCTGCCAGCAATGTGCGATCAGGAACACATAACTCCACTACTCCAAAGCCTGCACTGGCTATTATTAGTTTTCCAGGAGCAATTCAAGGTGCTGGCTTTCACTTAGAACGCCCTGAGTGGTTTAGGTCCTTTGCACTTAAGGGACTACACCTTTCCCCTTATGTCCCGTTGCAACTCCTAAGATCAGGCAGGAGCAACCTCCCCCTAGCACCATCAATGTGCCTGGTTAATTTAGCAAAAACATGTGGGAAGTCATTCTCAGTAGTTGCTCCTCATCTCTGGATCTCCCATCTTTTTGAAGCTCACCAGATCCTGAGCCTGGACACTCTGTAAGACTCTCCTATTTGGACAGGAGTTTAGCAAGCCAGACTATGCTGGTGGGTACTTTTTAGGGAGCATTTATTTCATATCCTATTCCATTTGTTTCTATATGTTGCTTCTACCTCCTTCTTTAAGGTGTCCTAAGCTTTTGTTGGTAAGGACAGCATATAATTCTAATACATAAATAATACGCCTTGTTGCCATAGGTGTATTATTAAAGGGAATTAAAAACCCTGAGAAACCATCCTCCATTTGTGACCTAAACAAGACCTCACATGCCCAGGTATAGTGATTAAACAAGTGTTGCAGGTGACAGCATCTCAACCTCTCTTAACTTCTTGAAGCTAAAAATAAAATAATGACAAATAAATAAGGGCTGGTGGTATATCCTGTGTGAGGAAGATGAAGATATAGTCCTACCAACTGAAAGTACTGCATTTAATTTTGCTCTTGCTTTTTCAATGATTATAAAAATAGGTTGTGTTTAAGTAGTTTACAGGTTGGCAGTGAAGGGGTAGCATTATCAGTCTATTGGCTGTATGACTAAAACGTTGGAGCTGGTTCAAGTGCACTAAAGTCTAGGGAACAAAGATAACGCTTATTCCCAAACTGCATACAATAATCATTCACTGCGTTTTTAATTAATTGTTTGTGTTGTACCATTTTGACTTTACTGTTGGCACGTGCTTTGGGCATATTATTACACACTCTAATTATCGTTCCACTGTTCAAGCCACTTCAGTCAGTATTGACTTCTACATGCAGCTCTCTCTAACACCTGGACTGTTTATTTTCTGCTGAAAGGCATTAAAATTATTCCCATCTTGCCACTTCTTCTTCCAAATCTCATATCAAGAGTCATTATCTCTTTGTTTTCTGTTTTGCTGATGATCCATTTGCTTTGTTCTGCTGGGCTTTTCTGAGAAGGAGCTACACAATTGACCCTTGCAATCCTACTGACCAGGTAAGCAATAAATGTATGATTTGATTTCTGAAAGTGCTAAGCAGCTGCTATGGGAGCTTTGGGCTTTCAGTGCCTCTGGAAATCAGGCCATTAATGTAATCAGCAATGCAAGGGGGTATCACCAGACAGATTGGAACTGGCAGAACACTTCTGGGTGACAGTCTACCAGGATTCAACAATCTGCTCCTGGAGACCTCATCAACTCCTAAATGCGGAGTGCAGTCCAGTGCTCCTTACACACACATCATTCCTGTTGAAACAGATGTGCATTCTCAGTGCAAGAGAATCAAGCCCCCATTGTAGCCTGCACTGCACCTGACATAGCATATGAAGAAATCATTAACCTAGTTCTTTTTTCTAGCCCCCTGCCCCCAACCCCTGTGCGAGTGTGCATAATTTACATTAAAAGTTAACATTTGGTAAAGAGCTCCAGGGCACACCAAGTCAAATGTCACTATGGATATATTATTGAATGAGATAAACAACAAGAGGAAGAAAGTATGTTTTTAACTCATGCATATTGCTGGGGGCTTGCAAATACATGAACCAAAAGCAAAGCTGCTGTGCTTTCAGGTTGGCTCCCAAAACACACATTTACATTACAGTGAGAGATGTTGGTAATTGCCTTGATCCATCATTAAATACCTACGGCACCAAGGTATTAATCAGCCTGTCAAAAGTACCAATCATCCTAACATCTTGGCACAAAATATAGGCTCAGAGACAAGCATATGAGGCACTGGGTGCATCTACATGTGCAATTAATGCACAGAAAGCTAACTGCACAGTAAAATACTGTGTAGCAAGCTTTCTGTGAGAGCAGAGATGTCTACACATGCAGCGGTTGGGAGCAAATTTGCTCCTGACAGGAGCAGTTCAGGGAAGGAATACTCCTTCCCTGCTCTACCATATGCAAGACAGGGAGAACTCTAGGCTCCTTCAGGTGTCAGCCGCAGGCTGGCAGGGACACCAGGGCAGAGGCAGCTGTTTCTCAGCCCCATGCCCTGGGGCTGAGAAAGTGTCCCCTCCCCTGCAGCTGTTTCTCAGCCCCTCACTGCCAGCTGCCCCACCAGTGGGACAACTCCCAGACAGTCTTTGACTAAGCAGGGAAGCAAGAGTTCCCCAGGCCTGGAGCTGCACGGTTCCCTGCTTCTATGGGGAGACAGGAGCCCAGGACAGGGGTGGGTAGAGGGGGAACCGGGCTCTGTGCTGATTGGGTCCTGGGTCCTGGCTCCTGGGGGGAGCCGGGAGCTGAGCAGCACCAGGACCGACTCCCCTGCTGGAGTGTCTACATGAGAGCTTCTGCACAGTAAGTACTACACAGTTGGTTTAGTATCTGTATTTAGAGGTACTAGTTAACTGCACAGTAGACTACATTACTGCATGGTAGCTGCTGTGCACGGTTACATGGTGATGCTTTACTGTGCAGTAGATTAGCCTACTGCACAGTAAAGCATCTCATGTAGACACATCAACTGAATTCAGTTGTGTTCCTGCCCTTCTAGGGTGTAGCTAGTGTTTGTCAGATTGTACTGTTTGTGCCCCTTTTTTCTTTTTCCTTTCTCTTTGCCTGATCTCTTTGCCCTAACAAGAATGCAAATAGCTTTAAAAATGGCTTACATTTAACCTGCATGCTAGATAAGATGTTGGGGGGGGGGGGGGGGGGGGGAAAAGACCAGAAATTTCTCATTAACAGGAGAGTGGAAAGAGTTCTCTCATTTGTCCTGGGCTGCGTACAGACATTAATTCCCACCGCGAGAAATTTCTTCTGGCAGAAAAATAGCCCAGGAGCTGGACTGCACAGATGTTCTTCCAGCCCCATGGCTGACGAGCTTCTCAGGCTAGGTCTCCAGCCAGGAGACACTAGAAGGCTCTTCCAAGAGCCACCCTACCCTGAGGGGAGGCCATGACTTAATAGCCTGTCCTCTCCTCCTGCCTGGGAAAGGGGCAGGCTGCCAAGTGGCAGCTGCTGAGAAGCTGATTGGCAGGAGGGGGGTGTTCCTGCTGCAGAAGAATAGCCCTGATCCTTGCACTCCTTGTGCAGGGAGAGTGGGGGGAACACTCAACCACTGTGGCAAGTTTTCGTGGCAGCCTGCCTTACCCCATACTGCTCCGAGATGATCCAGAGCAATGCGGGATGATGTTGCGGGCATTTTGCTGCAGCAAGAAAAAGGTCTGTCTTGCCCTGCTCTGCACCGGGCCACCTGGGCAGCAAGAAGAAGCCTTTAGCAGCTGATCAGAGGGTGCAACATGGCTAAGAACCTGCCTCCTTCTCACACTGGGAATTCCTACCCTTCTTTCCGGTCTATGGGAAGAAGGGATCAGCTGCCCCCCACACCGTTTCTGGACCAGGATGACCATGGCACAGGAGCCTTTCCATTAGTTCCACTCATCCTGGTCTCCTAGAGGAGATAAGCCAGAGAAAACATTAAGATATTCAGTCTCCCAGGAGAAACTCTCCTGGGAGTAATTTAACTCTATTCCCAGATTATTTTTCTTCTGGAGCAATCACTTTTGCCTGGACATCTACTGAACATCTGCAACATTTTTGTTTTCTGCCATAAGAACAGTGATTCTCCTGATAGACACTGAATATCTGTATGTGGCCATTGTCTAACAGCTTCTGGGGAAAGTATGCCTGTGGCAGCTTCACACGTGTCAAGGAAATTGTCCTTTTTAAAGAACATAAGACAAACTGCATCAGCGGTATGAGAGATGGGGGCAAAGAGACTTTTTAACAGCATCACTGAACACTTTAAACTTCAAATACCAATATTCAAAGTGGCAGAATTCATATCAAGTGCCAGGTGACACACTAGAGCCATAGAGGATATTAAACAGCAGAGACCCAAGCATCTCACCCACTTTTCTGTAATGTGTTACAGAGAATTAGAGTGGACAGGACAAGACACTTCAGAATAGATTATAAACTATTCCAGTGAACAAGTACGTGAGAGCAGGTCCTTTCCATTTTAATTTCCTTTGTTCTAGAGATTCTGTCTTTAAACTCTAGCCTGGAAAATTAGGTAAAATTTATGTGCCCTGCTAGGAGCATCCCAGAGAAGGGATTGTGCTTCATACCCACACAAGTCTTTTTATTGTTATCAGTGATAAATTAACACGTCAACTATCTATGGGCAAAGCCAAGGACCTGTCTTTTCTTCCTCCTTCTTTGCCTACAAACTGAAGGGGAAAGGGTCATGAGTATTGATCATGCAGCCTCACTTCCCTTGACCTTTCTGCCCTTTGGTTACCATGGAAATTCAGGGAAACTATGCAAGGATGGGGATGGATCTCTCTACCTCTTGCATCCTTGCACAACCCCTCCTGACCAGACCACAGATTGACCCATTGTTTGTTCCTTTCAACAAAGAAAATGATACCTTAAGGCTCCAATGAACAAAAAAGGTAGAAATAAGATGATTAAATGCAATTCCCACTGTAATCAGGCTTAGTGTTGCTAAGGAAAACTCAATATGAAAAATCTGTGATGAGTCCAAAGTATTATACTTTCTCAATATTATGTTTGATTGATTGTGCAATTTAATATAATGAAGTTCTTGGTTTAAATTTTTAAGGGAGGTGCATGTGTGTGATAGCCTTCTATATATCTACCTATATAGATTTCATAGACATTAGGACTGGAAGGGACATCACAAGATCATCTAGATCTATCTAAGTATAAAATCTATAGAATAATTTATTTTTAAAGGAGATGTATTAAGAACCTTGAGCTGCAGCTCTGAACAACATGCTGCAACAAAACACAAAGCTGTTTTAGTCACAGACTACCTACCCTCTGAGAGTATTGCTAGTAAATTTATACCAGTAAATCTTCTTAAAGTCTAGACAAGCTTTGAACTGGGGATTCTTTAGGGCAAGAACCATCTCAGCTCTGTCTTTGTTTAATGCCTAATGCAAGAGCCTAATCCAGAATTTAGGGCACTGGGTGCTACTGCAACACCAATAAGTAAGCTATCTTTCCTAATGCTACAGCTGAATATTTCCAGCCAAATATTTACTAACCTACTGCCCCACGCTTAACATGATGCAGGCATATTGCTTTCAATAATCAATGGCAGGCACAAAAGAAGTGTGCTTCACATCACAATTAGCAACCTTGGAGTCTCCAGGCTGAATAGGCAGGTACCTATTTACAACAAAGTCACCTAGGCGGCTATCAGCACTAGTCTAGAATGAGATCTAAACCCATATTTCTAGAGCTGGAGCAAAGAAAGCAATGCCTACTCTGCCACCACAGCCCGTTATGACTATGATTGTCATGACATAGAAATTAACTACAATTATCTAAATCGAGGGAGTGCATTTGGTGATTGTTCTGTATCCTTTTTTAACTGTGTCCTTTTAAAATTCACTGATCGGCAAAGCAGCAGCACAAGGTCCATGCACTAAGTATATTCCATTTTGCACTTCTAAAATACAGCTGGAATGTCACAGATGCATTATAATACCCCTTTGCCTAAGTGTCAAGTTAACTAACAGTGGGGGCACCTACACATACGCTTTACTGTGGAGCTGACTAATCAACTCTGCAGAAAAGTGTCACCATCTACATATGTGCCCATTAGGGTTTGCGAAGCTTCGGTCCCTGCTTTGATTCGGCAGAGATTTGGCCCAATTTGGCGGCCAAATCTCCAAATCCAAATTGAATCAGAGGACCCTTTAATCTCTCCGAATCGAATCGGAGCCCTTTGAATTGACTCAGAGAGATTTGGAAAGAATCGGAGATTCAGACATAGACACAGCTCCATCTGGCCCAGCATCACAGCATTCACAAGCCATGCTGGCACCTCGAGGTATGTAGAAAAAACATTTAAAGCTGTGTCTATGGCTTCATTGCTGATTCTCCAAATCAGCATCAAATCTTCAGATTCAGATTTGGCCGAATCAAATCAGGGACAGTGATCCGAATCAATGAATCAAACTACTGTCCTTGATTCAGGCCAAATCCAAATCCGAATAAAATAGAGCCTGCTTCACACACCTGTAGTGCCCATATTAGAGTGCACTAAATGAATTCACTCCACTGTGGGATAGTACTGTCAAGGACAAGTACTATCCTACAGTGGAGTAGTTATGTGCACCAAAATTCACGTGTAAATAGTGACTGGGGCTGGCTAGGGCATGAGGGGGCTGCCTGCTGGCTAGCCCCACACTATAACATGCTTGTGCCCCAGCCAGCCCCTCTGCAGCACACTAAGCTGGGGTGGAGCAGCTCCAGGTTGGCAGGCTAACCCCCCAAACCCTCAGCTCAACGTGCTGCAGTCCTGGGTGCACATGTAAATGCTGCACCTGGGAGCAAGAAACTCAGGTGCAAACCATGCTGGAGTTTATTGCTAGGTGCTAACTGCACATGTAGGTGCACCCAGTAGGTTCTCCAACTGGCCAGAATCAAATGTAATGCAATTTTGGTTTCTCCTTCTCATAAACTGGCATTTTAAAAAATCACCTCTATCAATTCTGTGCTGTCCTGAGAACTGTCTGCTTCAAAAAAAGGAGAAAGTGCAGCACATGCTCCTTCCAACCTGTGTCAGCACTCAGGTAACAAGGCAGCTCATGTCAAAAGATGGGTTGGTTAGATAAATCTCAGGTTTCAATGTGGAGATTCAATTTGTGGTAGAGTCAAACCAAACCCTCTAACTTATGGAAGCAAGCCAGCACAACTCCAGACTCCATGTAGTAGGTGCTGTCTATACTAAACAGTCTTCAATGTCAGGACTTTCATCCATGGGTGGCTGGTTCCTCCCGAGTCTCGGGGAGCACCAGATTGCTGATGGGGGGGAGGTCCCCCATGGCTGATCACTGACCTGGGGGGGCGGGATGGACCCCCAGTGGCCAATTGCCAAGCCAGCAGCGAAACTAGAAGTGCACTTCCAGTTTTGCAGCTGGTGCTTCCAGGGGGGGTGCATGGCCAATCTCAAGGGGTGCACTTGCACCTGTGTGTATCTGCTACGCATCACCAATGCCTTCATCTGTCCTGCATGGTCACTGGTGTTGCAAGCCAGGCATTCTTCGCAGGTTAGCCCTGGTGATGGGCAGTCACAATGCTTCTGAGTTTGGAAAAGCAGCTGATCCACTGAAGAAGGGAAGGGATTAGCAACAACAGATAGGAACCTTATCATTTGAGATCAGCAGCTATAACCCAGCTGGAGTTAACACTAAAAACACATTTTTACTACACTGTTCAGTGAATTATATGAAATAGATTGGGTCATCTAAGTCTGCAGCACAGTAGACAATTGTTTCTACTATAAAACCAATACCAGAGCTAGCAATAACTGCCCATTTTGTCATTAGCCTCTGAAGAAAAGCTGCAGTCTACTCAGTTTGGTATCCAGCAAATTCATTTTCTTGTGGGCACTGAAAACCAGACTTTTATCAGATCTGGCAGTATCAGCTGAAGGACTGATTCGTTGTGGAGATGGGGCACAGGTGAGGCTAAGTGTCATACAGCGGTTCCCAAACTGACAGATTGTGCACCACCAATTTAAAACAATGCAACCTTAAGTACCACCAGCAAATTTGTGTCATATAAAGTAATTATAATAAATTTGTTAATGTGTACCCATACCACAGACTGGAAACCACTGTTTTGGGTATTGATGCTGCTTGTTGAATACACTATGTCTACTCAAATGATCCATGGAGCACTTCAATCTCCAAGGATGACAAACCAGCACTTTCCATAAAAGGATAATTAAAAATAATACCAACTGCACATTTCATAGCAAAACCCAATCAGGCTTCCAAAAGAGTTTTCTTTCTAAAGGATTATATCACTCTAATTTATGTAATCGCATACCACTCCATGCCTACTTCACTTGTATTGTTCTTACTTATTCTGCATGTAATGGGTGCTTACAAAAAAAGACATTTAATCATGTGTTTTATTCTTTTTTTTTATTCCAAGGTTCTCCAGAAGTAATGCTAACAAGGAAGGCACTTTGCGTGGCCTAGTACAACATTTCTTTCCAGGTCTAGCAACTCTCTGACAGAAACTACTGCTAAGGTAGTCAAAGCACAAGGAATGAGAGTCTTCAAATCTTCTGTGAGCTGTATTCTTGTCTTACTATATAGGGAGATAATGGCAAATATTTAAGGCTTCTATTCAGAAAAGCTGCTAATCACACAGTTTCAATTGAAGAACTTGCTTAAGTCTCAATGACTTCAAAGCAACTTAAAAACACCTGCATAAATTCTGTTGAAGCCAACGAGACTTAGCCAGATGCTTAATGCAAGCAATGTGATTAAGCGCCTTGTGAAATCGGGGCCATATATGTTTGTCAATTGAGGCAAGGGCACTGAACTGATGAGAATTAATGGAAATGGATGTATCACTTCAAATGGACAAGAGAGAAACATGGGGTTGGAAAGGACAGCCTGAGGCACTGAGACCAATCCCCAGCCAGCTTTGTTATATAATCTTTTTTTCACTTCCAGGTTATGTAAAGATGGGCAGCAGTTCTGCATAATCCTCCAAGGGGGTTACAAAGACTCAGTGTAAATCAACACATGACTCTACCTGAGCAATGTAAAAAGACCACTACCAGTCGAGAATCTGGCCAAATACATTAATTTGCAGAAAAGGCAAAGCATTTAAATACAATTCCTCCCTGATTACAATGACTTGCTCAGTATTTTTCTATCTGTACTGCTACACCCCCATTACAATCACCAGGATCACATTGCACATTCACAAAAACAATCAACTCCAGAAAAAAGCCAGCCTATGCATTGTCCTCCAGAATCGTGAGCATATATTTTGCTGTCTCCCATTTCCTCTTGGCCTCTTTTGCTCTTACAGGCTCAGAAAGGATAAACACCACCTGTACAGTCTGCTCTTTGGTTTTGTGCAAGCTTTTCTGACAGAACCAAACTCACTAATAATATAGTTCAGCATGGGATAATTGCACACCTTCCCTGCTAAAAACAACTAAATAACGCCTGTGTTATGCATGCCTCGTGCCTCTTTGACTGACGTGATAGTCTAAAGAGCAGTCCTGCAAAATAACATTGTGGGGGCTCCATCTTTAATGATTACATCTTAGCTGCAGTAGCAGTGCCTCTGAGCCCCAAAACGGATGAGGACCCCACTGTGTTCGGTGCTGTACCACCAGAAAACAAGCAGACATACCCTGTCTCTAGGGGTGGAAACAGACATCTGCTTTCATTGCTTTTGTGCCATAAAAGGTAGCAATAAATTGCAGTGCTTTATTCTAGCGGACATCTATTTCTTTTATAGAGAGTGAACACAGGCAGCTGGAGCCGCTCCCATGCTCCCACCACCCCAGACAGGCAATCCTCGGTCTTGAAGAGCTTGGTCTTGGGCGCCCTGGGAATTCCTAGGCAGGATCAGCTCTCCCCCACCAGGATTTTCCTGCTTGCAGAGACATGGTCTTGCCAATCTCCATGGTGCATCTCTGGAAGCAGGGAAAATGGGTTCTCCACTTTCAGAGACAAACCTGTGCTCCAGAGATCCTGGGAATCCCAGGGGTTGCCGGGGGCGTGCCTCTGGAAGCAAGGAACATGTTCCCAATGTCCTGCAAGATCAACAGGTGGAGCAACAGAGAGTGCACATTTCATCCAATGAAGTGGACCGGCTGGGCCAGGACACATCCCTACACAGCTGATCCGCTTCATTTGTTGACATCTGTTTCTACACAAAGAGTTAACAGGGTCTCGCTGCCTCAAGTTACAATGGGTTTCAATGAGACACTCACTGAGCAGCAGCTGAACAACACGGTGCAGTAGAGCGTCACACCGCGAACAGTGCTAATATGCGGCTGTGCGGTATTATGATGTTACTGAGCAGTAGCGTCGCTAAAAAGGCATTCGCTGGTGCTACTGCGCAGTAACTCTGATTACTGTGCATTTGTTTAGTACCTGGTTATACAAGTGCTAAATTAAATGCACGGTAACCACAGAGCCTTAATGAACATGTAGAAGTGCCTCGTGTGCATGAAAAAGCTAGGGTTATTTAGGTTTCCTTTGAAGGACAATTGCTGCTAATGTAATCAGGAAGGTAAAGTCAATCAGTACTTCTTTTCCGGCTCGCACACCATCAACACTAATAAGGATGCTGCACGTGGCAATTAGTTAACAAGTCCCTTGATTACAGCATGAGTCACAGTAGACCCCAGCTCGCTCTTCCACAGCTGTGGTTGGCTCTGCAGGGCTAACAAGCTGTTCTTATGAAAGAGAAATGAAGCAGGCTGACAACACCATGAGGGATCGGAGCAAGCTAGGAACATTTTACAACGCTGCTTTATGAAAGAGTTTACCCTTTTTTTGATAGTTTAACCTTTTTTTGATTCTTCCTGCACTCATTTCCAAAAGCTGGAGCCATCTCTTGGGACCCTCCAGAAAACCAGTGTGTACTTGCAATGGGGATCACTTTGCTCACCATTGACATATGCTCCCTTCTAAATTAGAGTCCAGTATCTTAGGATCCTGGGAAAGTAGGGCTGGAAGGGATCTCACAAGGTCATCTAGTCTACCCCCCCTGCTCACGGCAGGATCATCCCTGACTAAACCATCCCAGTCACGTGTCTGTCTAACCTGCTCTTAAAAAACCTCCAAGGATGGAGAGTCTACAAATTCCCTAGGTAGCCTACTCCAATGCTTGACCACCCTCATGGTCAGAAATCTCCCACCTAAATTTCCATCATTTCAGTTTATGATCACTATTCCTAATCCTATCCTCTATAGTCCCAGAGAAAAGCCCGTTTCCAGCCTCTCTAAAATGGCCTTCTTTAAAGCAGACAGCACAACTACATATTTTAGGATAGGGGATGAAGAACAATAATCGGTGATGCTGTGAGATTCAGACTAGACAGAAAAGACTAAATTCAACTCCACTCATGGATGGATGGAATCTAAATGGACTTAGCTACCTAAGGGTGAGTCTATCCCACCCCGTTCAGGTCCATGAAAAGCCATTAATGTCTCTACTTTTGTAACACACCCTCATCTTCCCCTTTACGCAGTAACAAAAAAAAAGCAGCAAGGAGAAGGAGGATGTATCCACCTTTTGCATTAACTATTTTTCAGGGACTCTGTAGTATAGTCAAATAGACTCACATTTAAGCATCATTTTATCACCTAGGGCACGTGCAGACGAAACAGGGGCCCTAAATTAAAGTGGTGGGTTTTAAAAAAACATTGCTTCAATTTAGGGCTGATTAAATCCATGTGTCATGCACACCACCCTGCTGACTTACCTGCCTCTCTGGCGGGGAGGGGAGGGCGAGTTGCCAGCAGGCAGAGCGGTCCCTGGGCTAAGGAGGGGAGGAAGACTGGTGCTCACCCTCCCCTCCCCAGGCAGCACTCATCTGCAGGCACCCAGCTTGGGCAGTCCCAGGGGGTACTGCAGCTGTGGAGAGAAGCACTGGGCCCCTGTGCAGCTTAGGCACTGTCTTATACACTATATAGTGTATAGTGGTGGGGGGCGGAAATCAGGCTCCCCACTTTTTTGGGTGAAGCTGCTTTCCTGGGCTGCTGCCAGGCTGCCTGCAGGGCTTCCTGCAGAGCCTCTGATCTGCACAGAGCTCAGTGCTTCACTCCACGACTGTAGGGGCAGCAAACTAAAACTCCTCCTCAGGGTCTTAGTTTGCTGCGCCCCGAGTCATTTAGGGTGCATTGTGCTGCTGAATTTCCTAGAGCAGCTGGAATTACTGTACAATATACCGCCAAGGCATGCAAACACTGACACCATTAAAGCAGTGCAAAAGCATTTAGCCTGCTTTTATAGTGCCGTGGACACATGCCCCTCGTTTCATCTACACACAGCCCTAAGAGGTAGAACAAAATCTGGCCTAATGTGACTACTGTAGGATTTAGATATAATACTGGCATTAACTCTCTTTCTCTCCCAAAACAAAACTCCCACTTACAACTGGATCTTAAAACAACACTTTTGGTAGAAATATGACTCCCTAGGGCCTTGTTACAAGGTAATTTTGGACAGGTCCTGGAGCACTTAACCCTTGGGTAGTCCACACATTAACACCTTAAAGTGGTTTTAAGCACTTGTTAGTATGCCACTCCAGGGCAGAATTATCTCTGATCCGTACCACCCAGCTCCTGTTCCTTTAAGATGTGGCCACTGCCCACAAATGTGCTGTCAAGTTGAAGTCCTCCAGTATCCCAGGATCTCACACACCCCTACCCACAGAGCAGGGATAGAAACCTGTCCTGTCTCACCAGCCTTCTAGGAGCAACTCACAGCTACAGCTCCTAGTCCTGCCCCTGCTCACCAGGCCTCCAGTGGCAAGTCACAGCTGTGCAGGTGGGGGACGGTCACAGAAGGTTTCTAGACTAAGGGTGCAACTGCTCCAAACTCCAAGCTAACACTAACACCGATCAACATTTGTGCATCTCGGAGCATAAGGTGTAATAAGACCCCTAACTAGCTAGATCTATCACTAGTATTCTCTTTCCGACTTTGTAAATTCACCACTCAAGCATTGTGTTAACATCTCACAATGGCATAGACACAATCGCAGCAGATGGGACTACACCTACAGGCAATCCTTCCTCTGGGTTCTCAGCACACACTGCAGATCTGTGCAGGATCAGTATTGCATATGAACTCCCAGATATCCTTTTCTAGATACTGTAGAGGATCCAATCCTCGACCACTGTAAACTAACAGTTTCAATAATGGAGCAAGGCCAATCTATGCCAGTGAAGAATGAGGTTCTGTACAGCATATGCTGTTTAGCAGAAGGTATGACTGAACCCCTTGTTGTTGTTTAAAGTTACTCCAAAAAGTATAATTTAAAGGACACAGGCATGGCTTGATTTAAGGAATCAACCACCTAGCCATACCTAGCCAAGCTGTGTGAAAAATTGATTTTTTTGCTTCTGTGGTCAAATCAAGCTTAAAGAAAAACAAGCCAAAGCTTCATTTCAGATTAACCTGAAAAATCAGCCAAATTCCTGAGATTACAAAACAAGTCAAACACTTCATTTCTACTTTATTTTATTGTTTTTTTGCCCCAAACTCTTCACCAAATTCAAATTTGGGAAATCGATTCAGCTACCCTGAAACTGTAGTTTTCAGTGAATAACCTGTTTTCATTTAATCTTTTTTGCAGCTCTAAGCCTGACGTTGCTAATATCTTACTGTGTGACCTTCACTAAATCACTTGAATGTTTTATCTCCTTTTCCCCCAGCTCTGTGAAAAGGATTATAATACTGCATCTCCCAAGAGAACCTGGGAATTAATTAGTTTACGTTTGAAAGTATTGCATAAGTACTGTCAAAGCAAATACACTATTGTGTTAGGAACAGTCAATTTAACACCTGTGTTTCCCAGTTTGATAGCAGTTCAGGCAGACCTTAAGGCAGTGAAATACAGCAACTTCTGTTTCCTTCGCTGGGGACACGTCTACACAAGATGTTTACTACACATTGGCCTAATAACACTGCTCAATAGCGTGTCATGGCAAAAACTATGCTCATAGCCTACTGCACAGTGTTATTAGGCTAATGCCCAGTAAGTATCACTAAATAACCGTGCGCCGGTGCTACTGTGCAATACGTCTAGGTACAGCACATTTAGTTAGTACTTTATTAAGGAAGTACTAAAGTAAATGTACCGTATTTAAAGTGCATTCATGAACATGTAGACGCACCCTGGATCGCCTAAATGAAACCCCAGCAAGTGTCCAAAGAATAGCGGCACCTAGATTTATTTGCAGAGTTCAAGGCTGAGGGAGAGGATCAAATGACAGACTTCATTTGAACCTTGAGAAGGCTGCTGGAGTGCCAACACAATGCACCCTATCTCGATGGAGCAGGACAAGACCCATGGGCAGATAATACCGTAAATCTCCATTACAACGATTCTTGCACCTTCTTGTGAATCATCCGGTACTAGCTAGCACTGGAATCAGGAAACTGGCCATTAGTCTGATTAGGTGTGGGAATTCCTATTGGACATCGAATCACAGAGTCATAGCAAATGAGGCTGGAAGGGACCTCAGGAGGTCACACCTAGTCCAACCCTGTGCTCAAAGCAAGATCATCCTCAACTAGATCCCCCCAGCCAAGGCTTTGTCTACCTGGGTCTTAAAAACCTCCAAGGATGGAGCATCCACCACCTCTCTAGGTAGCCTGTTCCAGTACTTTACTACCCTCCCAGAGGCTGAGAACAAATGCATTTAGAGTCTTGGCTAGGGGATGAATACATATTATTACCTTTATGCATGCAGCTTTCTCCCCTAAAAGCACCCATAGCTTGTTCCCACTTGACATCCTTCCCACCCAGTTACTCAAGGAGAGGAAGGGGGCATTGAGTAAGCAGCCCCTACCACTCCCTGCAATCCCAAGGGGAGTCCAAGGGCTTATGGGGTCTTTAGAGATCACTTCCTTCCTGTGTGAGGAAGGACTCTGTAGACACAATGGCCCCGTAGCAGTGGTGGTAGCTCCAGTCCTAACTCTGTCCAGAGTTGAGTTCCTTAGGCATGTAAGAGAAAAAAAAAATCAGTGAACAGGCTGATAAATGCACTCTGTTCTCAAAGATAATGGCTGAGGAATAACTGCGTAACACTCCAGGTTGTGTTATGCAAGAAGAAGGAGTAGGTGATCTAATGGTTTCTTCCATCCCAGAGATTTCCACATCTAAGCAACTGCCAACTGATCATTTGGTATTACCACAAGTAATTGCACATAGAGGTCTCCAGGGGAGCAAAGCTTTCTCTCACTTGCCCACATTTATGGCACCAGAGAAGACTAGGGTGGATCTCAAAAATAATAGGGCAAGCCTGTGGGTAAAATGAAAGGTGTCCCCTGTGTTCTGCTCTGGTTTCATCAAGCATTCAGTTTGCTAGCAAGTAGCTGCACAACAGAGCAGGCTCCTGCTGCTGCTGCTGTACAAGCTGAACTGCACGATTCCAACGGGACCACTTTGCACTGGGCCACTACCTGATTCTGCCCATAAAAGCCAGCTAAATTGGCCCCAGGAAACTTAACCTACAGCAAAAGATGATCTGGTGGCAAAGAGCTAATGGACAGCCTCCCAAACCCTGCCTTGACACTTTTGGAGTGGAAACATGGTCAAACAAAGGGGACATTAGGGGTTTCACTATACACCTCCTTTAAACTACTGTAAAAGGTGGTAGGTAGGGATTCAGTACTTGGGAGGGCATATCAGCTCTTCTAATTTAAAGCTGCTTGTTTCCCTAGCAATATAAATGAGATAAATATCCCTACATTCAAATTTGTTTGAAACAGTGTTGATAGTGCAAGGGTTTCACTCTACTTATACTGCTTTAGGAACAGACATAACAGTTACATCAGAATATCTTACGCCAACATAAACTGAAGCCGATACAATTTATATCTGTCCACAGGCTTAATAGACTAGTCGGTCTCCAATAGTGGCTGGTGCCTGATGCTCCTAAAGAACACAGGGATTGATCTAATACCTTTCAAGTGTCTTCAGTAGGGTTTGGATCAGGTCCCTAAAAGCACCTATCTAATGGAAGAAAGCATATTCCCTTTTAATGTCTATTCTCCTTAATTTCACCTCAGTTGGTAACCTTCGTATACCAACTTGTTTGTAATGTATTGTGTGTCCCTCCCACACATAATAAAAGGAAAGCTCTGGAAAGCATTCATTCAAGATGCATATCTCCACCCCAGACTGGAATTCACCTGGGGAGGAATCATTCATGGGATTCAGCACAGTCACTCTTCTGATTTTCTCCAGACACGCCTCTTGCTCTTTTTTGAAGACGCAGTCTGAGTGCATTGCCACGACCTGGAAAACAGAAAGAAAGAACAATTAATGTACGCTAGGTAGATAGGGAGCCACACTCGTGAATGACCCAGAAAAACCTTGCAGACCTCTTCTTGGGGAGAAAAACATTGTGGGAAGTTAAAATGTATGCGTGACATGGATTCATTGCTTAATGCAGAAGACAGAAGGACAAGCAATGGGGTCACAATGGAGATTAAACATTGCACGCAAGCTGTGTATGTAAGTTTTCCTGCTATCTATGTCTAATATTTCTTTGTTCAACCCTGGTCGTGTTTACAACCATAAACTGAACATGCCTGAGAGGAGCAATTTCAAGCATGCTGTGCTGCTCCACCCAGGCTCTTTCCCAAACTACAAACCATGCAGTTCACAATTAATGAGTCTCCTGCCCTATTCCTCTGATTCTAAAGGGGCCTCAGCTCGAGACTTTGTACTCACAAGGAAAGCATATTTAAGATCCACTTTTTTGCCTTGTATGCAATATGTTTCCATTTTGTACTTCATATAGACTGCAAGTGTGAGCCTTGGTATCTTTTACTCACCAGTACTCAAGCGCTGGGATAAATTAGTTGGCTCTGGCTAGAAGGAAGGTTTGAACCTGGGGTTTCAGCAATATGTCCCTGTAACACTTGAAACAAAGGACTACAGTTATCTAGCTGGAAGAATGCCTAAGATCACAAACCTATGTAGACCAACCAGTAGACAGAAAAAGAGAGAGAAATATAAAAGCAATTATGAGGGTGTGTGCCTCCATCCCCTTCCCTCCCCGCCCCCCTGCACGCACACATATGCTCATACACACATGCACACATGTGCGTGCACACACATACACACTTCTCTCTATCATGAATTTCATTTGGGAAGAATTTCTCATCTGTTTTGCTACTTACCCCCTACACCTTTATGGGAAAGCCTCATGATGAGTGGGTGGGGACGGATAATGATACGGGACAATACAGCTCCATCTCCGTTACGACGCTTTTCTGTTAACCAGAACTATTTGTTTTTACACACTTTCTTTCCCAGAAGGAAATGTCAACACCATTTTCCCGGCAGCACGAATCAGACCTAACTACATTAAGGGCCTTGTTTCTCTAAACTAGACTGGCCAAGAAAAGATACGTTGTAACAACTCCATGGGACCTCCCAAGGACTTAACGGCTGTTGCTATGCTACAACGTAGAACTGATTAGGACCCGGAAAAAATAGGGTTGGCCAATACTCCCAGTCCAAATGTCGGTAAATAAATAAACACAAGTTTTGCACAATAAAGGGGTTTGTTGCTAGGTTACTGGCTCACATTCAGCTCGATGGGACCTGAAAGTTATTCCCGTCCAGTGACTGCTTGGTGGCATGTGTGAACTGAATGTCATGGGCCACGTCCAGTTGGTAGTAGGAAAGGATTCAGATCACAAAACCCAGCACTGTCATTCTGTACTGGTCAAACCTGCCTAAACAAGCAAAGAAAGGGATTTGTATCTCGCTGGGGCAGAGCTATACTGGTGGAAGGCTTCCCCGCTTATGCTGAACCCATTCTTCGGAGAAATAAAGGACTTCAGTTTCCTTCAGCGCTGGCACAATACTATTATTATTAATAGTGTTTAATACTGTGTTTATTAAACGCTATCATTGGTTTAGTAATAAGGTTTAATAGCACGTTTCATCATACCACTACCTAGTTCAGCAGTAGATCATAAACCACTTTGAGAAAGGGATAAATGGCATTTTCCCAGCCTGGCACAAGGAGGCACAAAATGGCTTAGCAAGACAGTGGTAAAGCCAAAACTAGAACCCAGCTCTCTGGAGCCACAGGTCAATGCCGCGTCTACCCATTTCTTCTAAAAACATGCCGACTTCCCAGAAGTAAAACACAATTTGGCTGGGCATTTCTGTGCTTAATTGGGTATTATAATAAAGTGGTCAGTAGCACCTTAACCTTTTTTTCCACGCTGAGATTTTCCAGGAGGGCTCAAGAAATGACAGATTAAACCCAATAAGTTCAATGTTTCTCATTTACTGTACAGCACTCATGCACAGGGATATTAAGTCTCCAGCCCTCGGAGAGCAATTGAAGAGCAATGAAAAATCTAAATAGTAGCTTAAACAGACATTTCCACGGGTCACAGCCTTCCAATTAGCTTTCTTATGCCTGAAGGATAATTTCAGTTTCCAAAGTTCATATGAGGTAGATACCCAGAAATACCAACAATATGTGCAATAATAAAGTGCATGGATACATATCACAAAAAAAATCAAAAAGCCAGGCAGAAAAAACATGAAATTAAAATGAATTTTAAACCCAAGACCCATAATTCCTTTGGGAACAAAAAGGGCTTGTTTCACAGAACTTGTGGAAATGCAGGCATTTATTTGTAGATTGCACAATCAACTCAAATTGTATCACAGAATCAAAACATCATAGAAAATGAGGGTGTGAAGGGACCTCAGGAGGCCATGTAGCCCAACCTCCTGCTTAAAGCAGGACCAGCCCCAACTACATCATCCCAGCCAAGGATTGGTCTACTCGGGTCTTAAAAACTTCCAAGGATGGAGAGTCCACCACCTCTCTGGGTTGCCTGTTCCAGTGCTTTACTACAATCCTAGAGAGAAAGTTTTTCCTAATAACTGACCTAAACTTCCCTTGCTGCAACTTGAGCCCATTGCTCCTTGTCCTGTCTTCTGTCCTCACTGAGAACAGTCCAGTTCCATCCTCGTTGGAGTCCCCCTTTAGGTAGTTGAAGGCTGCTATTAAATCCCCTCTCAGTCTTCTCTTCTCCAGACTAAATAAGTCCAGTTCCCTTAATCTGTCTTCATAAATCAGGTGTCCCAGCCCACAAACCATTTCCACTGCCCTCCAACTGGTTCACCTCCTTTCTATAGTGGGGGGTCCAAAACTGGACACAGTACTCCAGATATGTTCTCACCAGTGCCAAGTAGAGGAGAAGAATCACTTCCGTTGATCTGCTGGCAATGCTCCTGCTAATGCAGCCTGTTATGTTGTTAGCCTTTGTCACAACAAGGGCACGCTGTTGGCTCATATTTAGCTTACTGTTCACTGTAATCCCCAAGGCCTTTTCTGCAGAGCATCTGCCCAGCCCGTCAGCTCCCAGACTGTCCCGGTGCATGGGATTGTTCTGTCCTAAGTGCAGGACTTTGCACTTGTCCTTACTGAACCTCATGAGATTTCTTTTGGTCCAATCCTCCAATTTGTCTAGGTCTCTCTGAATCCTAGCCCGATCCTTCAGTGTATTTACTACTCCCCACAGCTTGGTGTCATCTGAAAACCTACTGAAGGTGCACTCCATCCCATCTTCCAGGTCATTGATTAAGATATTGAACAAAACTGGTGACAGGAATGATCCCTGGGGCACTCCACTGATACCAGCTCCCAACTAGACATTGATCCATTAATTACTACCCATTGGTCCTGACAATCCAGCCAGCTTTCTATCCACCTTACAGTCCATTCATCCAACTCATACTTCCTCAGCTTGCTTGCAAGAATGTGGTGGGAGATGGTATCAAAAGCCTTGCTACAGTCAAGATATATCACACCCATGGCTTTCCCTGCATCCACAGAGCCAGTCATCTCATCACAGAAGGCAATCAGATTGCTCAGGCATGACTTGCCCCTGGTGAATCCACACTGACTGCACCTAATCATCTCCTTCTCCTCCAAGTGCTTAGAAGTAGATTCCTTGAGGACCTGCCCCATGTTTTTTCCAGGGACTGAGGTGAGACTGACTGGTCTGTAGTTCCCTGGATACTCCTTCTTCTCTTTCTTAAAGATGGGCCCTGCTTGCCCTTTTGCAATCATCTGGGACTTCTGCTGATAGCCACAAGTTTTCAAAGATAATGGCCACCGCTCTGCAATCACATCAGCCAACTCCCTCAGCACCCTTTAAGCATTTATGGAGTCAGGTGGTATGTTCATCTAAACAAAGTCCTGATTTAATAGGGATCTGTGCAATGTTTCACTCAAAGAAGTGATTAAAATAATTGTACAATAACATTAGCCTCCCTTTCTTCTTTGATCTTGGCAGTTTCTATCTGCATGGGCTCGATCCAAAGCTCAGTGACGAAAAGGTAAGTCTTTCTCCTACATTAGTGGGATTTAGATCAGGCACTAAGATGATAAAAGTATCCGCATGGCTTTAATGAAATGAATTCAGATTTATCCTTGCAGCAACCATCTTTGGCAAAATTATACCATGGCTTAATTTAGTTCATTGTGTACATTTGATTGTTTACTTCATACTGAATTCCTTGCATTACAATTTCTATTATGATTTTAATTTTTTTTTAAAGCTAACTTGCCAAAATATGAATAAAAATAAAGGGATTACGGAAAAGAGGCTTCTTTTTGGAAGGAAACACTGTTATTAACTTTAATCTCCATTTTCAATGCAAAGCAATTCTACTGGTCACAAATGGGGACCAGTCTAGCAAAAATAATTGTGTTAAAAGCTGAGATGTTCAGGAAGGATTGCTGATTCTCTGGTTTTTCTTGATCCTGATTTCACACCATTAGTGATTCTAAAAACACTGGCCTGGCAGTCAAAAAAACAGTTTTCTCCATAAAGATCCTCACATTGTCACCTGATTCTGCTTTTGTCTGGGGGCTGAATGGAAACCTAACTACTGCAATTTCTAAACACTTCAGCCAAAGTGAAAGGGTGAAGCCATTAGAAACCTATTCAAACCAAATCACAATAGCACCATACCCAGAATGCTTCTGACACTTACATTTGAAGCAAATTGCATGTAAAATGACAGAACCCGCTGGCTCAATGGAGCATTGATACCTTTCAAACTGTTTTACATGAAAACCGGTTCGGTTCTTAAACTGCATTACACCTTGGGAACTGTGTGTCTAACTGCAGATTAGAAAATTCCTGCAGCTCAATCTAAAATTCACTTCACTTAATGGCTGTCATCCATAGGGGTAATTCTGCATAGGGGGTATATTAGCTTGCCTGCAGTGTATGCTATTTCCTGATTAGCCACATATAAGCTTTCATTCCAGGGACCAGTTATAAAATCCATTTTTGGTCACCACTGACACGAGTTAGGCATTCTCAATACAATCGTCAGAGCGCTTAAGAACTGCCCGGTGGTGCATCTAGTCTGACATCCTGTCTCTAATTACAGCCAATACCAGAGGAAGATTCTTCACTCCTGGTATTAGATAACTGCAATAACACCACTCTTTGAGGAAATTATAGGGCTGGAGGTTGTAGCTGTGTTGGTCTACGCACATAGGCAGATAAGGTTCTTTGGGTAAATTTGATATATCTTATTAGACCAACCTAAATAGTTGAGAAAATTCTTCTCTGCAAGCTTTCGGGTACAAGTACCTTTCGTCAGGCTGATGGAAGGAATTTGTACCTGAAAGCTTGCAAAGAAGAATTTTTTCCAACTATTTGAGTTGGTCTAATAAAGTATATCAGTTTACCCAAAGACCTTGTCTGTCTTTTAGGATGTGGCATTTAGGCCCAGATTGCCTGAAGCAGATCATCCTTATTCAGTGACCTATACATGCAACCATATAACATGAGTGCCTGCAGTCAACTCCTTTCATTTCCTCTCTCTGAAGTCAAGCCACTTTAAGGAACATTTCCCAATACTGTAGGGA
>NW_005842173.1:1366496-1369090 GCF_000455745.1 Alligator sinensis
AAAGTGTCTTCCTAGTCCATCTCTAAGAGGCTGTTGTAGATCCTGAAGTTTAGAGATGTCAACTCTTCTCTTTCCCCTTACTGAACATACATTTGAATGTATTTCTCCACGTACATGTCTAAATCTTTTTTCATCTGGTTGACCTCTGCTGGTGAGATGCACAGCCCTCTTTTAAGCATTTTTGCTGGCATAAAATGGCCTTAAATACTTTGAAGACTCCTCCAACATAGGCACAGGGCCTGTGGAGACAGCCACAGGCTACCTTCCAAGGACCCTGGGAGAGCTCTGGTGTGAGGGTCTGGTGTGAGAGCTCAGGGTGTATCATACATGGGTTACCACTATCCAGAGATTCGGGGCAGCGTTGGATGATGAGCAGCGATCTGAGGAGGCTGCTGAAACATGGAAAGATTGCAGGTCTCTTTCAAGTAGGCTGGGTGCTGCTTTAGCTCTTAGAGAAGCTCAAGATCAGGAAGGTGCAAAGATGACTTAGCCTTTGTATTTGCACATAACAAATCCATAGACACGCCACTTTAATCGGTGGTAAGACAAACTAAACTATGTCTGAGAAGTTTTACTTTAATGCACCAGAAATACTTTTAAAGTGTCCGAAAAAACCCACTCGTGCACGCACTCATGCCACTGGAGCACAAGAAAGAACAAAATACGTGATGTGTACAAATGCCCTTAATATCCTCTGTAATCTCCACTCCTTGCAGTCTGCAAATTCTGTGTTACTACCTTTCCAAGAACTTTCCATGCCCCCTCTCCCCTCCAGGCATCTCTTACTCTGAACACTTAATGGCAGGGGCCTTATAGGGCTATTTTACCGGACCTACTCTACTGGAGCTCCCCTGAAAGCCTGCCAAGTGGCCAGTTTCATTGGTGGCTTTGAATTCTGTTTCTTAATGTGATCCAGGATCAGGAGCACAGGGCAGGTGAATAATCTGGGAGAATTTTAGCTTTCCAACGCTGGGCCAATCTGCTCTAGTGCAAAACCTAATTTCCTGGTGAAGGGCCATTTGGAATTTGTATGGATCACAGTTTCATAGTAGCTAGGGTCAGGAGGGACCTGATCAGATCATCTAGCCTGACCCCCTGCCACAGGCAGGAATGAATGCTGGGTTCACAAGACCCCAGACACGTGATCATCCAACCTCCTCTTGAATTTGCTCAAGGTAGGGGCGAGGACCACTTCCCTGGGAAGTTGGTTCCAGACTTTGGCCACCCCAACTGTTGCCTTCTGATCTCCAACCTAAACCTATTCTCCATCAGCTTATTACCATTGTTCCTCATCAGTCCAGGTGGTGCTGGGGAGAAAATCTATTTGCTGTTGATCTCCCCTGATGAGTTTGTAGGCAGCCACCAGGTCCCCCCTCAGCCTCCTCTTGCTGAGGCTGAACAGGTTCAGGTCCCTCAGTCTCTCCTCGTAGGGCCTGCCCTGCTGCCCTCTCACCAAGAGGGTGGCCCTCCTCTGACCCCTCTCCAGGCTGGCCACATCCCTTTTGAAGTGCGGCGCCCAGTACTGGACGCAGTACTCCAACTGCGGCCTGACCAAAGTCGCATAGAGGGGGAGGATCACCTCTCTGGACCGGCTTGAGATGCACCTTTGGATGCATGACAAGGTATGGCTGGCCTTGCTGGCTGCGGTCTGGCATTGGCGGCTCATGTTCATCTTGGAGTCAATAATGACTCCGAGATCCCTTTCCACCTCTGTGCTTTCAAGAGGGAACTCCCCAGCCTGTATGTGTGCTGTGGATTCCTTCTCCCAAGGTGCAGCACCCGGCATTTGTCTACATTGAAGCCCATCCTATTCTCATCTGCCCACTTTTGTAGTCTGTCTAAATCTAGTTGCAGCCTCTCTCTCCCTTCAAGTGTGTCCACCTCGCCCCACATCTTAGTGTCATCAGCAAACTTGGACAGCATGCTTTCCACCCCCTCGTCCAAGTCGCTGATGAAGATGTTAAACAGTGCGGGCCCGAGGACTGAGCCCTGGGGTACCCCACTGCTCACATCTCACCAGGTTGAGTACAACCCGTCCACCACTACTCTCTGGGTGCGCTCCATCAGCCAATTTTTTACCCATCCAACTGTGTAGGCATCAATGCCACAGTCACTTAATTTATTGATGAGGATGGGGTGAGAGACAATGTAAAAGGCCTTCTTAAAGTCTAGAAAGACTATGTCCATAGCGACACCATCATCCAAGGATTTAGTTACTTGATCCTAAGAGTTTGTATTGTGGCTGAGCATGATTGCTCATCTTTTTGCAAAGCAAAGTGTTATTATTACTTGTTATTATTTATTTGACCACTTACACTTTAT
This sequence comes from Alligator sinensis, assembly GCF_000455745.1. NCBI lineage: Eukaryota > Metazoa > Chordata > Crocodylia > Alligatoridae > Alligator > Alligator sinensis. The sequence continues at coordinate 1,368,819 of NW_005842173.1, forward strand.
TACATTTAAATACAACCTTTAAGAAAATATCTCAGACATGAAATGCGTCTTGTTTGGAATCCAGCAAGAAGTTACTGTTCAATGTGAGTCTCATCTGAGTCATACTTGGAACAGAACTGAGCAGCAAACAGCCATCTCGAGAAGTGCCTGTAAAAGCCTCCTCTTCCCCCCTGGGAGAAAGCTTTAATTAATCCCCTAATTAAATTAAAGCTATTTGCCCTGAGTGTTAAAATACTTCCTTCTCCTTCAGCCCCCAGCTCTGATTGGCAAGT
>NW_005842173.1:1369100-1396092 GCF_000455745.1 Alligator sinensis
CTCATGTTCCCTGGAAGGGGCTTGAAATTTGGAAGAACTGATGGAACTGGGAGTGGAGACCAGGATGCTGAAGTGAGAGGCCTGAGAGCACAATACACTGATGGCAAATCAAGATGGATGATTTTTTTGTTTTGTTTTGATGCTGCCAAAATCTACCTGGTTCACATCGAAACTACGAAGCATTGCTTCTGGTGCTATGCTAAAGTGGGAAAAGGCAAAGGAGAGCTCATCTCTTTTATTAAAGGTATTATTGGGAGAGCCGCAACAAACTCTGTACACCAGCCTTCTCGGTAAATCTCTCCCTTTGAAAATGACCTCTAATGCATCGATGCTCAAAGGGAGCATGTATGGGGGTGGAGGAGCTATTCAAGAAACAAGTGGAGGAGTACTTAAGTATCCTGTCAGCAAAACAGCACAATAAAATGAGGCAGCATAACCCTAAAAATAGGCTGAGAAGGAGGGAAAAGATATGGATAATGTAAAATACTTTAAATGAGGAACCTTTAGAAGAAATGTAGAACCATAGAAGAAAAGCAAATCATGACTTTGCAGGGAAAGTGGGTCTCACTTCTCTAGACTCTGGAGAAGTTTCACTCTGGACTGGAGGTCTCAGTTCTCCAGTTGACTAAAGGCTTCTTGGGTGTAACATGTAACAAAGGCTCCAGGGAGCTCACTGAAGCTCCTTTGGTTTAAGACCTGTCGAGCCCTGGCACAACCCCAGTTTCTAACAGTGGAAGACCACAGAATCATAGAAAAAGAGAGTTGGAAGGGACCTCAGGAGGTCACATCTAGTCCAATCCCCTGCTCAAAGCAGGGCCAGCCCCATTTAGATCAGCCCAGACAAGGCTTTGTCTACCCAAGTCTTAAAAAGCTCCCAAATGGAGATTCTACAACCTCTCTGGGTAACCTGTTCCAGTGTTTTACTACCATCCTCATGAGAAAGTTCTTCCTAATATCTAACCTAAACTTCCCCTGCTGCAACTTGAAACCATTGCTCCTTGTTCTGTCATCTGTCCCCACTGAGAACAGTCTAGCACCAGCTGAGAACAGTCTAGCTGCATAGTCATAATTGTGTTTTTTTCCACTTTCCTATTGCTCTCCAACTCGTTTAACATTGAACTGATGCAAAATGAGACATTATGCATCAGTGCAACAAACCAAAATGTATTATTTGGCTTTGAGAATATCAAAATAAAATGTTTCACCCATTTCCAAAATGGAGTATTTTACTTTGCAAAGCCCTCCCTAACCCCTACTTTCCTTGACACACTAGATTTTCAGGACTTTGAAACATCCCATGTCACCTAAAATACTGTTTAATTTTCTTGGTAACCCCATGACATTAATCAGTAACTATCATATAGGCAAACAAAGGACCCATCAGTTATAGAAGCATGATTTGCTGTACTTGTGCAGTATGTTTGTGACTCACAGTGACTTGCCCACATACATCTTTTCAGTCTTTGATAAAAGTATGCATGATGCAAGTTTACACACGTTATTTAGTCTGTCACGTTTTAAAGTGAACGAGATCGGTCCCCAGCTAACTGCACACTACTGCATGATCATCAAGAGCCATTGAGGATCTGACCATTGTGTTTAAACTCATTATGTCCTAACTTGCTGATTGACAACTTAGGGGCAGATCAAAATAAAAGGATTTAAAGTCTTAAACTGCACTTTTGGTGGGCGCATCTACATGTGCATTTAAATGTACATTAGCCTATTTTAATGTATATTAAAGTATCACAAAAAACCATGCACTTTTGCTAATGTGCATTAAAATACGCTCACACTGGAGGGCACTTTTACACATGCTCTGGGGGTGGAATGGGCAGTGCTTTAATTAGACCTGCACTAATTAAAGCACAGCCACATCTCCTGTATCAGCATCCCCATGCTTAAAAATGGCAGCGGAGGTGCTTGAACTAAAGATTGTTCAACAAGCTTTAATTCAAGTGCCCCCACCACCATTTTTAAATGTAGGGATGCTGATACACAAGACGCAGGAGGCTGCTGGAGCATGGCAATTGCTTAATTGAGTCTGCTCCAATGTGCTGGAATTCCAGTGTATCAAAGCAGCCTTCATGCTTGTGTGTAGGCACCTGGAGGTATTAAATTTAAAGAGCATTAGCAAAATGCATTAATGAATGTATAGATGCACCCATTTGACCTCAAGGGAGCAATCCACAAAACTTCCACCAGAAATGTCCAACTGTTCTGCCTTAGGTACTTAAAGTTCAGCTGCTGAGGATGCTCTCAGAACAGCTACCGTACAGCGGGAGTTGACAATTAAGCAGCCTAAACACATGTAAGTGTATTTTGGGTTCAAAAACTAGGCATCCCTTTGAGAGAGTTCTGGTGGGGTCAGCAGCAGCAGCAGTCACTCAACATGATGATGACAGCTTTCCACTAAATAGGGAAGTCATCAGTGAGCCCACAGATGACTGAGAAGGACAACCTGAGATCTGAAAATTGGACTGAAAATGTGGCAAATAGTTCTGGGAGGAAGGAGTAGACCCAGGTGATGTTCAGTCATGGCACTTCCCTTCTGTCTCTCTTGCTTATCTGCCTCCATAGTGAAGTGAGTTTTCTTGAAAGGATCAATGTCTTGTCATCCATCACGGCACCTTTGGGACTGATTCGGTGCTTGAGTCTCCCAGGTATTGATGTTAATATCCCATTTTTTTCAGATTGGCCCTCAAGACATCCTTGAATATCTTCTTTTCTTCACTTCTTGGGCAGTGACCGTTCTGGAGTATATAAGACCTGTTTTGGGAGCTGGTTGTCAGGCATCCTCATGACACGTCCTGTCTGGTCTAGTAGTTGTCCACAGAGGATGTCTAACACTGACAGCATTGAGTTTAGCACCCCTTCATTCAAGGATAAAAGTGAACATTATGATTGGGGTAGGTATCCAGGAAATGGGAGGGTTCTAGCCTGAGGAAACTCAATCTATAATTTCCCACTTCCTAGGAGAATGCTTTTACTACCAGGCTATATAAAAGGCCAAACAGAGGCTCCCTCCCTCTTTCCTTCTGAACCTGAACCAAATGGGCATCCAAGAATATAGGAGTCACAGGGTCAGAGAAAAAAACACAGTGTAGCCCAGTGATATGGGCCATCCCTTGTAGGAGAAGGAATGAAGACCCTGAGTTCTGCTCCCTCCTCTCAAAATTGGTTTAACATGTATAAATGGTATTTGTCTAATATAATACTAGAATTAATACTGGCAGGAGGGACTGGAACCCGCATTTCCCTTCTCCCAGATGAGCACCACCTTTGCTGAACTATTAAGTCACACTTCCTCTTGCTTTCAGTCTCTGGCCCCACAATGCTTTCATTTGCAGCTGCCTAATAGGCCAGCTTCAAGAAAGGTGGAGAGTCCCATCCTCCCACCTCGAGGCCAGCCCATTCCATAGTTTGTGAAGTGGGAGCCATGGGCTTGAAGTCACTCAAGAGGAAGATGGTCTTAAACCTAGCTCTGACTCTTCCTGGGCGAACTGTCTAACCACTAGACTGTTATAGAAGAGGTAGGCACTGCTGTTACAAAAGAGAAACATAAACCAGCTGCCTGCACAGGAAGGGATGACTTACGCAAATAATCCATGTTTGTCCGGCCAGGCCTCTCTTGGTCGGTTATTTAGTACCATGTAAACCAGTACAGCTGTTCTATGGTTGGGTTGTTGGCTACTAAACTGGTGCCCCAACCTAGGTTTGCCTGGGTGAGGACGGTGAGTGGACACCAAGCAGGGCTAAAAACAAGACTTATCAAAGGGTGAATGAGTTCCCTGTGAGCCAATGGCCATCTATACCTGGAGAGGAGATGAGTGTCACCAGGTCACTCTGCTCAAAGAATCACCAATGACACAAAGCAACTCAACTATCTTAGGAGGGCTGTTACAGCATCTTAGGTGCATCAATGGTTGCAGCGGCCTTGGGACTGACTTGACTTGACTTGGGTACTTCTGTTCCAAAAGAGAAGCACAAGCCAGTTGCCTACACAGGAAGGGATGACTTATGCAAGTAACCCATGTGGGGCTTTCACACTATGCCAGTCCCACGCAGCCACTTAATTCAGGACATCTAACTGTCACGTAAGACTGGGAGAGTGGCAGGATTCCAGATACACATCCCTCTTCTGCACTTCATGTTTGCTGGCTGATGCACTTGCCTCCCTCTCATACTCCCTGCGCCACATGCCAAATCCAGGTGCCTAAATCTTCCTTTTTAAAATCCATAGAACTCAGGCATTTAATCTGGCTTTATGGATCCCATGCCCAGAGTTAGACATCTAATTTTTAGGGCATATAAACACTTAATCATGTCATGTTCTTTGGAGCTGGGCCTTAACGAATTTTTCAGGGTTCTTTCTTTTTAACACTGGTCTGGAAGCAGATACAAATCCACGTTGTGAAAGTATTGTAGGTAGACATATTTAGTCATGTTAGTCTGAAGTGAGGTAGAAGGCAAGGTAAATTTACACCATATAGACTAACCAAAATAGATATATATCTACATAGCACAAGCTTTCCTGAGATGAAGCTCAATTCATCAGATGTATCAGATGAAGTAAGCTTCAACGCACAAAAGCTTGTGCTACGTAGATATGTATCTACTTTTTTTTAGTCTATAAGATACTGCTGGTGTAAGATTTGCATATAAGGTGCTTATACATGTGCTCCAATGACTTCTAATTAGAATGCATCAGAACAGACTCAATTAATTAAATAGATTCTAATTAGAATGCTCCAGCATTCTGCAGCGTCATGTGTATTCAAGGTCCCTCGTTTCAAAAAGGCAATGGGTGCACTTTAACTAAAACTCGCCAAATGAACTTTAGTTAAAGCACCCCTGTGGCCATTTTGAAATACGAGACATTGAATACATGTGACGCTGGGGCATTTTAATTAAAGCAGCCATCCAGGAGCAGTTTTAATTAAAACATGTCCTGCCACCCCCACCCCGGAGCATGCGTATAGACACTTGCAATGACTGAGTGATGCATATATAGGACTCAAATGTTGACTCCCAATCTCATTTCCTACTCACAAGTCAATGCTGCCTCCATGTACATCATAAATGAATAGGCATACATAGACTAGCATTCAGCAAAACCCCAAATATAAGACACAACAAACGTGATGGGTAACCTGCAGCAGTAGGATTGCCAGAAGTGCCCGAGAGACTTAGGAGCACAAGTCCCATTGACTTGCAGTGGGGACTATAGTTCCAAGTCACTGCAGTGATTTGTGAAAATTTCAAACACCTTTTTAAATCTAGTCAATTGAACCTCAAAGTGACTCAGGTAGGGTTCAAAATACACTAGCACAGCCATAAGATTACAGAGTTCCAGCCTGCCTCCTATGACCAAGCTCTGGGATCTTTCTATTTATGTTTTCTTCCCATTGCTGTATGATGGACCTGGCTGTTGTGAGGGGCCACTAGCACACACAGAGAAACTCTGTTTCAAAGGATGAGAACTAGAATATTACTCATGAAAGGGAGAATTTACCGCAAAACTCCGAATAAGCCCAAAGGGGCTGAAGAAGTTCCAGATCTGGAAAGCCAAGCCCCAATTTTCACTTTATGAACCCCACATGGCCCACATTTTGTACATTCACTCTATTCCATATAATCACAGATTTAAAAAAAAAAACACCCTACAAATCACTCAAACCAAGGAAGATTTTATGCCGGAGTGGAGGATTCAGGAGAAATCCTATGTCTTCCACATCACATCCTTATTCTGTTTTGAGACTCGATGAAATATAATAGACAACTCCACTTTTAAACCCGGCATCACGACTGGCAGGTACAAGGACTTTGTCAAGGTAGAACACAGTGGCAAAGAGCTTTTCTCTAAGGGTAACACAGACTTCAGCTGATGCTGTTTTCCAAGCAGCTGTGTGGCCGACTGCAATGCGCAGATACTTAGGGCTGATGGGTTTTTTGCATACTTAAACTAGACACATTTTGTGTGTGTGTGTGTGTGTGTGTGTGTTAGAGGAAAAAAATCCCCAAGGATGCAAGGCTATTAATCCACACTAAACGTAATAAACTTTGACTAAGATTTTCAAGCCAGGCTTCCAAAATTTAGCCTCCTAAATCAAAGGAAGCTGCAGTTCTTGGCACCTTGGAGAAAGCAGGGCACTATTAGTCAGGACACATTTATTTAAGCACATAAGCATAGACCCTAATGTTGTGTCTTCAGTTTTGAAGATTTGGGTCTTGCTTCCAATAAAGTCATAGGGACATTATAGCCTTGCTAATGCTCACTTTCTGACATCTCCTGCAGTCCAAGCTCCCTGTAGTCCTGCTGTATTTCAAATCCCAGTGACATGAGCCAAATTTTGTCTCTATATTTAACCTTGGCCATTGCTGCATTAGTGTCACACGGTATGAGCAGTGAGACCTCGGGAGCGGTAGACCTGGCTTGGCACAGAAAACAGCAATTCACGCATATCATTTTCTCTTGGAGTTCACTCAGAACTTCAAATATCCAAGATGACCATGATACCACCTTTACCAGCTCCATCTCCAGCTTTGTAGAAATAACCGCCCTTCTCCTTGGGTCATGCTGGGCACTTCTACACATGCATAATAATGCAAAGCAATAAATTCTGGAGCATATTGTATTGGAATGTATTGCTCCCCAGCGCTACATTTAAACGTGCACCCAGAAACACAGCACCATGAGCCAGGCAGAGCAACCCTGGCTGGCAAGGGCCCTGGGGGGTCGGCTTGACAGCCTGGGGCTGCTCCAACCTAGCTCAATGTGCTGCAGTAGGGCTGGCTGGGGCACAAGGGGGCATCAGGGCAGGTCTGGCCAGCAAGCAGCCCCCACACTGAAGCACCCTCGTGCCCTGGCCAGCCAGGTCACATATACATGTGCATTACTGCACAGAAAAAAAACAACAACTCTGCTGCAAGATAGGACTTGTATTTACAAGTACTAACCTGCTGCAGAGTTTATTAGCTTCCTGGGCCTAATAGGGCCACATGTGTAGACACTGAGACATTTACTGCAGAGCTAATTAGGCCACTCCGCTGTAAACATCTCGTGTACAAGCGCCCGCTGTCATCTTGGTTATGGGGGAAAAGCAGCGCATTACCATCCTGTGGGGGGTTATCCTCAGCTCTCCTGGATTTAGAAATGTATGATTGGAAGGTGTCTCCTAGGCCGTTGAGTCTAATCTGCTGCATCTGCAGGCATGTAGCCAAGGAATTCCCAAAATCCCTGTTTCAAAGTTTCCCGCAATCCTACAAGGCATAATATGGAAAAGGCCAACACCACCCCTTGCAGGCCATAAGTACAAGCAGGAGCAATGAGAAAAAGTCAAAGCCACTTAGAAAAGCAGGGCATTCATTACAGGTGGTTAGCTGTGTTAGTCTGAAGTCAGGCAGCAGGCAGGGCAGGGAGACTAACTTGTTCAGAAAGACATGAGCTTCCATAGGCCACAGCCTGCCTCATCAGATGCTATCAGTGGACTTGCAGAAAGCAGGGGTACTAAGTAGAAAGGAATAAACTTCTTTAAATATAAAGGATAGGGAAGTAATTAGCTAATATCCATTGAGAAAATACTAGGGAAAGGACTAAGCCTTTGCTACAGAAGACAAAGCCCCCAAAGCCCATGACACTGTGTCCCAGAGGAAAAAAATCCTTCCTGATCCTACGTTTAGCAATCAGCTTAACTCTGGGAAGAAAAGCAAGACCCTCAAGCCCAGTGGTGACCACCTTTCAGCCCCACAGGCCAGGTGAGTGGTATGGGGTCCGTTTGCAGGCCAGTGCCCCCCTGCAGCATGTTAAGTTGGAGCAGAGCATCTCTAGGCTGGCAGGCTGACCCCTGGCACCCCTGCCAGGCAGAGCCACCCCACCCTGGTTCAATGTGCTGAGGTCCCAGATGCATGTGTAAATGCTGGACCCAGAAGCAATACACTCTGGTGCAAACTGCTCTGGAGTTTATCCAGAATACTAATTTCACCCTATAAGTAATTTATTTCTATAACCCAAAATGGAGGTTGCAAATACACGGTTCCATGCTTCACACACACATCATTCAAAGCAGATTTGCCTCAGACTCACACGCCAGATGAGGAAGGATGGTCCATGGGTAGAGGGAAGTGAAGGCAGGGTCTATGTGTTTAGCTTATCCCCTACTTACACATCTGAAATCTGTAGTACAGCTAAATTATGGAGAGAAAAAAAACCCTCTCTTGGATTCCTCTGCCATGGGACTGCGCTGCAATCATTCTTCAGCTTTCCAATGGGAAAGAATTGGAAGCATGGGTTGCAGACATAAAACAATTGACTTCATTTCAGACCGCTTATTCTGTGAACTTTAATGCATTTTAATTGCTGCTTAACAGATTCTCAAGGTTATTGCTTTGCAATCATTTACAATAAGCTTCTGCCAGTGCAATTTTACATATATAGGAAAAAAGAACTAGGGGTGGGGGAAAAGCACTGTAAGAAAAATCCAGCATAAGTGAAAATAAATACTCAATATAGAAATGTAATTATATTAATAGTTATGCATAGATATCCTTGTTTCTTTCCCTCCATTTTGCAGCTGCCATTAGTTAAATCCATGATTTCTCTTCCACCTTTCAGTGATTTCTTTTTGCATTGCAGATCCCACCCTTCACTAGAACCTAATGGTACTTTCTGAGGCTCACCTGAGTAACTTAGCATCTGGGCTTCTTTTTTTTATTTTTTATTTATTGTAATAACAGTTAAAATCGACTTGCCAATTAAATTCCTATAGCCAAGTACACCAAATCCAAAATCCTGAAGCTTTGTATACATATGATGTAGTATCCATTTCTTATCAGCTTTAACTCAGCAGGCATCTAAGCAGATGCCTCCATAACCCCTGCTCAGAGTCTCTCTCCTGCCAGTTGACTATAGTTGCAGACATTATATCTACTGCTACTATGGTAGCAAGCATCAGTGCCGCTTGGCCTGACCAGTCACTATACCATTCATCACCATGGTGTCTAACCTACAGTTGCAAAATGACCCCAGTTGTAAATAGGTGTAAGGGGAATCCATAGACCCAGAGGAAGAGGCAGGTCTTTGCTCCCTCTAATTGTACATATCAATGGAAACAGATGTTAAGGTACAGTTTTTATCTGCGTGCCAACAATATTGTCATCCAGCAACTGAAGGAGCAGATGGTAGGATGCAGCTGCAGAAATAACAATGAAACCTAATTAATAGCCAGCAGTTGGGAAACAAAAGCAACATTCACTTCATTGGGAGAAATATATTGGCCAAGATCTACTCATTTTATTCTGAAAAAAAAAAAGTCCTATGCAGTTGCAGATGACATTGGATGAACCAAAGAAGTGCTCTGTTATAGACTGGGAAGGGAGTAAGAAGTAGGTCAACATAAAGATGAGATCAGATGCTTTGGGCTTTAATAGTCACATTTGAAAACATCTGTAACACTGTGTTATTCACTGTGCAGTGCAGTATATTACACAGGCTTTCTGTATGGGAGGCTCCAAAGGGTATTTATACCCAAAAGCTTGCAAAGAAGAATGTTTCCAACTATTTGAGTTGGTCTAATAAGAGACATCAGATTTACCCAAAGAAACTTGTCTGCCAAGGAAACCTTCAGCATTTATAGCACACCCCATAAGAGTGACCAGGGGTCACTTAGATAAGTCTTAAGACAGCAATTAAATTGAATAACAGAGTAGATAAAGATGAAGAATGAAAATGTTTGGCAATGAAAGCAAGGGGAGATGCACTGGTTTTATGAGATAACAATAACATGATTAACTCCAATCTGGCACATGTTCTCATGTGTTGGCCAACTAAAAAATTCAGCGCATCCTCAAGGCGGTGGGAGCTCTGAGTCTCTGCACCTAAGTCATTTATTCAGTGGCCTAAGTATGTAACCAGGTGCAAAGTTTAAGGCATCACATTAGATGTTGCTGGCAGTATAGAAGGTAATGAGACATTAATTACTTTTTCTGTACATTTACCATGGGTACCATTAGCAAAGCACCTGAAGGCCTCTTAACCTTACTGGATTTATCCTTCTGAGACCACTGGAAGAAAGGGAAAAGCTATGAACCCTGCTTCAGAGAAAGGACACTGAGGAACAAGAAGTCAATCACTTGTCCAGGTCCTGCAAGAAATATGTGGCACACAAGGGATTTGAACCTACATCTTCCAAGTCTGAGTTGGAGAGTTTTTCTGCCATCTTTCCAATCACCTCTAGCTTTATAGACTGGACGAATATAAGCCCTACCTCCCTCCATGCCATCAGCTTCCCATCCGTTTCCTTTGATGTCACCTGCATCTCTGCCTTTGTGGATCCATTCTGAGCTGACACTTTCAAGATTACATGCTAATCAGGGATGATCCGGTCTTGAGCTAGGGGCTGGACTGGATGACTTTGTGAGGCCCCGTGCATTGTCCCTTTCCTATGATACTCAATATTAAACACAAGCTATTAAGTTCAAAATGCTGCAGCCTAACAACTCTCCTAGAACTGGGTCCTTTGGGCTTAGTTGGACCAAGGATGTTAGAGTGTGACCAGCAGGAGTTTTTACACATTTTTTACATGGGAACCAGCAGAAAAATATGACTCGTAGACACAGCCCTATAAAGAAGCAGAGCAAAGCTCCCCAAGATGCTTATGAGAAGGCATTCACTACCATACATGTGAAGTCCCCATTCATTCAGAAGTTGCAAGCTACTCCTTTCCAGGTCCAACTACCAGCATCATGTTTCAATAGTACCAGGCTTGCCTTTTTCCAATTTTCCCTTCTCCGCAGTAGGACTATTGTAAAAGAAGTATTACATTCTCTTAAGAGAGCTGATTGAGAGATGGACAGAGTGAATCTATTCAACATAGTGCCTAGATAAGCAAAAAGCTTTGTTAGATTGAATTTCACCTCTGGGGACTGTAATGAGAATAGCCCATAGGGTATAGAAATATGAAAATTTTAACCTAGGTGATAAGGGGCAGCACTTTGCTGTTTGTTTGTAAATCTTTTACACATTTAGTAGTGCTATATGAGATAAAGAGGTAGAGTAGTATAGCCTGTAAGTCATTCAGAAAGCTGTACAAGCAGATCACTTATTTAATTGTGTACTTCCATAATGGGACGTAGTTGTCTTAATGGTAACAGAGATGGAACCAATTAAAGGAAAAAGCCACAGAGCATTAGGGCAAGCCACATGCTAATATTTGTAAGGAAGTGAGTACAAACCACTTCTCTCCTTAAGATTCAACCTGGCTGCTATGAGCTTCCAATAAATATCTCCCCATTAGAGATGCATCTGACAAGCATTTAATATAGTACAAAGCCATATTATAGATCACAGTCCTCCCATATTTAAAATATTCATGAGGTTGTCAGGTATGGCTGATAGTAAGAATTAAAAACAACCTGCAGATACCAGTAGGTCAAATTGCTCACAAAGTCCACTCTTAAGAGCAGTCAGAAGACCCAACATCTGGGCAGTTCATTGCTCAGATAATACATTTTGTCCTGAAATGCTGAATCAGAGATACATTTTTAGGCCCCAGGTCTGCAAACAAGGCACAGAGGAGTTTTAAAGCTCTTTTTTGCTGGTGTGTCAGACTCCGAGGGAATAAATAAAGGACTCTCAGCCATGCAGAGCAGTGTTTGGGGAACAAGTTTACTCAGATAAATCTTTTACCTAAAAGGCCAGACACTATAATAGCTTCATGGCATTTTGCAGTGCTCAACATAATGTTTCGGTACTTTAGAATCAGCACACGCAACCGCCAATGGACTAAGAATATCAAGTGCAACCACAGCAGGTTTTACACAAATACAAATATAAAATGTTCAACACAGATAAACACACAAACTCAAGCTGGCTGAAAAAAATGTGTCAACACACACTTCCACCAGAAAAAGCCATTTCAATAGACAGCAGTACCCAGAACACCAACGTCATTAACTTATCATAACTCCCCCTTATCCCATTCTGAAATAGCTGTGCTCTCGAAAGGCCTAAAATTCTGCCCAGAGAAACATCCCAACGAGATGCTATGTAGAAAAATAGAGGAATTCTTCTGCAGACCATTTGCACCAGGACAGAAGCATCCTGACAACCCCCTCGCTACAACTGAGAAAGCCAGCAATGATAAAACATTTGACTGGACATCTCCCAGTGGATGTAAACACACACTGGAAGACTGCATTGACTGCTTCAAAAAAAAGAAAGCTAACAGTGAAATTATCAACAAAAGCCAACAACAGCCTTGGGAAAGTCATACAGCCCCTAAGAGCCAACCAACCATGAAAGGTAATCAAACCAGTGGACAAAGATGGAGCTATAGTCATCCTCAACCATCAAGACTACGTAAGTGAGGCCAACCCAACTCTCCAACACCAAATACTATAAAGAACTCGGCGAGGACTAACAACCAGTCCTCGCTCTAGAACTGGAAAGTATTATCAAAACCTTTTTACAACTACTTCTACTAATCCTCAACCGTCCTACTTGAAGCACATTTTATGTGCTCTCAAAGATTCACAAACAAGGTACCTGGTAGACCCATCATCCAACTGTGGTCCCCTCACTGATGAGCTAGCAGAAAACTATCCTGAAGTGACATCACTCAATGAGCAAGTTTTCTATAAGACACATCATCCAAGGCTATACTTCCAACCATGGATGTCACCAGCCCATACGCTAACATCCCACACCATGAATGCACAGCTGCCTGCCTACCTACAAAAGTATGGTGTACACACAGATTTACAACAACACATTGCACAAATCATCCACTTTGTCCTATAACAACTTCATTTTCAACAATCAACACTTCCTCCAAACCATATGCACAGCTATAGGCACAAAGATAGTGCCCTCAGTATGCCAAACTCATTATGGGCCACTGGAGAAGGAATTTCTACAGAGCTGTGCCATCAAACCTTAACTTTACCTGTGTTACATAAATGATATTTTCATCAACTGCACTGAAACCTGGATTTACTTATTGACTTCCATCACAGGTTTAACAACTATCAACTCTCCATCAAACTCTCTAATCTACTCGTACTCCTGTACCAACATCAACTTTCTATAGACCATGATCCACATTTGGGATGGCACCCTACAACCACAAAAAAAAGCAGCAGACCACAAGGCCAGCAATCATTCCAAGCATGCTAACAACACTGTAATCTACAGTCAGGCCTGGTGGTACAGTCAGGTGGTATATCAGTCAGATACCACCACATCTGCTCTGAGGAGACCACTCATCATGCCCAGCCAGCCAGCCTAAAGATGCCTTATTACAAGGACACTCCAGTTGAGAAATAGACTGTAACTTTGAAAGAGCCACCCAAATACCACTGAGTAACCTGCTACAATATAAAAAGAAACTCCCTGTGACCAAAATCTCATGGTAGTCACTTACCACCCTGCACTGGAACAAAAAAATGTCTCGACGCCCACCTTGCTGGGTTCATCTGAACCCAGCAGTCTTTCCTGCGCAAGTGCATGGGGGCTAGACCTGATGATCTGGTAAGGTCCCTTCCAGCCCCTAACAACTATGACACTACAAGAATCATCATACAACTACAGCTCATACTTAATGAAGAACAGTCTGTGCGAGCCGGCATCCGGTCCTGTCATCGCCGGGCTCGAGCCGGGCCCATCTGTGTGCACGCGGGCTGTGGCCGGCAGCCCGGGCACGCGGGGCCGGAGAAAAGTCGCGGGGTAGAGTAGTATGCTCGAGCTAGAATCAGTCACGGAGGCGTAATGGTTGATTGAAAAGATTATTTACTTACACCGAAAATGGTCGCGGTGTAGGCTGGACAGTTTTCCAGGTACAGCTCTGCTTCAGTCCTCATTGGAGGACTCTAAAATTCGGCTCCCAGGATCCTCGGAGTGGTTCAGACTCCGTGGTTTCGATAACTGGGTTCTAAGGTAGGGATTCGTCTGGGCTGCAATCGGTGACGGGGAGAGGCTAGAGGCCATCGGTAAGTGGTGCCCCGGAGTTTGCTAGGCTCCGGGGGTTCGGCAATTGGAGCCTCTATCGCCTTCTTAAGAAAGACGCGCTGGGTTCGAAAGGACCCACCGCACTTAGAGATCCGTCTCCTTTTCTCTATGTCTTTCTCTCCAACTTGGGCGGAAACCACCCAAGTCTTTTGTACGGCTAGCAAGCCAATAGCTAGCCGCCATGTGTGCCTAAATTAAGACCGGCCAATAACGTGGCTCAAATCTTAATACAAATGGCGAGAACTCCTTTGCAGCGTGCATCATTATAATGCAAGAGTAATGCACAATGCAAAGAAGGCTACAAAACGGCGGGAAACACCTTTCTGCACGCGGGTTCTCTATAACAACAGAACGCTCCGTCGTGCAAAAGAGCTGCAATTCGGCGGGAACATAATTTAGCGGTGCCGAAGCGCACACAATCAAAAATCCACAACTTTGGGTTGTGACACATTCGTCGACAGAAATATTCCCAGCCCTTCCACTCCTGGCTTTCAAACAACCATCTAACTTTGCCCAACTCATCATCAGAAGCAAACTCCACGCTGCTCAACAGATATCAAGTGGGACATAGCCTTGCTTTGGCAAGCAATGCTTAACCTGTCAACACATCTCCAGCGTGACTACAGTCAACACCCCCAACAACGAATGTATCACAAGCCATGGATCCCACACATGTTCCCAAAATGTGATACATCTGATCCAGTGCACCAAATACCCTCATGGTAACTACATGGGGGAAATTAGACACCACAGTAACCTGTGCCAGAATTAACTCTCACAGAAAAAATATAAAGGACAGAGACAACACACATACATCAATAAAAGCACTTTTTTTTTTTTCTTCTCTACAGAACAACCACTCTGAACTTACAATCCTCATGCTCAAGGGAAATCTACCAAATATCTGTACAAGATGAGTTTGGAACAAAAATTCATAAGCTTTCTGGACACGAGAAAGCAACATCTAAACACTGATACTGATTTTATGGTACACTGTAAGCTACAGGATTCCTAAACTCTTTCTACATGCAACAGATAATAATGACCCTCAGCCCTTTCGATAGGTCTTGGTCTCCCAGTAATCAAGCTTCCTTTCTTCTGTTAACTGTTTGTCTACTGTTCCTGGGAATTTTTCTCTTTCCTGTCCCCACCTGTCCCCCATCTCCCAGCCAGACTGACAGATCTGTTTTCTTTTCTTGACTGTCCTCAGTCCCTGTTCTTGTTTCCCTCCTCAGAACTGATGAAGACTGCCTTGCATTTTAAAGTCATCTAACTTTACTCCTATTTTATCCCAACCATTGAGTTGATCCAATAAAAGGAATCACCCCCCAAAATCCCCGCCTCTCACATAGCTCTTCGACCATCAGGGCTACAATACCACTCTAACAAAGGGGCAGGCAATTATTTTGGGGGTCGCTTACCAAGTTTTGGCAAGCTGTTGAAGGCCACATGGGTAGCCCCGCCCCTTGACAAGTGCCCTGCCCCCTGATCGCCATCCTGGGACCAGAAATCCCACCCCCTAACCCCTGCCTTTTGTCACCAGATGTTCCTCCCCTTGCCCCCAGAAATACTCCTTTCAGCAAGGGGTTTTGCCATCTCAGAACCAGAAAAATACCAAATTTAATTCTAAAAAGTGAACATCTACAACATTCGTTATTTTGATTTAAAAATATATATTTTGTCCTGATTTACATGCATTTGTGTAGTGTACACAGAGCTGATTGCACAACAGCTTAAAATGAAGTCTTACTCTTGTATACTGTGAGGGGGTGGGGGCATGGGAGGTAGGTATAGATTTGTGTGGGGTTGTGGGTGTATGGGTATGTGAGGGAGGGTGAATAGGTGTGGGGGTGGGGTAAGGGAGCATGTGGCTGGATATGTGGGATGTGGGTGGGTATGGGGTTTGTGGGGGTTGTGTAAGGGGAGGGTGGCTGGAGTATGTGGGGGTGTGGGTATTCAGGTCTATGTGTATGACAGTGTGAGGGTGGTGTGGGTGTATGTGTATGGTGGGGTGTGCTTGTGGGACTCTCCCTATGAACACACACACAAATACACACTCTCCCTCTCCCTCCTTCCTTCATTCTTCATTGCACACACACATACACAGTGTGCCTCCCTCACTACACAAACACACACACACACACACACACAGTGTGTGTGCATCTCTCATTACACATATGCACAGAACCACCCCACTTCCGCTCCTGACCCTGGGGTGCTGGCACAGCCCCGCAGTCCAGCAAAGCAGCCGGGGGCCACATGGTGCTGGAGTAGCTGGCCACATGCAGGGAAAGCTGTGGCAGGCACAGACTTCTGGTTGGGTGGCGGGGGGGAGGGGCTGGGGGAGGCATGGCCAGGCTGACCTTACTGGTGAATCCTCCTGGCTTCCTCTGGGTCCTACGGCCCCTGGCATCTTTATTAATCTTCTAAACTTTTTAGGTGCCCCGTGGGCCATATTTTGCCTGCCCCTGCTCTAACCCTACCATTTCAATAGAAGTAATTTTTTATAACATTTTATTAAGAACATTTTATTTAGAGGGGAAAACCCTGAATAACTTTTAGAAATGTCTGAGATACCCCAAAGGAAATATGACTTTGCATTCTGGAATGGCTTTATTTGGAGATATACTCTATATACTCTACATCAAGTGGTCAACATTGAAATGAAATGTTTTAAATTAAGTGAAAATAAATATTTTCATGGACTCCAAGTGAAAGCTTTTTGGAATACCATTTTTCAAAGAATTCCAAAGCTTTAAACTTTTATTCCCAAAAACGGATTTTAAAAAAAATCAATTATTTTGTAGAATGGGAAAATTATTTTTCAGACTAGAAGTGACATAAAATTCACAGGCCCCCATCCCCAGACACATGATCTATACAAGCTCACACTTGATTTATAAAACTTATTCTAGAGGAAGTGATAGACAAGATGTGTGTCAATCCGACGTACTGTCCCTCAAACCTGCGTTACTGATGCATGGTTATCTCAAGTAAAGCAACATCAGGGTCATGTTAGAGCTTATTCATGTCTTTATCTTTCTCTCACCATTGTTCTGAATAGGACGTTTGCTGAAAGCAACATACTGCTCACTAAACTAAAATTTGCCATAAGCATGTTAAACATTGCCATCCAATTGGCTAGCTTTGAGTCTTTCAAGAGTTCTCATTTACTGTCAGGCTCTCTGACTCTTGCATTTCCTTTCCCTTGGGCAGAGCTAGGGAAACAATACGAGGGGAACTGTTTACTGTGGACAGACACCAGCCAGAACCGCATTCAAAAGTCAGCAACAAGAAATGAAGACATGGGGATAAATTTGTTCTTCCATCAGCATAAGTATGATGGAGTTACATCACCCAACTGCTACATCTCTGAGAAGAGAATTTAGTCCATTGAACAGGGCACAAACATTTACACCTGAGTAAGAAGAAAAAAAAAAAAATTCTGCAAACTCCATTTTAAAGTAACAATAATTGACTCTAGCAGCAAATGTTTCTATGAATGAGGTTATTCCCAATGAGTACCCTCAGCTTCCGGGTATATTTACAATATATGCAGCTGGCTTGGAAAGAGATACAAAGTACATGGCTTTGAATTCGCTGATTAAAACTCAGTGGCCAGATGGATGGAAAACATATGTTTCCATTGGCATCCTCTTCTGAAATACTGGCTATTAAGCTATGGCATGGGCACAGCTACCATAGTGTAAAAGGGATGGGGATTTACTATGATTCAGCTTGGCAACTGCCTGTGGGTATGCTTTTACCCCAGGTTAGAGGAATGCTCTGGTAGCTCAGCCTTCTTCCATTGGCCATCTGTTGAAAGGGTTAAAGCATCAGTCCTCAACAGAAAAAAAAAATGTTAAATTCTTTAAACAGAAGTGGGAGATGAATTATCTTGAAATGCCAGAAGTCCTACAAGAAGCAAGGGGTTTTTGGGGAAATATCTTTTATTGGACTAACTGGGCATGTCTACATGAGGCACTTACTGTGCATTACCCTAATACCACAGCGCAGCTCAAACTGTGCTAGTAGCCTACTGCGCAGTGTTATTAGGCTAATTAATGCTCAGTAAGCATCAGTCAATAACTGTGCACTGGTGCTACTTCACAGTGACTCTAGGTACAGTGCATCTAGTTAGTACTTTATTAAGCAAGTACTAAACTAAATGTGCAGCATCTAAGGTGCATTAATGAACATGTAGATGCACCCGCTGTGTAGCTGCAAAAAAGTTAGACAAGCTTTTGAATGCAAGACATTTTTCATTTGTCTTTCTGATTGAAGGGCATGAAGTGTACCCAACCTCCTCAAGGATGGAAGGATAAGAAAGACAGAAACAAAGAAAATAAAGAATGAGAAAAAAAAATAAAAACATCACACCTGCATGCTGGAAAATGAAGGAATAACATAAATTCTGTTGTGTCTTTGGGCTCGGCTAGTTATAAGTTCCATATAATGCCTGACAAATCACATGCAGGCAACACATCTATGTGAAAAGACAGCTAGCCAGAGACTCATGGACATACATTTTAATTATTTGCCAGAGTCTCAGCTTGTTTCTCTTTAAGCAAATCTTATCTGTAACAACCTGTGAAAACAAAAACAAAAAGGAAAAGGGAAAAAAGAAAAGAAAATGAAAAGAACGCTTCATAATCCTGATCACGATGGATCAGATGTAGGTGTTTGCCAGAGTCTGCTGAAAGCCTGAAACTTTATCTTTGAGATGCAAGACTGTCCCTATTCATTGTGATGGCTGATAACTCAGCTTGCAGCCATTATACTTTAAGGGCCTTTTTAGACATTCAGGTACGGGTGTGAGAGAATCTTATGCGCAGTTCACACCACCATGCCTCCTGCCATGCCAAATATGGTTTGGGGATCGAGCATCGGATCCTATCATGCCTAATTCTTGGCACAAGAGTAGCCTGGAATTGTGATTTCTGCCTGAAAATTTCTATCTAAATTGATAGCAATCAATTTGACTAAGCTTTCTGTTCACTGTAATGAGAACACCACTTAGGGTACAGAAATATGAACAATGTAACATGGGGTAAAAGGGACAGGGCTTTGCTTTGTGCGTGCAGCTCTGCTCATGTGCATGCTCCTACCTCGGACTAAACAGAAGCTAAACAGGGGTAAAAGGGGTGGAGGGCTTGACTGTACAGGAGCTACTCTGGCTACCTGCCCATATGCACACTCTTACCCTGTGCTAAGTAGAAGCTAAACCACAGTAAATCATCCCTCCTTCATGATATCGAATCATAAAATCATAAAAAATGAGGGCTAGAAGCGAACTCAGGAGGTCACATCTAGTCCAACCCCCTGCTCAAAGCAGAACTAGCCCCAACTACATCATCCCAGCCGAGGCTTTGTCTACCCAGGTGCTTAAAAACCTCCAAGAATGAAAAGCCCACCACCTCTCTGGGTAGCCTATTCAGTACTTCACCACCTTCCTAGAAAAAGTTTTTCCTGATATCCAACTTAAACCTTCCTTGCTGCAGCATGAGCACATTGCTTCTTGTTCTGGTGTGTGCCACCACTGAGAACAGGCTAAGGTACCATGGCTTAGCTTCTATTCATCCCCCATAAGCGTGCTACACCAACCGTTAGGGCAGAACAGCTAATGCACAGTAGCACAACGTTACAATACATAGTAACAGCCTTCCTTCTTTTACCCATGTGCTTTTACCTTCTGCTAAATTCTTTCCTGTGGCCATATCCTTTCAAGGACTTAAGCATGGTAGCAATTTCTTTCTTCAATGGCCTTTGAAAGGCATTTTAATAATGCATCCCTTCCAACACGCCTATGTGGTAGGCAAGTGCTATTAGCCTTACTTTGCAGATGGAGAAACTGAGGCAAGAATGGTTGTCTAGTGAAATCAGTAGAGGGAGCCAATGGCAGAGGCAGGCTTGGAATACAAACAGCCTGGCAACACCCAGCAATGCAGTAAAGTAGGGCAAAGCATGTCAATCTCTTTCCTTGCCCACATCCTCCTTTCCTACCCTTCTGCTTTCTCCTTCCCTTGCCTTCTCTTTCTCCTGCAGCTTGCGAGCTCTCTTCCCTGGAGCTGACTCTGCAGTAAATACACCCAGGCTGCTGACTCAGCAATAAAAAGGAAGAGAAGGACAGAAACCCACTTATTACAGATCTGAATAATTTCCCTCTAGGTGCAGGATATTAATAGCTGAGCAATGTGATGGGGGAAGGGCCCATTATTGAGTTGGGGATTTTTATTCTCCATGCTCTTTTCCAGCAGCTCTTATTTGCTTCCCCATGTTTATTTAATTGTTCATTCAAATTCAGACATTCAAAACCAGGGGGTGAGGAGGGGAACACTCATTAGAGACCCTAAATCAGTGTCATCCCCATATTATTTGCTTGTCACAGACATTATTACTAATACCACAGGGCAAAAAAAGGAAAGTTTTAATATAGCGGAACCATTTCGTGCTGTGTAATCTGCTGTTGCAGATTTTTAAATACGCAGATATTCATCAAATGCAAATTAAAAAAAAATGTTTCAATATTCAAGTAACCATGGGGGCCTGGCTGCTAACCAGAGGATGTTCACTGTGCTCATTTCTGGATGATTTGTCTATATGAATGTGCTGAAAAAAATGCCTTCTCTTAAAGTCTGACGAGCAAGACACTATCTGTGTTTCTGTGGCTTCCGTCATCGCAGTATCTAAACAAGGACCCTGTTGAGATCAGGGCACCGTGGTGCTAGGTGCTGTACAAACACACACTGTGGTTTATTTAAGTCATGTTGGGCATAGGAAGCCGAAGATGAGAAATTGGAGTGAATTGTTCAAGGTCCTGCCAAGGAGTCTGTGGCAGAGCTCAGAGCTGAAGACGGATCCTGGATCCCTATCCAGCTTTTTCATCCATGGTATTTTCTCTCATTTCTTGTTCCATTACTAAAGTTTTGAGATTCTTTCATCAAAGCACAAAGTCAGTGAAACTAATGAAGTGTTTGCTCATGAAATCTCAGCAAAGTATCCCCCTGTCGTTTCTAGCAGGGCATTGTCTCAACTTGCTTTTAAAGTTGCCTTTCCCCAGCAATCTGCTTGTTTTCTCTGTGGTTATTGTTGGCACTGGATTTATGACCCAGATACCTTGTCCTGGGTGGTCCCAAAGCCCGTGGACCAACCATGACCTTCCCATTTGATAATAGGCAAATTTTAGTGATAAACAGTGACAGCAGGAAGGAATAACGCAAACAATTCTATATCTACCAGCCCTAGAGCTGCCATCAGAGGGAAGGTACGTCTGGCCAGTACACGAGCTTCACCCCAAGGTTCTCTCTTGAATGTCAGATATCAGCAGCCTGGAGGTCAGAGGCCTCCCCCGCAAGGGGTGGATGAGATGGGCTGGTGGTGTTCCCTGTGTCCATGGTGGCCTCAGGTTCCCCCCTCAGGAACCCTTTGCTGCTTTGAAATCCTTCCTTTTGTATCTTTTTCCCTCTGTGATGACTCTTCATCTCTGGCCATCGCTGATTGGACTTTCTGTAGGTGTCATGCAGCCCACGTGTTGTCCTGTCAGCATATTTCTTTGTTTTACAAACCCATCATATGCACACATCTTAATTTGGGCTTTACTGGTCTTTTCCAAATCTGGTCTGTTCCCCAAAATCAGAAATCCCAAGGGCTCTGCAGTTGGGCACTGTGACCTAATGCCACTTTATCTCATGTTATGGAATATGTATTTAAATTTCCCAGCCTGTGTGTCTGCTTGCTGCTTCCCTGTCAGACACAGCAAGCCTTGAGGAAACTTTGAGAAACAGGCTTTTAGAAATCAATTAACCCTTGCTGTTGCTCTGTACCACTGTTTTAATGCATATTTACTTGACCTACTAGCCAATTCTCAAAAACTAACCTCTGAATACCATTTTCTAATCATCACTCATGAGCTGAGGTTCAGATGGACCTCTCCTAGAGTTCTACATGAAAATACCGTATACTCTTAAACTCCAGTTTCCATCGGATCCTTCCTCCTGGGACATTCCAACTTGCATTATGCGCCCATGGTTGTTCCTTAACAATGAAATAGGACTTTGGGGCCAGCTGATTGTGCACTGATTATTCCTGTTGCTTTCTACAAGCATTAAACAAGGATGCTATTAATAAGAACGACTGACTATATTATTTACCATAATTACTAGAATAGAGACAAGGTTCTCTCCCCATTTAACGTAGGGATATGGTGCCACAGCACCCACTTGCACCCCTGTACAATTTGCCCCTCATAGCCTCTGCATTCCCTGCCATCTGTCAGCCCCGCCACTGCCTCTGCTTCCTCCTACCGCCTCTCCCCCAACATTGTTTACCCTCCACAGCTCCAGCTGCAGCCCTGCTGTCACCCAGAGCACATGGTCACTCTGCCCCCCACCCAGCCACACATCTACAGTTGTGGTGGTGGCAGCTCCTAAGTGCCTGGGCAGAGTGAACATACACTCTGTGCCCCTGGCCACAGAGGGTCTGGAGCTGGAGCAGCAGTGGGTAAGCAACAGCAGGGGGGTGGAGGCAGGCAGGGTGAAAGGAGGAATGGGTGAGGGGAAGTGGCAGGGGGGGTAACAGTGGTGGCATGGGGGCAGGTACTGGGAGGATGAATGGTATGGGAGGGAGGACAGACAGAAAGTGGCAAGGGGTCAGAATAATTTACTCCCCACCGCCTGCCACCCTCTCCCACCACGTGCAGTGGGGAGGGGGAGGTTGAATTTAAGACAACCCTCCAATAATTAAATTCTAGATATGGAAAGTTATAACCAATTTACAAACTTCCCACGTCTAGAATCCAATCTTTGGAGCATCTTAAAATTGAAGCCCTCTTAGATTTGGGTAAATATGGTAGCTTGCTGAGGTTTTCTGCTCTGCAGTCCATTGCTAAATGGCATTTCTCTAATCCTATTTAGTCAGATGATCCTCAGGATTTCTAAGGCTGTAGAAAAACATCTCTTCGAACCATTTTAAAGCAGGGGGGCTGCTTCTCAGGAATGCATGCTAGCTGTTCCCATTTAACTGTTATATATGCCTTCTCGTATAGACATATACAAGAGCTAAATCATGGTAACTTTAATCTTGAATGAAACAGGTTTAGTTACAATGATTTTACTCCAATTATACCAGTAGAGGAGCAGACAGACATTACACTTATACTGGAAAATCTTATACCAGTATAAGCAGGTCACTCACCGAGCTTCCTTCTTGAGGCCAGTCAGCTCTGAGCTCAGGTTTCCAGTCACTTTACACCACCTGGGGCAACCTTGACCCCAGAGCAAACAACAAAGTAAGCAAATGTGCAAACCACGAACAAGCCAAAACCTGTGGTCTTTTTTCAGACCTAGAGAGAGGCAACCCATGCTGTCAGCACAACAGTCTCCTCTCTTCTCTCCCCCAGGATCTGTTTCTGGATCTCTTAACTCTCTCTGTAGCTCCAGCTTCATTTACTGGTCATCAACTACAGCATCCCCCAGGCTTCCAGGCAGGCAGACTCTGAACTGCTGACTACCTGCAGCTGGGTCCCAGCCGTCTGCATGCTGAGCACCTCCTTACAACCATGTATTGTAAACCCCACATAATTGTGATATCAAACCCCTAAGCATGTATGTGTGATAAGGATGGGTACTAAAAATCCAGGTGTTGGTGAGGGGCTGTTGTGGCCAACAGTTTCCCATCCATATCCAGAATACCTGACTTTTCTAAAGTGCCGAAGTAAAGTTGCCATGATGGTTCAGGAAATACGAGAGGCAAGGGTTTTTTCTGGTTGACATTTTATTGAACCAACTGTGTGGTCCCGTAAAAGTCTATTAGTTTATCCCAGCTGTGCAGTTGGCCCACAAAAACCTTTTAATAGGTTTATAAAATAGTAAGGCAAAATGCACAGTGACAGAGGAACTGAGACAAGGCCAGCTGAGAACTTGTCCAAACTAGGAAAATAAGGTTGTTGGAAACCAGGGAAATAGGACAGACTTCTTGATTTGGGAGGAGAAGAAACCACACTGATGGGAAGCAGAGGAGCTCCCTGTTGAACATCCTCACCGGGGAGGGTCTATCCAAATGGAGCAACCAAAAACATCTCAGGAAACTTCTGTCTCATCTGTAGAAGTGAAAGAAGCCTGAATTTAAATGATCCATGGATCGGTGTGGTGGAAAAGGACAAGGACAAGGACAGCTGTGGGTAGATTACAGAATAGTAGGTAATTAGACTCTCAGTGGGTAATATGCCTGGAGAAGATTTAGAAGGCCATCATTTAGCAGCAGAAATGATCCAAGAGAACAGATCTGTTCCCTTGCATCATCTCTTAATAAATAGAGACTCGAAAATTGTCACAGACAAGTCTAGACCTCCAAGGTGTTGAGAGTTTGAGGTATGTCTATATTCACATTTACCTTTCTGACTTACAAACAAGAATCCAATGTCATTATTAATATACAAGAAGCATCGTCTGCAGTTATCTTTTTCAGGGACGGCGATGTGCATCTCAGTTCTCTGACTAATCAAATCTCAGCTGGCATATTTATCTCACGTGTGCAAATTCAAACCTTGCAGCTTTAAAAACGTATCCCTGGGACATTTTCAAGTGTTAGTTCAAGAAATACATCTGACTGAATTATTACAGGCAGTTAATGCACCTGCAGTGCAGTCACGTTTAAAATTCAGGTCGAATACTAAGCCAATGTTGTGACTCACGGATCTCATTGTTTCTCAAGTGTTTTCTGTAACTAGACAAAAGAGCCGTGTTTTAGGATCCTACTTTCCAAATAATTCTATGATGACTTTTTTGTAATGTTACTAGTAAAAACAGCTCTTCTCTAATTGCGGATGTGCGGTAAAAGAAATCTAGTCAAGCGATGGGGAAAAGTGACAGTAGAGAGAAAGCGAGTAATGGGCGGAGAGAACAGGTAGACAAGCAAAGACAAGGGACATGTAGAAAAGAGGGAGAAAGAAATGAAGCAGGTGAAGGAAGCAAAGAGAGAAAAGCTTTCACCCTGCATCTCCCACTTCCCAGGTGTGTGCCTGATGCTCCAGACAATTGGCTTCACTGTGGTTGCTTGCTCTAGCTTTCATGAAAATCTTTGGGGAGTTTCATTTCCATTCTGCTACACAATATTTTACATTGCAAATTTTTGTGCAGAAGAAAAAAAAAAATGTTTTCCCTGCTAAATCTGTCTATACTCTTGCCTCTGACCAGGCAATACTAGACATTTCAGTGGAAGGTATGTGGAACTACCCCATTGACAAAGATAGGATCGTCTGGCCTGCTAGAGGTGAAATCCTGATCTCTTAAGATATGGGCAAAGAAATGCATTTTTGTGATTGAACAGGCAGGTTTGAGCACACATCAGCCTTTCATCAATATATAAGGTTTGCCTTCCACTTACTGTAGGGTAAGTGCATGTTACCAAGGCTGACATACAAGAAAACCCCACCCGGTTTTCCCCTCATAGTAACTAGCTCATCTGTCCATACCTTCATTGTTAAAGATTGGCTTAATAGTTAATATCCCTCTCAGAATTTTTATTAACATTAATTGGGGTATCCCTGAATATCCCCGTTACCCATCCCAAACCATGGACTGACCCATTATTGTGCTATGCTGTCTGACTACATTATAGATGGCCCCGAACCTATGAGAGAGGCCCAATGCCTTTTAAACCCCCATGGCCTGAATCAGCTGCAGACTCCACACAGGAAAAAAAAGGCTTCTGAGACCAGATGAATCCCAAATGAGGCAGGAGCTGCAACAACCAAAATCCAGTAGTGACAGGAGAGGGCTAGAAAAGGTAGTTATCCACTCAGCTGTTAGGAGGGTCATGGCTTTGCGAGCAGAGTTCACAGATCTTCACACTTCATGTGACATGGCCTTTGCATCCTCTGCCACATTTTATCCATCCCCAAATGGAGAAGGGATGCAGCCTGACTCCTCTGCCTGCTTGCAATTGCAGGAGCTGAATTTTGGCTCTTCTAGTTTTATGTTCCATAACATCTGCACACTTCCCTGTGATGCATGAAGTGACATAGCTAAGGACACGGGCACAGAAACAACTTAGGGTAGGGGGAAAGGGAGTTGGGTTTAACTACACTCTGTCTATTTTGTCCTAATTGCTCATATGCATGTAAAGTGAAAATGAAGTAACTTACCCCTCTAAGCTAACACAGGTTAGCTTCCACTTATGCTGGGGTAAGATGATACACATGAGCAACAGAAGAACAGTAAAACCTCCTCCTCCTCTACCCTACAATAAGTTGTTTTCGTGTCCAGATTTGTCTACCCAGGGAGTGAATGTAAAGTGCAGTAGCTATTCCTGCATAACTTGGTGTATGAGCAGCATTATTGCACAGTAGAGTATTTAACACCCCGTTCACTTAAATGAAACCCTTTATTCTGGAATAAAAGTGTTCACTAGGGCTGTGCGAAGCTTCGGGTGGTGATTCGATTCGGAGGAGATTCGGCCCGATTTGGTGGCTGAATCTCTGAATTTGAATTGAATCAGGGGACCGATAAAAAGGTCCGAATCTATTCAAAGCTCTCCGAATCTTCAGTAAAGATTCGGAGAGCTTTGATGATTCGGGCAGTCCCTGGTGGCTTCAGCAGAGAGCTGCAGATGACTCTGAGCTGGTAAGTACTAGGGGTGGGAGAGGAGGGGCTGGGGGAGTGTGACCCCCCTGCCCCCCCAGCCCCCCCTACCCTCTCCCACTCTCCCAGCTCCCCCATGGCTGCCCCCCAAACCCCACCCTGGCTTGGCACTTTTAAAAAAAGCTCCGGTACTCACCAGGTGCTGCCAGGCAGGGGGGCAATCCCTACTGCCCCATGCTGCAGGGACACCCCCCACCCCCCACACACACACACACACACACATACACAGGTGCCCTGCCTGGGCCAGCTCCGGCCCTTTAAGGAAAAAAAAAAAGAGAAAAGCCCCAGGACTCACTGCTCCTGCAGCACCCTTGGAGCTTCGGGGGGGGGGGGGCCTGTGTGAGTGATC
>NW_005842173.1:1396124-1398495 GCF_000455745.1 Alligator sinensis
CTGGGATTGCCCCCCACCGGCAATCTCCAAATCAGATTCAGCCCAATTGAATCAAGACAGTGATTCAAATCACCGAATCGTATCACCGTCCCCTGAATCGGCCGATTCCGAAGCAAATACTAGCTGCTTCGCACAGACCTAGTGTTCACATGGCAACAGCTATTCTGGATACAACTATTCCTAAATAATCTATGGTATGGATTATGGTTACCAGACCAACTGGTAACCTTTGTCAAGTATTGTTTATTCTCTCTCTCTCATCTTCTCCAATGGGGAAAGTTTTTCATGTAGTGAAATGCTTTGTGATGGGAAGGTTTGGGACGGTGAAGCTCTGTATCATTCAGGGAAGATAGATCAAGCAGCAAGTGCCTTTGCACTTGGAGCAAGAAGAGGAGAGGTTTATAACCAGCCAGTTTCTGTGCACATTTGTTCTACAATCTTGAAATCAGCCCCAAATTCCACCTCCTGTACAAATCCGCTTTAGTCTTCTCCAGCTCCATAGGAATAAATGAGCAGATGTATTCCAGGAGGTTTCTCCCTTCTTCCTCCTCTTCAGCAGAAGGAGACCACAAGGTTTTGTCTATACTGGAGATGTACCCCACTCAGACAGGAACCTGGGGCCCAAAAACTGATGTGGGCGCCCCAGTGCCAATCCCAAATGGGGAGAAGGAAAGGAAAAAAATCACACAGGCAGAGTTTCACTCCAGCTTATGACATATAAGCTGACCTGATGCAAGTCATGGCTTTGCTTGTCTACCCACTGAGGTTTGCAACAGGTGCTCCTACGCCCACTCACCACTGATACTCTATACCAAGTTTTGATGACACCTATTTTTCTCATTCAGTACGACTCCCTTACAATCATACCAAGGAGGAGGATGGCTTACCCTGAGACCAAAGGAGATTTAGACTCAATTTCCTACACTGCTTCAGACTTCATGTAAGCAAATCACTTAGACTGAGATAATCAAATGTATTTAGGCACCTAATTCCCATGAATTTCATTCCTTTGAGAATCAGGGCCTTAGCTCTTTGATGCCCTATGAGGTACCAAGTAGCTTTCTCTTAATAACGAGGCTCAGTAAGACTTCCTTGTCACAAATGGATAAACACATTAGATATCATGAGGTGTTCAGATACAACAGTCCTAGCGGTAGTGCAAACACCTCAGATAGAGATATTTCCAGAATGGGGCCATCAAGTCAAATCCTCTGCCATTGCAGGCAACCGTCTGAGACAGTCGTGTCCAAAGAACATCCATGCCCACTCCTCTCACATGCCACAGACACAAAGCAACCCCTGGAACCCCATAACAAACTGAATAACTTTAAAAGGAAAAAAAAAAGAAACATATAACCTCAAAAGATCCTGCATGGCATAGGAAGAGATGAGGAGAGACCGTTGTACCAGCAATCGTTGTAGGAGAAGGGAGTGGGAACGAGGATGTTTCCCGAGGATTTTCCATCTGCAGCCCATATGGAGTAACTAATATTGGCTCTAAGACTTTTAGAGTTTTCCATTGACCTAAGAATGGACCCTGCAAAAACACAGTACCAGAATGCAATTTGTCTCCAGACAGCAGTACTGTATCTAGGAGATCCAGGAGGTCTGTGCCATGTTTCACCAGAGTCAAAGCAGAAATGAAACCCAATAACACAGACATTGTAAAACAGTCTGTGACCACAACAAGGAATGTGGTATAAATACGAGTACAATATGCATAAGCTCCAGATTGCAAGAGGAAACTCAAGGGAGGGAAGGGGGAGGAGAACAAATAATTACTGAACACAAGGAAATTACAGTAAGATTCCCCCTTGGGCATAAATTTCTTTAGTAACAAGACAAGGGGAGGAATCAGTGTATTTATTGTCCAGGGCCCTGTGGAAGGCTATGGTAAAAGCTTGCATTGCATATAAAAATAGAAACAATAAAACAAGTACATGAATAAAAGAAGAGTATTTCACCACTATCAACTCTTATTTTGCCTTCTAGTCTTCATTCCAGAGCTGCTTTAATGCCAACCCAGGCAACCTGTTGAGGTGTGAGAGGGTTGAAGCAGTAGCTTGCTGACCTTTAACAATTGCCAGGAAGTCTGCTCGCCTGTAAGCTCAAGGGAGCTATTAAAGTCACATTGTTCTTTAATCAAAAGCATTCAGCATTAACTAGTAGAAGGCCCTGGCAGAATTTTTCAATGAATGGTGATTCTGTGCCCTTTAATACTTGGATGTCCAATTTGAGACTCTCAGCAAGGGTTGTAATTCCAAAAAGTGCCGAGCATTCACACTTTGAAAAAAACAGGTCCCTTTAATGGTGTCTCTTGTTTGGCACTGCGGAGGGAAAATCTATAGTAACTTTTGTAAATCATTAGGGA
>NW_005842173.1:1398526-1403312 GCF_000455745.1 Alligator sinensis
CTGGATAGTTCCTTCCTAAAACTTCAAAGAGTTGGAGTGAACATGGAGACAGGTCTCCATCACTTCTCTACTTCTTAGCTTTAGGAATCCTATATTATTGCTGGTATAAGAAAAATAATGTGTACTGTCAACACTTCTGTTTGGTTAGCAGCCAATCTGATATTCGGATTCAAGTAAGGAATTCTCCAGCGATGATAGTTGGGGATGCAGTGCTATATATAACACAATGCCATGAAACATCATTTTGCAGGTATATAGAAACAGAAGAATTAAGGTATCTTCATACAGCTTCAGAGGCATGAATTTGAACCCTTCTCTGAGCTTGGACTAAAGGTTACCCTTAGCTAAGCCTGTTGTAAATAGTCATCTAGGTTGGGCAGGAGGGGAAATTAGGAGCTTCTGGCAGCAGAGTTGCAAGGCCCCTGAATAGACAGTGAAACTGGGTAAGAAACTCTGCTGTCCTGGGAACAGGGGAAGTTGTCTGAGGCAAACAGGGCTTTTGATGCAAGGAAGTGGCCTTGTTTTCTGTTTAACCCAGACAGAATTGGGAGGAGGCATGCCTGAGAGAGGGCTGAGATGCTTTGTACTAGGGGTGCACCGGTGGTTTAGCCTTGAGCCCTACTGAGGGCACCTCAAGGCAGACTCAGAGAACCGGTAGCCCAGGAGCTGCTTGGGATGACCCCAAGGGTCCAGGAACTCAGGAGGGGATCAAGGTCCAGGAGGAACTGTAGCTGGGGACTGCAAGAGCCAGTGAGCCTCGTGATTTTGACTGGCCCAAGAGTGGTCTCAAGGCCCACGGGCCACTGCTGGGACCTGCAGCCAAGGAGGCTGGAGCCTAGGAGCAAGATCCGGTACCATGGGCCTGTGCTAAAAGAGCCCAGTGAGAGCAAGAGGGGAGGACACCAACAAGGCTGAGACCCCTACAATAGTATGATGATATAGTAATATCTGGAGTGTGTTAAAGCCCCTGGAAGTCCATGCATCTAGCTTGATAACAAATCATCATCCTACCCTTAAGATTCAGTCACATAAAAGCATCAAGGAGAGAGATGACCCACCCGCCTTTTCCTTTAACTGTTTTTGATGAACTCAAATGGGGTAGAATAAAATCACATTTAAGTACTTAAGTCCACTTAGACACTCTGGACACATCCAGACAAGCACACTTGCGTGCTTCCCCAGGAACAAATAGCAGTGGCATATATTTATGCTGCTGCTAGTTGTCTCTGGGGAACACCCCTGCATGTGAACTTGTGCATGGCAAGTTGCCCCAGGTAAGGGAGGGGAGGCTGGGGCCAGCACCTGGGCTGCCCCCAGTTACCTTACCTGGGGTCCTTGGGACCTCCTGGGGGTACAGCAGTGGCAGTCTAGTCAGGCAGAGCTCATGCTCCATGCTTTGGCTGGCCAGGCTCTGGTGTCAGGCAGTGCATGCTGCCACCACATGTGCTGCCCCATTTTTCTACTGCAGTATTTTTTTACACCAGGATCTTCCAGTGTCAAAATTTGCCACTGCACGTTAGCAGCCTGGCAAATGTGTGCATGTGGCACGTGCACTCTGCAGCGCCACAGACAGGCCTGCGGTGCCACAAACTGCACGTGCATGCTCATTTGGATGTGCCCCTTGCAGCTAGAAAAGAATCTGGCTCTTTGTCCATAAAAGTAATATTTCCATCTGATCAAGCAAGCTAACTGACAACCAAGACAACAGCACAGCAAGTTAAAGGGGAAAAAAATCAAGGAGCAAACATTTGCATTTGCAGGCTAAACAAAATCGTTCAGCTATGGAATGAGGCATGCTATGGTTTTCATTCCGAAATGGAAAACTTAGCAAATAAATGCTACATTTTGGCCAGGCTATTAACTAAGAGGCAATCTGAGAACATCAAAGAGGAAAGAATGCACATTGCGTGTTAAGATACTATTTTATACAAATACGGAGCTGACCTCCTTACAATGTAAACAGATTTATCAACACAACATGGAGAAGGAAACATCTCTGTAAAAGTCTGCATAAAAGTACACTGATAGAGTCACTGCTGTTTCCAGTAGCTCCTGTTTAAACATTTCTGCTAGCTTATTTCAGCTATCTTTTTAAAGTGTTTGGTTTATTTGTGTGTATCAACATGCAATTGTATAATCATTCTCTACTCCAATTACCAGAAGCTATTAATAAAACCACTTCTCTTTTCCCATGGTTTGCCTCGATGTAATGCTTTCTGAGAAGTGTTGAAAAATCACCTCTCACGCTACCCATTGAAGAGCTGAGCTGACATGATGAATTTTGTTATATATCGCACAACCCTCAAAAGTGTGACTTGTGGCTTCGAGTCGTTTGGTTTGAGATATTTCAAAGCCAGTTTTCAGAGGGCAGATGTTAAGCACTTTCTAGAAAACTAGTCCCCTTGTTAAAGGTGTCTCAGATTAGGCGTCTGAAAATGTACATCCCTTGCAAATCTTGGCAGCTATTTTTACCCTGACAGTCTCCTTTTAATGTACTGCTTGCTCAGTTTACATTAATGTAAATGGTGGCAAATGGTTTCTTGCCATCTGCCTGAGAAGATGAATATTGTTCAACAGCAGCCATAAAGGGAACCTGATTTACAACCACTGGGAACAAGACACCAATACCGATTTCAAGCTCAGTGTGAGAACATGCAATTAAGACACACATGCTATTATTGGGATTCCTTACCAGAGGAAGCAGTGTAAGGACAAAGAAGCAGGGCTTCCAGTGGATGGCCATCTTCTCTCACTAGATCTATAGCCAACCTGTAGCAATTTACTGTTGGTGTTACGGCTGAAGCGCACAATTCCTGGTATCAATATCTTCAAGTCTCACTCAGATCTCTGCAACGAAACAGCGCAAGAATTATAAACGTAGAAGAGGATGGGAGAGGAATGGGCACAGAGAGAAGCAGCAGCACACTTAATTTGCAAACTTTGCCAGTTGTGAACTACCATCTTGTTTCTCGTCTGCAGAGCCATGGGTCCTGAGCCTTGACTTGCCCATAAACAGAGGTGTCATCAATAATTTGTATCAAGGGCTCAATTAAAACCAACAGTGTCATGGATAAATCCTGAAATGGATCCAATGAAGAAGGAACACAGGTCGCAACTGGTAAAGGGACTCATATTTTCAACTATAAATAACTGATTTCAGGAACCTCTTTCACTTTCAGTATCAACCCAAAGCCACACGCATCCCTGTGTTGTTCTATAACCCAGAGAAAAACAAGCTGGGGCTCTCAAAAGACAAGTGTCCAGATTGCAAACACCACTGCTAGCACCAAGTCTCCATCAGTGGAAGTTTTTAAGAGCAGGTTACACAAACATGTGGATAAAATGCTATCGACAGGGACAAACCCGCCTTGAGCCGGGGATTAGATTAGGTGACCTCCTCCTGACTGGGTTTTTCTATGAGTCTAATATCCCAGCAAACGTATGAGCACCCAACAACGCAGAGGCGAAGAACTGAATGGGCACAGATATTGCTTTCTTATCTGCATCTTAGGATGAGTCTGAGTCATATCAGTGGCGAGGTCATGATTCGCTTTTATTTTCAGCATTTGGGCTGAACTAGCCTCTTAATTAGCGAGGTCTCCAATAGAGGTCCTCCACATAGGAGCAGGGTGCTCCCCACTGCTCTGGCCCAGTATTTTCAAATGTGTGGCCCTTCTGGGATATCATAGTTGCCAAACCAAATATAACCAACTCAAAGAATCACAATATAAAATCACAATCACTCAAAATATAACCAAGTTCCTCTGGCTGAAGAAGATCTAAAGACTCCTTCCTTACTCAATCAACCACCAAATGAACTTGATTCTCCCTCTGTCTCCAGCCCCTAGGCCCAATGCCTACCGCAGGTATAGTGGGGTGGCCTATGGTACCCCTTTCTGCTTCATTGTGACATCCTATCACACCAGTTTACAGGAACTGAATATCAGACCCTCAATACTCTGGATATGAATACATGATGCTACCGCAACATAACAAATGGGACTGTCAGGGGGATAGGTTTCTCATTAGCATTAAAAGCAACTACAAAAGAATTAATGCAGGAAAAAAAAAATGAATAAAAGCTGGCACAGGGTCAAACGTAACAGCAGCAGACTCAAAGTACATTGAGAGCAGAGTGCAAGAAAATTAGAAAAGGAATAACGGCACAGAATCTTTCTCAGAAAAAAAAGAAGTAGTTCTAAAAATAACCTTCAGGGAGGAGTATAAGGGAAGTCTAATAAAAGAAGGAGGCCTGGGAAGGAAAACAGATTTCAGGCAACCAGATAAATACATAAATGACATAGATAAATGTGAAAGAACTTTCCAATCAAGGAACATTCAATATTCCTTCCCTTTTCAACCTTGACTGTAGCTTGCTGGCAGGACATCAGCATTCGGGAAGCGGAAAGCCTTTCATTTAAAAAAAATAAATAAAAACACACTTTCTCCTGTATTAGTCATCTCAGTCCCAGCCCCAACCGAATGGAGGAGGACAGTGATTCACAAAAAAATCTTCATATTCACCCTCGCTCTCTTTTTTCTTCCTTCCTGCAACTTATTCACTCACTTTCTGCTCGGGTACTGAATCTAATTACTTCCTAACTGTATTTCTGATGTTTTATCAAATAACGAGAGAGTGATAAGATCCCAGCTGAGGACAAAAAGTGTCCATTCTGACATTCAGCAATAAGATGGTAAAAAATAATGACTCCATTAACTGGAGTCTATGTATAGTCAGGGCCAGGCAGGGGCAACAGCTGAGTCTAGACTGAAAACTGTTTGTGGC
>NW_005842173.1:1403343-1404214 GCF_000455745.1 Alligator sinensis
GAAAAAAAACTTTGCTAAAGTAGCAGTATGGGAATTCGCTCCAAAAAGGGAGGGGTGCTGGAAGGGAAATGTGGGAGAAGACTGTAGAGCTGCTGCTGACTGTACAATACCATCCTGCATGGGATGTAGCAACTGTGGTAAGTCTTGTGTTAGAAACAGTATAGCATCATGATGAATGGATAGATAGGAAAATAGTAGATGTCAGAGCACCACTGTTTTATTTTAATAGTGTTATGTCTATAGGATAAACCAGCACTGTTGGAGCCTCAACAGTGGGTCCATCCACATGAGATGCTTTACTCAAGATTAGAGCAAATCACTGCACAGTAGACATCACTGTTTACACATGCAGGTGCTAACTGCGCAGTAATTTGCTCTAATCCTGAGTAAATTTGCTACTTTTAAATACAAGTAGCAAATTTACTCAGGAGTAATTACAGCACAGTATGGCATGTGTAGATGGCCGACTGGGAGCAAACGTGCTCTTGGTCAGCCTGCCCTTGGAAGCTAGCTGCTGCAGGGGCAAGCTCTGCCACTGGAGCCCTGGTGGGAACAATGTCCCTCTGCCCTGGCAGCAGGGAGCTCCCAGTCCTGGCTGGGATTCATGATTATGACCTTGGAGCAGGGGCTGGGAGATTTTTTTTAATTGGTCATGATAAGCATCTCTGAGGTCACAGAGCCGGAGCTGGGAGATAAGACTCCCCAGGCCCGGCTCTGCAATTATAGAGCTGAGGCTGGGGACAAGAATCTCCTAGCCCTGGCTTCATGGTTGCCGGTTATAAATTACTCTGGAGTAAACCCACCCAGAACATTTGCACGTGTAGACGTGCCCAGTGAGATCCCATAACAGTTTCAGAGCAGACAGCAGGTG
>NW_005842173.1:1404245-1411331 GCF_000455745.1 Alligator sinensis
AACTTATGTTGAAGGAAGCATCTCTGGAGATCGAAGTCGCCTGCGTTTCCCACTCCTCTTCCCTACTTGGCCTCTCTGTAGAGAAAGTCAATAGGGCTGCTGGTTTGTTGTGTGAGGGTGTCATGGAAACCTGCTTTTCTGCAAGGACCCAATAGTGATTAGACAAGAATGACTTTCAGCCTCTCGTGTCCGAAGTCTGAATCTAGCAAGTAGATCAATGTATGGGGATTCTTGCACCTGCTGATTTCAGTGATGCTCCATAAGAGTACCAAAGTCCGGTCGTGGCCACTGTCAGGATTAAGACCCTAGCTGAACAGCAACCTCACAAGAAGGGCAGCCTATCCCACAATCCCCTCTCCTTGGCTACCAGGAGGCTAAACCAGCGTCTTTACCCAACATACAAAAAAAACGATCACTGAGGAAGTTAAGCCATCACCACTGCCATTGTGCAAAACCCATGCTAAAAAATAATAATAATAAAAACTTGGAAATTATTCAAAATTACATCACCCCGCTTTTGAAATCCTGACCAGTCATACCCACATACTGCTATTATCCAGCCATATATAATTGCCTTTTTAAAATGGGTTCCTCTGCCCTGTCTAAGTGTGTGGGCTTATATATTTGTGTTCATGAAGCAAGAGCTGCAAAGCCTCCAGTCTGCCTAACAGCTGCTCATTTGAAAGCCCAGTTTATGAGCTTAACCTCACCTCTGCCCTAAAGACTTCCAGAGGGAACCAACCATGGGACGGAAAGCAGGACCACAGCACATGCTGTAGTTAATCTTTACAATTTCAATCCCATACATGCATGATGCAGTGATGAAATAACATGAACTTTTTCACTGTAGTCACAGTGGCCACATCTACACAAGCGGGAGACTGCACAGTTGTTACTGCACAGTCATTTAGTACTTGCATAAGCTTATGTAAGTACTAAATGACTGTACAATAACCAGCATTACTGCATGGTAGCATCGCCACACATTTTTTTTCCCAGCAACCATCACATAGTAACAACGAGCTACTGCGCAGTAACATCACATCACATCACAGTTAGTACCCACCAGTGCTACTGCATGGTAGCAACAAACTACTACCGTGTCTTGTGTAGACACATCTGGTATTGAGAAAGCAATTCCAATGAAATAATGGGAGACGAATACATAGGAATTTAGGACAAGAATAGACTTCTGGGTAATCAAAACCAGTCTCCTACTGCTGCAGGTAATCACATCCAATTATGCCCCAACGTATCGATACAATAGAAGGAGCATATCTGGAATATAGTAATGCAGAAAAATAAAGCTGAGGAGCAAAACTGTGATTCCCAAATAAAGTATAACAAATCTGACCTGATCTGTTATGACTTAAGTGCTTAGAGATAATCTGTAGTATGATCATTGCAGACTGGGTTTCAACTATTTCTCTTCTCTAGTGCACATGCTACCAGAGAGCATTTTATTACTTCTCTACCAACACACCCTATATTTCGCAATCAAAGATGTGGTGTCCATAATTCTCAAAATCAGAATGTCAAGAATGGTCAAGATAAGCAAGGAAATTTAAATCATGTCATCCAGCTTTTTCCCTCTAGACTTCCTCTCAAGCCCAGAGAACAGCATGCAGTGGGAACTTAGACTATCTCTAGATAGTACAGTACTATCAGTTTAACTAAGGAACACAAAATATATGAAGACTAGCTACCTAGTTACCCATTTGAGTGAAAGCTAAAATCGGTCAAGGAGACCTTAGGTGATACCTTAGGTGATACCTTAGGGTATTTAGGATGGTCTGTGGAGCCACAGGAAATAGGCAGTCTTTCCTCATGGTCAATTCTTTAGATTGTGTGAAAGTCTCCAAAGGGGGATTGATGGATGCTTAGTAACCTCTACTGGGCACTACAAAATATACAATAGAGTCCAATCCCATAAAAGCAGCCAGGAAGGACAACACCATGGTCTTCTCCATCTCTATCACCTTCATTGATACCACCTGCAGTGTTTTCAAACGATGTAACTCCTCCTAGTCTGACTGAAGTCAACGGAGCTCAGTATATTCACAAAAGCTGGGGATCTGGCCTTACCATTTTTTAATATGGTTACATAACTGTGTTTATTCACATGTTTCTCCTCCTACACCTAAATGAAAAGGCCTCTGGAATCTAATTTTCCAGTTGCAAAAGCTATTGTTAGCAACAGAAGCACTGGGTTTGAAGGGCTGTATTTTCATCATTATCTCCATTCCTTTCTTCATACTGCCTAATAACTACTGTGCATGTGTTACTCAGCTGCTTGCAATTATGTTTCCTGGAGGTCTTTTCTTGAGTGGATTGAGTTAAATGGGAACCCCTCAAGGGCACATCTATATATGCAATTAATGTGCACAAATAAACTCTGGGCATATTGCTCCGGGGTATTTTGCTCCCACGTGCACGTTCAAATGGTGCACCAGGTTCAAAAAACTCCAGAGCATATTGTTCTGGAGTTTATTCGTGCATAGCATGTGGAGCCTGGCTAGAGCAGCATATGGTGGTCGGGGACCTAGGGGGTCAGCCTACCAGCCCAGGGCTGCTCTGACTAGGCTCCATGTGCTGAGGAGGGGCTATCTAGGGCATGAGGGTGCTTCAGCATGGGAGCTGCCTGCTGGCTAGTCCTGCACTGCAACACCCTGTGCCCCAGCCAACCGGGCAGCATCTACACATGTGCTGCTGTGCACAAAAAAACCTCCATAGCAGGGTAGTACTTGTATTTTAGTACTCCCCTGCATTTTACAAGTCCTACCTTACTGCGGAGTTTATTACTTTTGTGCACCCTAATTGGGGCGTGCATGTAGTTGCTCATTAACTGTGCAGTAGATGTCTCATCTAGATGCACCCAAGGTGTAGACATATTGTTCCTAACAACACAGATTTCACAGCACTTTTGTACAGTGCATCAGCCATTGTGTTTCCTAGTCTCCCAGCTGTGTTGGATTGTCCTGATGTTCCAAGAAATCCTCTTGAGACAATTCTTTCAAAGCATCAGATTCTGAACTGAACATTGCTCTCCTAACTTCAAGGGGCCCGCACAGATTTGTAGATTGGGGTTCAATTTTTGATCATCTACAATTTTTACTGCTGAACTATACAACAACCCTTCCAGATCTTCAATAGGACTAAAATGATATCGGCTTATCAGGGCTCCTTTGAACATTTGCTGTGCACCTGCTGCCATGCTGACCACTGATTATACATCCCTGCTACTTTGTTTTCCTCCCAAGAGAGTTTCCTAACATGCAGCGAGC
Source organism: Alligator sinensis (assembly GCF_000455745.1). NCBI lineage: Eukaryota > Metazoa > Chordata > Crocodylia > Alligatoridae > Alligator > Alligator sinensis. The sequence goes on from NW_005842173.1 coordinate 1,407,530, forward strand.
TTCACCTCTCATCTCATGACTTGTTCTCTTAAGTAAGGAATCCTCTCTCAAGAAGTTTTTTTTTTTTTCTCAAAAATCTTTTGAAAGTCCAAATCTCACAAGTTTGAAAGAAAAATATGGACATTTGTGGCCATTTAGTCCAACACTACCCAGCTGGCCTGAAATTTTATCTTCCTTTAGGAAAACAAAATCAGTCCTGACCAAACCAGGATATGAGTGACACCAGTAGAAGAGCAGTAATATACTGACATGGAAGGTATGATCTGTGACAGCTGAGTTAACACAGTTCATGTATATCCAGTCTATTGTATCAGGCTGTCTACAAACTCAGGCAGATATTTATATATCTGTTATAAGCAGGTCTGTTTTTCAAACTGGAGATTTATGAAAGCTGAGACTGGAAAAAAATATCAAAGGCCTATCTATACCAGGCACACTTTGGGAAACACTGGTGTAGTCTGACTTCCTGCATAATATAGAGCATAGGATTCACCTGGGAATTCTTGCTGCAAAGGGGATTATTCTTCCTTACTATGCCACCCACCCGTTCTCTTTTATGTCCAGATGTTAATCATCTCCCTCAAAGTGCTCCAATCCACTGAGATGGTATGACTTTTTTAACTAACGCTCATGAATAGTCAATTGAGAGGAAATATTTATAAACTACATTTAAGGAGCATTATTAGGCCAAGTAAAAATAGTAGGAGCTCTTTCCTTTGATCCTCACAGATGGGTTAATTATCCTCTTGCAGCATCTGTAATGCACAAAGCCTTTTTTTTAAAAACAAAAACTAATATGCCTGATGAGATCACAAGGTAATGTCCTGAATTCACAGCATTAACAGAATATGGTAACCAATATGCTAAAGGATTATTTTCTAACCACTGGGTTGCGTTTTATTACAGGCATATCAAAGCTTTTCAACTGCTGCTTAACTGAATTTCCTGCTCTTGTCTGGTTTTCCCTCCTTTGTTCCTTAAGACCTAAAAGTGCCAATTTTGTATCTCTGTAAGGGGAAGCGATGCTATCCAAGAATCCAGTGGTCTCATGACGCTTCTCCAAAATAAAATGAAAGCCTCAAAATTAAAATGGCAGAGAGGGCTGGGACAAAAAAAGGAGATCAATTTCCCGAGCACGCTCTGCTGAAATCCTTATGCTTTTTTAGGAAAAAAAAAGAATTCTAACCAACTCAGCAGACACAAGAGCAGAACCGCCTATGGGGCAACCTGGACACTAAGCTTTCCACAGACAGGACTATCCCTCTCCATTTCCTGCAGCAGCACAGAGAAATGGAGAGGTATGAGGAAATTCAAAACCCTAGGGCTCTTTCAAGCTAATGGGAGAAGTCACATGCTACGCTTAGACCATATTAGATCTGTGGACCGTTAAGTGGTGTTAAGGTTGGGATGTGCGGTGAGCAGCTGCACGTTAAGGGTTAATACAGTTTCTTGCCTACACAACTCTGACTTGCTCCTACAGGATTGGCAAGCCGGGCATGGCTAGGAGTGAGGACACCTGGGCTCTATTCTGGCTCTGGGTAGAGAGCGAGACCGGGATGGGAGCAGTGTATTCTGGGACGCTGCAGGGCTATAAATTGCTCACTTTATCTAAGTAAAGCAGACTGAAGTTAGCCTACCATGAGCTAGGTAGCCCAGCCTGTAGCCCTCAAATGAGTGGCTATGGGATGCTCAGAGGGCACTTAGCATGAGTTAGATCTTTTATGTTTGGACGCTCACGTTTTAAGCGACCTTAGTATGGCCTAAGCATAAATGCATAATTCCACTCTAAGAGGTTCCTTATTCCACAGCTGAGATCCCCAGTGGATCATGCTTAGGGACCTAATGAATTCAAGGAGGTTGCTCATGATTTCAGGATGCAAGCATAGCACCAGGTACCATTTTCACCATGGCCCCCAACATACCTCTGATTGGCCCATTAATATTGTCTCAAGTGAAAACACTTTTGAGAATTTGAGTCTGTCTCTCTATTTAAGTGACGCACTCCTACTGGTATGATATACTGATGATAACTAATGAAGACCTACCAGGAAGTTACCCGTGAGCCACTGTGTGTATCAGCAAGTGTTATTCTCGGGCAGCTGAAACAACCGGAAATGCACAGTTAAAACAGCGCAAAGGAAACACACCCTACAATGCACTAGCCACAATGAATGGGCCAATATTGTTTTGAAAGGCAATCACATGCAAAACCAGTTAGTAGTAGTACCTTTCTTGAAGGCTGGGAACCATCCCAATCAAACAGCTGGATAGTGCCCATTTAAAGAGAGAACGAATGCTTCCCCTATTTGTGAATGTGCAAACTGTTGTCAGAGAGCAGAGTCTAACGGTGGCTGCTAAGCAGTAAGGAGGACCCCTCTAGTTCTGTTCCTCTCTATCTTCAGGATTTCGAGTTGCTAAGGATTTCTTAAGAACGCAATTAAACCTGATAAGCCTTCGGTGCACACACGGTGCCCAAATGTCAAGATCCTGTGCTGCAAGTGGACTGTGAGCAATAACCAAGAAGCTATCAATTTGCAAGGAAAATCCCTGCTTCTGTTTGTGACACCATCAAAAGGTGCCAATCCACTTGTCAACAGGACACACATGCTGTGCATAACTAGTTCCTAACATTAAGCAAGATGCAGGAAAAGGCTTGAGGAAAAGAGTGAGTGAATATATGAAGTGGAAGTATGGATTTAGAGGACGAATAAACTTGTTCTATGGTACAGCACCTAGCAGAGCAGGGTCCTGGTTCAAGACTGGGATGCCCAGAAACTACTGTAAAACTATAAATAAGTGAATGAATGAGGTGGCATTGATTGCATTAGAGGAGCAGTAGAGTAAGGATAGGAGGGGTAGTGGGGTATGAGCCTTGGGTGCTGCCTCATGTGAAAGGAGGGGCAGAAGGGAGCAGGGGGTGCCTCACCCCCTGTTCCCCACATCCTGGGCACTATTCAGATCCCGACCTGGGAGCAAGCAGCAGCCGTGCAAGGACGTGTGTCAGTGAGTGAAGGGTATTATGGGACGTGTCATTCTGTTGGGCAGCAGCTGAAGTTTGCTGCTTCTGGCAAAGATGTCACCTTATTACTTTGCTGCCAAAACCAGGTTTTTGGGGGCACACAACAGGGGAACACAGCAAAATAATATGAAGTGACATCTCCCCAGCAGCAGCGCATTTCAGCTGTGAGTCCTGCCTGCTGCCAGAGCCAGGTTTAGGGGTGGGTAGCATGGGCGACCACTCAGGGCATCGTGGTCAAGAGTGTGCACACACACACGCACCCTGCACTCTCCCATCACACGTGCCAGGTGGGAGCCATCGGGGAAGTTCAGCAGCAACTAATCCCAGGGGCTGGGCAGCAAGGCTCGCCCCCCACCTGGACTCACCTACAGCTGGTCAAAGTCCCAAGCAGGTGGAGGTGGGTGCTGTCAGGCATCATGACGGGTTGGGAGGAAGGTGCTGAGGGCCAAGCCAAGGGCAAAGTCATGGTGCCCAGTGAGATGGCACAACTGGGTGGCCCTGGCTTGTGCTCCAAGGGCTTCACTATCACCAACCTGCTGGGGCTGGAGGCCGAGCGGCACCCCCCCCGCCCCCCCGCCAGCTATTGGGTCTGGACTTCCTTTGCAGGCAGCCCTGTCTGCTGCCCAGCTGCTTACTGCCTCCCTGCCACCTCGTGCTGAGCCCCCACTGCCTTGCACTAGGCCAGCATCTCAGATGAGTGAACATGCACTGCCTCATGATAGCCCATGGGCTCCCTTGCCACAACTTCTGGGGTATGCGTGCCCCCTACGCACGCACTGCCCG
>NW_005842173.1:1411362-1416439 GCF_000455745.1 Alligator sinensis
CCCCCCACCCCACCCACATCAGCTGATTTTCAGGTCTCAGCCCTGGGACCTCATGGGAACCAGAGTGGATTGTGGATCCCAGCTGCAGCAGCAGTCCCATGTTAAGGAAACACACGTTACCTAACATGATCAGGAGATAATCTGCCATAGTAGAGCACTTAGCACATGCTATCCGGCTGCAACATTTAGACGCTAGAGTGCCTTATGGTTAACACGTGCTAAGTATAACATGTAACACCCCCCTTCATTTGAGCTTTTCATCAAGGTCGCTGCCCAATTTAACGGAAGCAAACCGAAGCACTGGGAAGTCCCCAAGATTTCCAGAAGTGCTATCAACAAATCCGACCGAGGATAAAATTTCTAGCACATGTGAAGATCAGGCCCTAAGCAGATTACCAAACGTTTGGGGACAGAGTTGCAAATGGACCCCCACTTCTCCCAAATTCTGTATCTAGGACACCGGACCGTGTTGTCTCCTCGACAAATCTCAGTTTCTTCCTCAAGAGCAATCCATAAATTGAATCAAGGTAACAAAATAAACAAGAGAAGGGAATTATCTGCTGTCTCACAAGGTGGTAAATCAATGAGCAATTGCCAGGAGCTAAAGAAGAACACATGTGACCTTGATTTGAAGGAAACATCCTGATATAATTTTGGTCCCTACAAGAAAAACGGCTGGAATTGCAGCAAAATTGCAGAGGGGTTCAGAATTGGATGACCAAGTAATATTTTCCATCCCTCTATTTATGATTTCTTGTTATTCTTTTCTCATCCAAATGATTCTCCTTTTCTAAATCCAATTGCCTCTACTTCAGTGCCCACTCAGCAATCTTGAAAAATATCCCCCGTTAATGTCTGCTGCAAATTTCAGCTGCCGTCAACAAGCTTTCATGGGCCAAAGTTCAACAGATTTTGCTGCAAATTTGCTTTCCTGTGGCCTGGCTTGGGAGTGAAAAGTTCTCCTCTACCTAAGAAATCACATAGCATGGAATCCTGTGCCAGGCACATCCCAGAACATGTCTGGTGCTGCAACCTGGTTGCTTCTGTCTTTAGGGAGAACCTGTCTTACAAGAGAAGGCTAAAAGTTTTTGGCTTTAGCAAACAAACGGACTGAATGGTTGTGTGATCTGCTGTCCATGAATTCTTTAGGGCAGTGAATGCCGGGGAGGAAACAAAGCTACTGAAGATTAGTGCTGGTATTGAAAGGACCACAGGTTGGCCATGAATAAAGTTAGGCATGACATGAGAAGGGTCAAAACATTTAGACAGAGCCAGGTCAGGGAGCAAGCCTGGATGGATACCTGTGAAAACTGGGTTCCAAAAATCCAAGACCTGAGTCAGAGGCCAAAGTCTAAGCAGGGTTGCAACAGATGGCTATATCTAGAGTCAAGGCATACAGGCAAGAAAACAACAGATTCGTTCAAGGGCATCAGGAACCTTGCTTTCCAGACAGCTTCTGCAGCTCGTCAGCTTTTTGGCACGTTTTAATGCTCACTGTGTGTGGTTTGTGGCACCATAAACTGCATGCCCCTGCTTGTCTGGATGTAGCCTCTATCTCCATCAAACTGGATGTAAGGTTTAAAAGATAGTAACCACTCAGCTGTCATCCCTTCCACCTGAACAGCCGAGCCTCGGGAGGAGCGGCAACAAACAAAGTCCTTGATTTCCTGTATCTCTTCAGTGACATTTGGAAGTGCATTTCTCTTGGATCATCTCTGATCTCTCTGCAGAGTAGAGAAAGCCATGACAGGTGCACTAACTACAGCAGCGGGTCCCAATCTCTTTTTTATATTGACCCCAAACCTGAATTTGTGACTCCACTTCTGGCCAACCATGCCCCCACTTCCAACCAACCATGACCCCACTTCCCACCTGTGCCTGACAGCTGTAAATGAATTTTGGTTGGGCTTGCAACCCACTTGTTACATGGCATGGGGCTGTTCATTACTACTTTGGTACTAGAGGGGTGAGTAAGGTATAATAACCTAAACAGAGGCACACACAAGAGACATTCATCCCCTGCTGGGATTGGGCCCTAGTTGTATAAGGAACAACGCAAGTGCCTGACATGATGAGAAATGAAATAGAGTCCAGAGAAAGATATAAGAGATTTTTTGTTCACTTCACCTGGGAGTAAAGGTCTTTTCACTGAATATCACAAAGTCAGCACGCATCCCTTGACACAAGGATGAGAATATTGCAGGCAATCTCATCTTTCTGCAAAAAGTATATTAAAACTATTTCCTACTTAAGAAGTGATTGTGAATGTTTCTAAGAGGAGCTTAGGGCCCAGAGACATTTTAGAACAGGTAGGATTTCATGGATATACAGCTGTACAAGCTGGAGAGAAAATTGCCAGCTCCCTTACCCCTGGGCAGATTTGGAGGACCTCCAATAACTGTAGTGTAAATCTAGAATAACTCAGCTGATTAGGATGGAGTTACTCTTCAGTGACAACATCAGGCCTATATACATCACTTCACCCCTGAAATGTCGACTTGTTTAGTAGGACAGCAGTAGCCAAGCCATATAACAGCAAAGTTGGCCAGTGACACCACAAGAAATTCCTAATCTCATGAAAGAAATGTCAGTGAGCTCAGGCAATCCAGGCTGAATATCTGTGTAGGCCTCAGCAAACAAGACCAGTTAAACAAGCAAATAATCACCAAATCTGAAAATCTGAAATGTTTAGTGTCTCCTCCTGTAGAGTCCAAAATGCAGCAAAAACGAGGGAGGGAGGAAGGAGGACCCCAAACCAGCAGATATCTAACAATCAACTCAATTATATTGTGTGATTCCTCCTTTGCAGAAATGTAATTGCTTGGAAAATAAGAGTTACTTTGCTTTCAGTGTTTATTGTGTTGCAAGGTAGACACCTAAACCATGCCCATCATGTCCGCTCCTAAAGTGCTTAAATATCCACAGTGGTCATGACAATCACTTCATGAGTTTTGTATCAACCAAGGCTGATTTATATTTTCTCCTTTAAATCAAGTGGCATCTACAGATTCAACACAAAGATTAAAACATCCAGAAAGTGTTATTTTCAACGGTGTGGCTTAGCGGGGGGGGATGGACCAGAGACCTCTAGATCTCAGCATGGGTCTGCCATCTGGTCTGGCAACAAGTAGCAGGCATCATTATTGCTGCCAGATGGGCGAATGCTTTGCCTTTGACAAAAATAGCACTATGCACCACAACTGGAGAAACACTAGAATAAGCTAATGTGCAGATCTTGAAGTGGAAATGAGGGTCTACATCAACCCCCTTTGGTAGCACATTAGAGTTCAGAATGAATCAAGTGATAAGGGAAGGGAGTCATGGATTGAGCTCAGATCTACCTCCTATCAATCTCCTGAAATATCTAGGGTGGTTTATGGTGGAAAGGATCCTGGGTGAGACAGAGTGCCAGCCTGCTCCACACTTACATTTCCTTTATTCTGGTAACATTAGGCAGAGATCCCTCCATCCTCAGCATTTCAAACATTTACTAAATGAAACCTTGGCAGGCATGCGTGTGTCCTTGCGGTGCACCTGCCAAATATTCTTGGGGTGAACCCCTCACCCTAACAAGTTCAATAACATAATTCCCATTGGTTTCCTTAGGGCACACAATTAAGCTCCCCTTCCCTTGGCCATGAAGATGGCTTTCTCTGAAAACATTTAAGTAGGCTAACCCTGCTGTAGGTGCATGCGTTCATGCCCGCAGAACAAAATCCTGAGCCATCCTAGTCAGTGCTTGAAGGACAAGATAACAACAAATGCAAGGGGAATGTTATTGATCCTCAGCAGGAGGTGATCCACTTAAGCCTTCTCTAAAGGATGCAATTTATTAGGATGAGAAATATACAAGTCCCAAAGCTCTCATTTCCACTTGCTACATTATTAATGGCTCTCACAGTCTGCAGATGGTAGACAGCTAAGGGAGAGCCTCTCGCTGGGTCTGCCATTGCTAGGAAATCAGCAAGGATGGAGATCAGCTGAGGTCAGGAACATAGAGTGTTCATCTATCTCGAAACGAGAAGAAGGAGATCACCAATTAGGTGGGGATATTCAGCTGACGAATCGTATTCAAGCCAGGCTGGCAGCTAATCTGTGTGTGTCAGCATCCATCCGTCTTGGAAAAATCTGTCTCCAGTTTTAAGAGCCAGAGGCACCTCAAAAACCATACAGTAACGGCATGGAGGGCATCTGCATTCAGTCCCTTAGGGCAGGAGGAGTTCACTAGTGAGAGGATAACTCGGCGTTGGCAGTGGATACTGCAACACGTCTATCAGCAGCTATCACGGGCACCAGACAAACAAACCCATTACCAAATTCATATTTACAACTGCTTTTGCACCAAATCTCAGATTTCATCTCTGCTCCTAGTCAGCGAGAGTAAATGAGGCACAAGATGTGTTTTTATATGCTTTGAGAGGTGTCACTCAAGGAGGAAAATAATCCTTTATCTCAGGACATAAATACACACATACACACACACTTACATACTGACATAGTATACATATATACACATAGATATACATAGGCTGCCCCACTTCTTTCTGGTGCAGGGTTTTTAGATACCGGGATTTCCCAGTATCTCATTTTGCTACCACACTGCAGATATGCAGCGTGGTGAACAGAATCATAAGCACCACGTGTGTTTTGCGGCACCTCAAAAGGCTTTGAGGTGCCGAAAGCCACATGCTCCTGCTTGTAGGGACACAGCCTACAAGCTGGGACCGATACTCTTTAATGTCTTCATCAGCGACTTGGACGAGGGAGTGAAGTGTACTCTGTCCAAGTTTGCGGATGACACAAAGCTATGGGGAGAAGTGGACACACCGGAGGGCAGGGAACAACTACAAGCAGACCTGGACAGGTTGGACAAGTGGGCAGAAAACAACAGAATGCAGTTCGACAAGGAGAAATGCAAAGTGCTGCACCTAGGGAGGAAAAATGTCCAGCACACCTACAGCCTAGGAAATGACCTGCTAGGTGGCACTGAAGTGGAAAGGGATCTTGGCGTCCTAGTGGACTCCAAGATGAACATGAGTCGGCAGTGTGACGAAGCCATCAAAAAAGCCAATGGCAC
>NW_005842173.1:1416527-1424195 GCF_000455745.1 Alligator sinensis
GGGGGCACAGAAGGGAATTGGTGAGGCTTTATTCACCAAGGCGCCTGCGGGGCTTACAAGAAATAATGGCCACAAGCTCGCAGAGAGCAGATTTAGACTGGACATTAGGAAGAACTTCTTCACAGTTCGAGTGGCCAAGGTCTGGAACGGGCTCCCAAGGGAGGTGGTGCTCTCCCCTACCCTGGGGGTCTTCAAGAGGAGGTTAGATGAGTATCTAGCTGGGGTCATCTAGACCCAGCACTTTTTCCTGCCTATGCAGGGGGTCGGACTCAATGATCTTTTGAGGTCCCTTCTGACCCTAGCATCAATGAATCTATGAATCTATGGAGTTCCTCGAAAACTCAAATTCACATAAAGGAAACCCACTTTACAATGTAACGAATAGGGATACATTCTAAGACCTCGACTGTACTGACCCCCAGGCCCATTTCTACCACTTTTACAAGACGGTTTTGGTACTCGCCCACAGCAGACAGTACACAAGCGCAGGACACTATCATAATAGGGATAGCAACTACAGAAACACGTGTCGCAGACAATGAGCGGGGAGCACAGATCCACATGGGAGACTATATTGTGGTGCGTGTCAGAGCCGCAATGCACCACACAAAGCAGCTGACTGTGGGCTTCCACCACACCGATCGCATAAGAGTGAATTTACCTTGCATATAACGAATTTTTCGTATAAAAAGGGTCATCACATAAGAGTGAATTTGCACGTACAGAATCTGCATAAAGTGAGGGAAACCTGTATTCGATGAGTCACTAACCCACAGGAGGCCTAAAGACAGGGTTTTCTCATAACATTCAGCAGACTTTTTTGCCTTATTGAGATGAATCCAAAACGTTGCGATAACCTTGTCTAGTTCTTTTCTTTCTATTGTTTTTTTTTTATTATTATTATTTCAGCTGGAGTTGGTTGGCTGCAAATGGTCACAAAAGCTACTTTGCATTTGTCTGAGCTTCCTTGCTTGGCAGTGATCAGGGGTTTCCGCGTAAACAAGTTTGGCTCATACTCTGCTCAGGGAGTGGCTGTGGTGTGTGTTCTCTCCAAACGGGTCAGAAAAGAAATACAGTAGGACAATAAAGTAACTATAAAAATGACAAGAGATCAAGAATAATGAGCCATAAATATGCAGCTTATTGAACTCCCCCCGCCCAACAATCTGTTACACAGCACTCTGTCATCTCACTGAAGCCATACACCCTCAATTATCCTTAAATTCTACTATAGACACTGAGATTGGACATCATGTCATTTGCTTGTTCAGTTTGTTTAAAACCAAACCCGTCAGCACTCTCCATGACACACAAGCACACACACACCTAGACTTTCAGTGGGTTTTCCCACCTATGGAGCAAAAGATATGTATAACAATTAGCAATGCTATCCATTTCCCCCCCTTAGGTCACTATTCACATTTTGCATGTCAATGAGGCCATGTCGCAAACGAAAAAGGCCTGTTTTGATGATAAGCTGAGAAGGGCCTTCAGATCTTATTGACTTCAAAGGGAGATGCAGGCATTACTGGACCCATCTACATGAGACACTAAATACACAGTAGACTAATTTTACTGCGCATTAGCATAGCCAGGCTACTGGGCTAATGCACAGCAGAATGAGTCTACTGCACATTAGCATCACTTGAAAGGCGTGCACCGGCACTACTGCTCAGTAGTTCCAGTTACTGTGCATTAGTTAGTACCTGCTGTTAATGCACATTAATGCATGTGTCATATATCTTGATAATTTTGGTACTGCTAGATCCCATAAGCCTGATACACCACTGACTTAAGTGGGTGCAAACTTTAGACAGGAATGCCAGAAGATGTCAGCTGTATGTTTCGACTAACATTATTTCACAGCATTGATGCTGCACATAGAGCATAACAATGTGCTTTTTTTTTTTCCAAATGTTGATCAAATCTTTATCTCACATTGTTTTTCTTGCAGAGCTGCTGTTTGCTGCTTGAAAGCTTATAGAACTTTCAATGCCTTTTTCAGTTTAAATAAAAGGTTTTACTTATGAAAAAAAAAAAAAAAAAAGATATCATTTCTCTTCCAACCAGCCCTAAAAACTGCAGTCTAATATCACTTGTAAACTCATTCCTCCAAAAACTACCAGGCCTACTTAGCTGCCTCTATATTAGGCTAGCTGGTGATCACTAAATATGCTAAATAAAGTTGTATTATTTTGGTTTACCCTGTACTATTGCACAGATTGGGACCCAGACTGGAATATGAGGAGCTGCTTTCCCTGTAAGCATTATTTTTCACACTAGATGCTCAACGTTCAAACCATGGCCTGCTGGATCATTCTCCTATGGATGGTAACAAATGGATCATCCAACTGTTAGTAACTAGAGCATCCACTACTTACTCTGAAAAACGAGCTCTCCTGGTAAAATCCTGCAGAAAATCCTCTTGCTATTTCCATTGTGAATGAGTCTCTCTATAGATATATATTATTATGTACATTGTCAGTTTAATTTCACGCACTTTTATTTTAGACCTTTAATCAACAAATCTTGCATCCCATGTGATTTAACCCAGTAAAGGTTTTAATTCCTAATTTTGTATTCAGCTCTGACACAATCATCCATGCTAGAGCCTGGAAGGCTGACGGGAAGAGAAATTGCTTTCATTTTCTTAGACACTGCTGAGTGGTTTAATGTAAAATATACATGCATTGCACGGTTTTTGACCTGGAGTTTTATCATGCGTGCATTTCAGGGTTTAATCAGCTTTCTCTGGATCTGCTTTCTGATACCAGCATAAACATTACAGTCCCTGGGAGTGATTTTTTCGAATTGATGAGCACTTACTCACAGAAGTAGTTCCACTAAAGCAAAATAACTGCTCACTGGTCAAGGACAGCTTGAAAACTTGTCCAAAATATTTGCATCTCAATGCAAGTGAGCAAAAGGCGACATTTTATTTTAAAAAGTTTTGTGTCCTTGTTAGAGTGGATTGGTTAAATCAATGTGATTAAAAAGACTAATTTTAATCATAATTTAAATCAGCAAATAGGAAACCTTAATTTAAATCAGTTCGAATCTGGTTTCGTATTTCATTGTTTAGTTATTTTCCTAAAGAAAGGTTGATCCTTCCTGGCTGCTAGCCACTGAAGCATTTGCAAATCAACATAAGTATAGCCTTTGCATTAAATTTGGTTGGCTTTTGGGTTTTGTTCACCAAAATGCATAAAAGCAATGATGCCACTGAACAAACATTTAGTAAGAGTATTTTAATAGTTGTTCTTATTCCCTAAAATGCTAAATGAACCATTTTTGATGCACTAGATGTTGGTTAATTGTCTACTCATGATTTGTGTCAAGCAGCACTCGAATGGGAATTCATTCTAAAATATACGCTAACACATTTTCATTAAGGTATGGACAAGCCTATACTTGTAGCCACTTCACAAGGAGAGACAAAACTGGAGGACTTGATAGCAGTCTTCAAACACCTGACGGGCAGTTACATAGAGGATAGAGATAGGCTTTCCTCTGTGACCATAAGGGACAGGAGTAGGAGCAATGGCTCCAGCAGAGGAAATCAAAGTTGCAGATTAGGAGAAATATTCTGTCTATGAGGGTGGGCAAGCACCGCAACAGAGAAGTCGTGGGATTTCCATCCTTGGCAGTCCTCCAAAGCAGGTCAGACAGGCACTTGGCTGGGATGGTTTCATCAAGGATGATCCTACCTTGAGCAGGGGACCAGACTAGATGACGTGCTGAGGTCCCTTCAGCCCTACTTTCCTATAGTCTTAAAGCAGGAGGGGGATCGGCTGTTTGGAAACACGCAACACCTTTTATATTCTTATATCTGTATAAGCCAGTAACAGTATTAGTGAACTAAATCACCCTAACTTTGACCCTGTCTGAGATGTGCTGAGCTCATAACACAAAATTAAGGTACACAAAACATGCTGAATGATTTGTTAAATTAAGCAGGCATCTACAGTAAGTGGACTGCACTGAGCGTTTCTCATCACCATGTCCTTCTAGGTTTTAGCATGAATAGATCACACCCTTTCACACGCTTCATTTTCATGCAGTCCTCAAGAAGAACCAAGCCTTCTTGCTTTCTCAGCTCCCCTTTGGTTTCTCAATTTTGAAGTAATTAGTCATTGAGCTGAACTAGATGCATAAAAGTGGAAGGACTAAAAAATATTTTCTTAGCATCTGCTGAGCTAACTTTGGTTACTGGTTACCGGCCAGTGACTTCGCCTGTCCTACAGGGTATTGACATACAAACAAATAAAAAATCCCAAGCTGGCATCTTTTTTAATGAAAAGATCACCCAAAAATCTTGTGTTGTTTCTCAGAATCTCTTAACTTTGCTTCCAGTAACCTATTTCTGACAAAAAACTAATATGTCTTTTGTTTCTCTCCCATTTCTTCCCTTTCCCTGTTTTTGAAGCTCACAAGGGTGCACCGTCCAAAGGGGACAGTCCCTATACTGATTTGATCACAATCTGTTTTCACTGAAATCAAAGCTATAACATGGGACTGTGATCAGGACCCTCCCTCAGCAGAAAAGGGAACAGAGTTATTCACTATTAATAATTTCTTCAGCAAATCCTGGTCTTTTTCATTACAGTATATAATCCATGCAAAAATGTTTCAATTATTGAGCAATCGACTTTCAGTCTGTGAATAATTTGATCCCCTGACCCCATCAGAAGAATTAGTTATTTGTGAACTCAATTCTTCCTTGAGTATAGCATCAAGTATAGAATCAAGTTGGGGATGGCATTAAGTATAGCTACCTAACTATATCGAGTCATTTTTTAAATTATTCTATTTCCAGCTCATTTTGCTATTTTATCCATCATAGCCTCACCAGTCACTAGGCACCTCCTTAGAGAAATAGAAACTCTCCATTCCCACTCCCATTACAAGGAGGTGTTTAGCACTTGGCAGAATTCAGCCTTATCTTCCATATTTCAGCCACCTGTGAGAAATACTGGCAACATTAAGTAAGATGCATTCCAGTAATAAACAAGATATCTTGGGTGTCTCTGAGAACAAGAGAAGAAAGGAGGAGGAGGAAGAAATTTCCTTTTGGGAAATATCCGGGGCATCCCTTGCCTTCTGAATACATGTCATGCAAGCCACTAAAAAGAGACATGAGAAATAAAGTTGAAACCTTTTGTGTAGCTATTGTCACTAAGGAAACCATTGCCTAGAGATCCACAAGTTGGGTATACAGACTCTCTGACAGCCAGCCAACCTTCTCGTCCGACATTTCTCTCAGCTGTTCACAGAATCTGTTTATTGCCCACCTAAGGAGGATTCTGTCTGCTGTTTCCAGCAGAGGCCTTGCTTCATTTTAGCATGCACAAACTACAGTCGGGAAAAAAACCCTTGATCTGGACATACTATCCAGAAAGTTAGGCATGAAGCCAAGGCACCTGGAAGTCACATAACCAACTTGCAGCTGCGTCAGATCAAGACAGGGAGGAAGTGAGGAGCCTAGGCATTTTGCCAGTGTAAAAACAAATAAATGGTATAAGTCTAAAGAAAGTATGGAAGCAGAGAAAAGGCAATTAGTTCATTATTTTAAACCTATATCTGTGTGTTGTGGCATCTGTCTACAGCATTTTTTTTCTGTAACAGTGGAATGTTTGGCTCTCATGTATCCACTTTCAGCTAAAGACTCCATTAGTGATGCATCTCACTGAAATGCAGTGGGCCAATAGGCATGCCCTATACAAGAGGAATGTACTCACCACTGCACATCTTCACAAGTACAGCTCATCTCCATGTAGACATGACCAGCTCTCTTGGGGCCCCATCTTTTGGTGTGCAAGGCAAAAGGGAATGAAATACCTGGATCTTTCCTTTTCATATTCACAAACTGATTATGAAGTCAGGTCCCTGAAAAAGGTACCTCTGCCTGTTACATAGCTTCCCAGTCTGAGAAGTCCAAAAAACCAAAGAAAATCAGTCCAAGCTGGATCCAGCCCACACTGCACCTCTCTATCCACCAGTAGGGAAAAAAAAATCAATGACCACCAGGCAGCCCAGAAACAAAGTGCAACATCCAGTGATTCAGCCAGCCAGCCTCTGCCTTTGTACTGTGATTATCCCCACAGCCTGCCCCACTGTGTGGAAATAACTAGAATAGAAGAAGGCTAGAAGCAGAAAAACTTACAGCCAACCACCACCAGGAGTGGATTCACAGAAAAGGGGCAAAAAAGGCAATCAAAATGGATTATATTAGCTACAGGCATTCCAAACCTGCCTACATACACACATACACATAGCTCAGTATAATCAAACACACACACACGGAGGCAATGCATAGGGGGTGCATGGGGGTGCATGTGCACCCCCTGAAAGCACTGGTCCACCCCTGTCAGGCCATGCTCGCCACTCAGGTGATGGGCAGGCGGCCACCTCCACCCCGCTAGTTGCTGACTGGTTGCTGGGGGGGCACATGCCCCTCCCCTCCCCGACTAAAGCAGTGCCAGTCACCCAAGCATACACACGTGCACACCTATAGTTCAGTATAAACAAATAATCATTGGTCTAACACCATCCAGAGGGGAGTAGATGACATAAAGTCATTAGGCAAGCTGATTGACCCTCCTTAGAAGATGCCATCACATGACTGCTACCAGATCTGCAAACAAAGAACATAAAGAGAATGTGGGTGAGGGGCTGGGGGAAGGGGTTGGTAAACTTCAAGGAAGTCATCTATGTTGAAAACCAGGCAAGTAGGCAGCAAGAAATAGGGGCAAGATAAAAAGGAGAACCTCAGAAAATTCGTATGCAGAAACCAATTGTCACCTATTGGTAGCCAACTTGAACACAATCAAGAAGGGTGGCAAGGTTCTTTGGGTAGATGTGATATCTTTTATTAAATCAACTGAGTCATTCGAACAAAGTTCTTTGCAAGCTTTTGGGCACAAGTGCCATCTCCCTATGCCTAAAGAAGAGTACTTGTGCCTGAAAGCTTGCAAAGAACTTTGTTCAAACTCCTCAATTGGTCTAATAAAAGATATCACATCTACCCCAAGAACCTTGCCTGCCTCTGTCCTTAGACCAACACAGCTGCAACCAAAAACCCTGTAATCAAGAAGGGCAGTGACCCAAATCTGTCAACAGATGCATTTGTTAGCTATTGAATTGGATCTGATTCCTCATGGCAAGGTCACAATTACGTGTGTCATTCCCTCACAAACGAGAAGTCAAGGACTGTAAACAGATAGCGGTCAAACTTCTCTCTTGAGTTCTAGAAGTGGTCTCTCTAGCTGAGAGCTGAAAGAAAACAGAATGGCAAAGACTTGTGTGAGATGTATCAGCGCTCTAGATCAAAATGTTTATAAATTTATCTCAAGACCTGCCTCTTTCCAATGTAACCCCAAGGTACGCCAAATTCAAGTAACAAAGATGTCAACAGTGAACACCAAGTACATCAGCACTGACTCTCAAGCTATTCACCAGACATTGAAAAATGGATGTAGCTTTGACAAACATGGCACTGCTCTTCAGTAATTTGCCTATATGTCTGTATGATGATACTGATTACTATATAGGAGTATATCTGTAAAAACAGGGGGAACAGGAAGGCAGTGGCACTTCCCTGCAGACATTTTAGTGTTTTTAAGAGATAATTCCAGAATATTTTGCTTTGAAGACTCTGACTCAACCACC
>NW_005842173.1:1424205-1452922 GCF_000455745.1 Alligator sinensis
GGAAGACTAGCTCTGATCAGGAGGTTCAGACTTTGGGAATACATCCAAACAAAAATACCGCAGCAGGTTTTAAAAAGTAGTTAGTCTTGCCCAGATAAAGACTAAGGGATGGTATAACAGGGGGCCTTCTCAGGACCAATTTTACTTTTGGCCCACCCACCTGTTTCTGGGCCAACCGCCTAGTTCAATAAACCGATTAAATCTTAATTGGCTCAGTGTGATACTACAGTCAGGTTTATCATAAACCGGTTTTGGCCATTTTGAAAGCGGTTTATGTGCACTGAACTTCTGTTGCGTTACAGATTTGAGCCAGGTTCTGATCACTTATACTGATTTATGTGTAACTTCTGTCCCTAGCCCCTGGGTAAGAATGTTTATACACAAGTACCATAGTCCAAGGCTCAATCTTAGTTAGGGAACTATGGGTTTCTACTCCACAGGTGGTAAAAAGACCTAACACAAGAAGGGGTGCACTCAGAGGAACCTCAAATAAGACAGACATGCAGCCTGCCTGTGGCAAAATACCATCTCTGTCTCCCCGCAAACTCTGCTATCTGACAATTTGGTTACCATGGTCACTGCAGAGGGCAGGCACGTCTGGCCCCATCGGCTTCAGGTAACCCTGAGTTGTAACCTGAGCTGGATACATTCCTGAGGGAGGGGGGAAACCTGCTCCCTCTGCCTATGTGACTGGCCTCACACACCTGGGTGGGGGCTTAAACTCCCTATTGTTCTAAGCAACAGGAGGGGGCTAGGGATCCTGCCAGTCTACCCGGCAACCAGTGATGCATTTCAAATTGGTTAACTAGCAGCCAACAGTTGGTGGCCTTCATTGGATCAGGTAAATGAGGTCATAAGGTCTATATAAGTTAAGGACTGCCCATGAGGAGGAGGCAGCAGCCATGATGAGAACTCTCAGACAAGCTGAACCATCTGAAACTCGCCCTCTCTCTTGAAATTCATGGTCAATGAACTGCTTGCCTCCATCCAGAGGGAATCTCCACTTGCCTCTGGATGATACTTGTGAGTAAGCTACTTGAGATCTAACTAGATATATAGCTTGCAGTAACTCAGATGCGTAATCAAAGGCTACCATGCCACCATTTGCTCTAAGGTATTTCTCTTATATTGCTCTACCCTGTACCCTACTCCAAACCTACTCCTTGTAACCAATAAAGTTCTCCTTTGTACCTAGCATGGGAGACTTATTGGGAGAGGGTCTAGATTATGCCTTGGGGTCTAATTAGACAAGCTGACTAAGGGAGAGCACTCCTTGTACTTCAGGCTGAGGGAAGCACCCCAAGGTCTTGCAGTGGGTCAAGTACCTGCAAGGACTATTAGGCCTATGTTTCCCAGAGGACACAGGTCCAAGATCAGTCCAGACTCTGAATGGTGGTAGTATTACCCCCAGGATTGTGGGTGTGCTCCAGAAAGGGGGTCGGCCAGATGCGAGGCACACCCAGGGAGGCACTCAGAGCCCGGAAGGTGATCGGGTGCAGTAAGGTGGGTGCCTCAATGCAGAATCACCCCCTACTGGCCCGCCACACTGTGGGTTTCTACTAGCCCTGTGAGAAGTGGCTAGTATTTGCTTCCGATTTGGATTTGGCTGATTCGGGGACAGGGATTCAATTAGGTGATTTGAATCACTGTCCCGATTCAATTAGGCCGAATCTGATTCGGAGATTTGGCTGCTGCCAAATCTCTGACTCTCCAAATCTGCCAGGCCCATCCTGCCCATCCTGGCAATGGCTGCCCCACCCACCCCGCCTCCCGGCAATGCTTAAGAAAAAAAGCCCTGACTCAATGGGTGCTGCCGGGTGGGGGGAAGATCCTCGCTGCCCCCTGCTGCCCTGCACTGCATGGGGGGGCTCTTCCATGAGCCCCCTGAAGCCCCGAGGCTGCTGGAGGAGTGGTGAGTCCTAGGGCTTTTCTCTGTTGTTGTTTTTCTTAAAGGGCCACAGCTGGCCCAGGTGACCAAGCAGCACCTGGTGAACACTGGGGCTTTTCTTTAAAGCACTGGGAGCTGGGGCAGGGGGGCAGCCATGGGGGGGGGGCTGGGGGAGCAGGTGGGGGTCCCCCCATGCTCTCCTCCCCCAGCCCCACCTCACCTATCCCTATTACTAACCAGCTCCGAATCCAGCTGCAGCTCCCTGCTGCAGCCTCTGGGGACTGCCCAAATCATCAAAGCTCTCCGAATCTTTTCCAAAGATTCGGAGAGCTTTGAATTGATTCGGACCTTTTAATTGGCCCCCGATTAGATTTGGATGTGGAGATTTGGCCAACGAATCAGGCCAAATCTCCTCCGAATCCTAGTTTCTACCCCACAAGTGGTAAAAAGTCCTAACACAAGAAGGGGTGCACTCAGAGGGACCTCAACTAAGACAGAGATGTAGCCTGCCCATCAAAAATATCAGGACCACAGTTAACATATTGCGTTGGTACACTCTGTAATTTCCTGGCTGAGATTACTGAATTTATTCTTTTTAAATGATTTACAGTGATTTTCCACAGTTCCAGAGGCATGGCTTTGAGCTTTGTTGCAGACTAGCCAAAAGCTCCTTGGTCACCTGGACTGGAGAGCCAAAGGCAGCTGGACAAGATGCTAGGCAAATCATTCCTTTGTGAGAAATCAGTTTTAGAAACTGGAGTGCCTTAAACACTTTATTCTAATGGACTAGTAGGGATGACTGGATTTCTGTTGCTTTATACCCCACTATTTAAATCTTAAAGATGTTATAGAATTGGTGACATAAAGAATTCCAGAGTCTATCTCCAATGTAAGAGGAAAACACTAGATGTTACTGGAATACTACACCAAAAGATGAATAAATATAAAAATTTAAGGCCCTACCGTAAACTGAAATCTGCATCTAAATTCCTGGCTCAGACAGTCTTCCTGCATGGCTTTTGGTAAATTGCCTAAGCTGTATTTCTTTTAACAGCTTTGGGTGAAATCTTGGCCCCGCTGCCTTGTATAGTTCCCCATCTGTATAATCTCTCTGTATTTTCTTAGGAAGTTAAATTATAATTCACCTATAGGTGCGGGGGTGTTTTTAACACGTGAACCAAGCCCTATGCTGCAGTCTAAACTCGGACTCAGGTTACGCTACAAGTAACAGTTCAAACTTGAAAAGGAGTTGGAGGGACTTCAGTCACAGGACTTTCTCCCTGTTCCCAATGGTGACAGATGACAGAACAAGGAGCAGTAGTCTCAAGTTGTAGCATGGGAGGTTTAGGTTGGATATTAGGAAATACTCTCTCACCAGGAGGGTAGTAAAACACTGGAACAGGTTACCCAGAGAGGTGGTGGAAGCTGCATCCTTGGAGGTTTTTAAATTCCAGCTTGACAGAGATCTGGCTGAGATGATCTAGTTGGGGACGGTCCTGCTTTGAGTAGGGGGTGGGACTAAATGACCTCCGGAGGTCCCTCCCTACCCCCATTTTCTCTGATTCTATGCTTCAAGGGACATAATTGCATGAGAGTTAGAGTAACCATCTGATGAACAGCCTCACTAAGGATGATCAAGTTATGGTGATGTAGTCAAATGTGGAACGCAAGGAGAAAACCCTGACCTCACTCAAGTCAATGGACATTTTTCTATTAAAGTCAGCAGGGCCAGGATTTCACCCAAAGATGATACTAGTCACTCAAGTCAATGGAAATGTTTCTATTAAAGTCAGTGGTGCCACGATTTCACCCAAAGATGTTACACGTTACTGAAATCAGTTGGAAAAAGCACCGCTGGTTTTAGTATGATATGGATTAAACTCTTATTGCTGGCATTGGAGAAACTGCCTTCCAGTGACAAAAAGGCTTAACTAGACAGCCTAGGCAAAGTTCACATAAGACTCTTCATATATTTGTAATGATAAGGTTTATGTATCAGGTAACTCAGCTGGAAATGAGATTCTTCCAGATTAAAGCCACAGCACCGCTGTAAAAAATATATTTTTTGGCTTCCTTGTTACACATTCATCTAATTACCCTTCAGCATCAGGAGTAAGCTGAGCACGTGCACCATCTGTAAAACACCACCTATTGAAACGAAGGCTCCTCAACATAAAGGGGGATTTTATTTATTTTTTACCTTGAAAAGACAACACAGTTCTTCATCACTGTGTATCATTAAAGCAACAAAAAAAAAAAAAACCACATCGTAAAAATTAGTAATTGAGAAATGTTTGAAAATGACACATTGCTTTTCACAGCACAAGAAGATCTCAGCATTTGAGCTCAATCCAAAGCTAGCTTCTTGCTAACTGTCAGTTTAATCACGATGATGACAATGACAACATGTATAAAAACCCGTTGGGAGAAATCCTAAGTATTTGCTAATAGCTTTATCCATTTTTTAAAAACAAATATTTTGATCTTCTTATTTGCTTATACTCAAATGCGCAACTCCTATTCTGGAATTTATAAATACATATTGGATGGAACGTCTGCTGTGGAAAGAGGGAGGCTGGCTTGGTAGTCATGATTTGGGACAGGGGCACAGGAAGTTTGAGCTCAATTCTCAGCCTTCCTTTGTATCCTGAGGTGAATCACCTAATCTCTTGGTGCCTCACTTCTCCAGCTATAAAAAAAAAAGTGGGGAGGTTAAAAGGATTTAACTGGAATTGCATTGTACATATTTCCTGTTCAGATTTCAAGTTCTCCAGCTGTCGCTGATTATGTGTCATCCCAAAACCAATAGGGATCCAAGGTCAATGAGAATCTATGGGTTCTATAGAAATTACAGAAAATAAGCTACACCGAGTGGCTAATGAAGAGGTCTGCTTCAAAAATGTCAGCTCACGTTGATGGAATAACTGCTGAGACATACAATAACAATCCAAAGTCAGCTCCAGTTGAAGCTGCAGCATCTCAGAAAGGATAAGATGCAATAATCATGAAATTCCTCGACAACCGTGCAATTGTTACCTGCATTCACGGCTTAGGAGATGAAGAAATAATTGTGGAATTGTTCCAAGCCTTTTGTAAGCATAGGCCTGAAAATCAGTCCTGTTCTTCTAAAGACAGCCCAGAATCATGACGTTGGAAAAGATGTGTTGAATCCCATTGAACACAAAGTGGAAATGCTAAAGGAAAACACAAACCAAGGGACAGCAGCGAACGGTAATTTCAGAACAGTGTCCAGAGTGTGGCTGAAAGCTTTATCCACAAAATTAAAGTTTTAGTTGGGCTTTTTTGCACAAAGGCAAATCAATATATCTAGTGTTTGATGGAGCAAGCCAGAAAGTGTTTGGTGGAGCAAGCCAGAAAACGATTGATAGAATGCATTGATTATTAGCAGATCAGGGTGGGATGACTGTTCAAAAACAAATCACTTCTATGAAATATTTTCTCCTTCCTGAGAAAACAAATCACAGCCAGCTATTTTTCCCCTCAACTCTGGCATTGTATATTAAGATGTGAAAAGAAGGAAACAGAAGCTGAGAACAAGTGGACAGAACATACCACCGGAAAAAAAAAACATGTCTCTATAGGGCTGGACAACATCATAAGATGTTGATCATATGAATATGATTTTCGACATTTTAGAACGGCATTCTTTTCTCCTCTCTTGTCTCTATTGTTTGCCTTGCCCTTCTTGATCCTGGCAAGGAAAGAATTTGGAGTGAAGCATGGCATCATGGGTATAATCTGTGGAGCTCATACAAGCAGCTTCAGGTGATGAGACTGAGAATAAATTCTCATCTCTAGCCCAGAAATAGCACTACTGTTTGGCAGCCATTAAAATGGAGACAGTCTCAAATGCATTTTGTTGTGGAAAGGTGGATATTAATAAGTAAAGCAGAACAATAAAACTGCAAAAGACACTTAAGAGTAACCCAAGCTGATCCATTTATGAACCTTGCTTCTTTATCTTTGTTGCCTCTATTGCAGTACACACCAGGGCTGTGCGAAGCTTCGGTCCCTGAATTGATTCGGCGGAGATTCGGCCCGATTTGGTGGCTGAATCTCCAAACCTGAATCGAATCAGGAGACCTTTGAATCTCTCCGAATCAAATCAGAACCCTCCGAAACGATTTGGAAAGTTGCGGAGATTCAGACCTAGACACCGCTTTAGATGTTTTTTTCCTATACACCTCTAGGTAGCAGGGGCTCACGATTGCTGCGGTGCTGGGGTGCATGGGGTGTCCCACAGGAGCGCAGGGGGCTCCCAGTGTGCTCGGCAGTAGACTCAGAAGTGGGTCAGAAGCACTTCCAGGTCTGCCAAGGAGCGTGCTGGGGGGCCTCCCCATACCCCCTCAGTCCACTTCTGGGTTTATCGCCGAGCGCATGGAGGGCCCCCCGCACTCCTGTGGGATGCTCCATCCACCCCAGCATTGCACCGTTCATGACAGCAAGGTACGTAGAAAAAACTTTTAAAGCTGTGTCTGCGTCTGAATCGCTGATTCTCCAAATCGGCATCAAATCTTCAGATTCGGATTCGACTGAATTGAATCAGGATTGCAGGTTCAGTGGTACAAATTAGCATTTAAAACCATCAAAACTATCCAGTGATTTTATGTTCCTAATGTGAAACACATTGAAAAGTCCTGCTTTTCAAGGGTTGGTTGATGAGTCCCTTCTGAATCCGAGAGCACTGGAAAGAGTTTCAAATTGGACATGCAAAATCATTAGACAGCTTTGAAAATGAAAGCCTTATATGTTCTTACCTAGGAGAGAAAAGCATTAGAAAGGAGGGTGGGGATTAGTGGCAAAGGTGCTAACTTTGGATTTCAGAAGCATTGATTGAAGTCTCTCCTCTATAACTCTATTTCTATTTCTAGTCCTCTATTTCTTCCCTAAATTGGGATACTAGAATGTTCCTTCCTCATACAAGTAGTGTGGAGCTAAAGTGTGTGCTTTATAATACACTAGGAAGGGCCACCTAAATTACCTAGGACAGATGGACCGATATGCCTTGCCATTACGTGGTTATATTCAAATTACATGGGAAAAAATACTAAGCACATACAAAGAAATAAATAAAAACCCCTGATGTTGTAAAGCAGGGTTATTGGACAAACGGATGCCAGCATTTATACATTTGTGTGTTAGGATTGCCTGAGAGTTTTGATTTGGAGTCTTCTTTTACTTGATGAAGTGCGGACAAGATTTTGGTGAGCATATCACTGAATCTAATGGACTACAGGTGAGGACATCCCTGCTTGCAGAGCAAAACAATGGCACTCAGCTCTCTTTGAAGGAACACAGCAGGTCATCATGTTTTGCCTTTTAACACAACAGCCACATAACAGAAAATGGTCCGGCTGATATGTTGTGGTCCAGCCACCGCTTTGCTATATTCACATCCTATTTATCCACATGTGGGTTACTAATAGCTATCGATTGGGGGGGAATTGTTGATTTCCAGTGGTGATGTATAGATTGGAGTAAGTGCTAGACTTAGTGCCACAAACATTGAGATAAACTGTCCTATTATGTAATGACGCTGAGATGGAAAGGAGGCTGCTATGTCATAATTTAAGAGTAATGATATGTAACCTGCTTATAAAGGTTTAATTTACAGGGTCCGTTGGTAGGCAGGGGAATGGTCACTATACACCTCTGTTGTTTGAATGTAATGGGAGGTGTGGGAAGAACAAGAATGAAGGCCAGACAATAGCTCACCAGATAAACCAAGCCTATGGAGTCTTATCCCGTTATCTGGATTAGCTTTTATAAACCCTATGTCCCTCCATGGATTAACTGCTTTATCTCTCTCTTACCCACCTTGCCTTTATCAGCAGTGCCCCCTTTTTTGTCTCCCCCAACCCCTTCCCTCCTCTTTGTATCCTAATCACTGCTTTCCATTTCAAAGCTGCTTCCTGCAGTCCCTTCCCAGCATCTGATGAAGTAAACTACTGCTTATGAAAGCTTATGCTATGCTATCCCCTTTTTAGTTAACCTATAAAATGCAAATGCACCCTGCCTTCACCAGATAAGAACATCCTGACAATTTTATTTTTTTTTAAGGGAAGACTTTTGGCTTTAAAGTCTACATCCTGTCTCCCAAGAAGATGCTAGCCCCCCCCCCCTTTTTTTTTTTGAACAAGTAAGAAGCTATAAATCAAAAGGATACAGAAGAGTTAAATGTTGTCTTAGGAAAGAAAATATTGTATGGTTTGCAAAAACTGTCCAGGAAGAGAGGCTGGTTGTATTGGGGAGAAGTTGCATCTGGAAGGTTATCATCCGGGGCATAGTATGCCACAGGGACACAGGCCTGAGTATAGAGCAGTTCATTGGTTTGTAATCTATTTCTCTGAAATGATTTGTTCTGAATACAGACCACTCTGGTCACTAGATACCACTGCCATGGCATCCTGGTTAAGAATGACTGCTTTAGACTATATTGGGCAAAGCATTTCTAGTTGTTAGGGAAGCACAAAGGCTTGATAAGAGACCCTCGCAAGACCTCAGCTGGAATGATGCATGCCATTCTGGTCACCCGTGTTCAAGAAGGATTAATTCAAATGGAAATAGATACAGAGACTGGTTCTGAGGATAATCGATCGACTGTAGAGCCTGCATTCTGGGAGGAGATTACAATGGTTTGGCTTGTTCAGCCTAGCAAAAGCAAAGCCGAATGGAGAGAGGATTGCTGCCCATAAATACATGGAGAGAATAAACAGCACAGAAAGGAAGAGCTATTTAACAGCGTGAGCAGGTGAGCTGGCTACTACAAGGCAAAAGGGTACTGTGCACACTCTTATCTCGCAGTAGATGGAAGTTAGCATGGTTTAGCTTTCAACTACCACAGGATAAAAGGATTCACATAGGCAGTAAAGTCCTGGCCTCTTAAGCCATTCATCTGCTCATACGTAAGCTAAAGCCAATGTTGACAGGAGAACAAATCGCTATAAACTGGTCATTAATAAATTCAGGCCAGATATTGGAACAAGATTTCTAACCATAAAAGGAGGGACAGCCTTTATGAACAGCCTTCTTATAGAAGCAGTGGAAGGAAAAAAACCCTCAATTTTAGGATGGGGTTTGACACCTTTTTCACTAGGAGTACAACACATTTAAGTGCATAGTCTCTGGAGTTGAAAAAAAAAGGTTATAGCTTTCTAGGACTTTGTGCGTGCCTGAACTCAATATCAGCAATACTCCTTAACTACGGGCCCAGCCCTGCAACTCAGTTTTTCAAACCACAGTAAGGCTCCCTACCTTATTTCTTATATCAGTTCTTGCCTGTAATAGCAGCCTCAAAATGGACAGGGCCTGGCCAGCTCCAGACTGCCTTGGAAATGACAGATTTTAATCAGTTTGGCCCGTGATGCAATTCAATAGAATATAATCATTTGTAAAAGTTGACCGTGGAGCTCAAGAATCATGTACTTCATGGGCATGGAGGTAACGAGGGGCTGCTACAATTTAAACGCCAAGTCAAACATTGAGACCCACGTTGTGTTAAGCAGGGAAGTGAATTGTGCAGTGCTCTGATGGGCGTAAGGTGGAGGACAGGGCATATTTGGTAGAACTCAAATCATGTGTATCCAAGTGGTTTGCAACCAGTTTAATTCACTCTAGGTTGCTGATTTAAGGAAGACCCACTCAACCCTCTGCTGCGGCTTTTAATTCAAAGGACAGGGCCTCTCCACTGTTTGCCAAGGCTTTCATCCCATTACTTTGCAAGCCTTCATATCTCCACAGAGAGGTGAGGAACCCAAACCTGGGTGCTTCTGTATTTTGGCTGCTTGTAATATCAGGAGTCTGAATGGAGTGGCCCAGGAGGGCCCTGCCAGGCCTACTTTTCTACGTGCTAAGTCAGTGAACCAAGTCAGCTGCTGAGATCAATGCAGTTAGTATCTGGGAACTGCTGACCGAGAGCCCGTTTGACAGGGGAGTTACTTTACTGCAGGACAGGGAACAGCCTCAAGCTGGAGACCTGACCAGAGGCTCATTTTAAGAGACCAGGACAGGCCAGAGGGGCAGTATGCATGGTGACTATAACAGGAGCGGTCAAATTGAAAAAAAAAAAAAGACCCTACAAACAATTTCTAAGCTCATCCAACATAAGAAGGGTGACCATATGGGACAACATGAAATCCGGGACACTGCCCGCCACCCCCTACCCAGCCCCTCTCAAGTCAGTGGCACTGCTGCAGGCAGGGGCGGGCTGGCACCGTACAGCTCTGGTATTACTATACAGGCAGCTAAGTGAATCAATAAGCCATTAATGACCCATTGTTCTTTACTGCAGATGATGTTAACAATCATTTCCCCTTTTTCATGGTCATTCCAATAATCAAGCTAACCTATTTTAGGGCAATTCTGCTGTCTGCTAGGGCTTCCTATTTCACAGCTTGTGCTGCTCTGCCTCCCTGCACTGCATCTCGGATGCTCATTTTAATTATCACTGGCTGGCCCAGATCGGCCTCCAGTATCCGGGATTGTCCCGGCCAAACAAAGACGTATGGTTACCCGAAGTATAAGCATCCCTCGCTCTGCTAGTGCTTGAAGGGCAAAGGCAGATACATTTTCTACATGCTCATTATCAGGGAGAGGCTCCACATTCGAAAAGGCTCTCACCCACACACAATGTCTGTAAAAGTTAGCTTTAATTTATGTGCCAAAACTCAGGCCCATATCCATTTGGAGGGCAAGGCTGCATGTCAGGAATAAGAGGAAAGGAACAAGAAGGATGATAGGAAGGATTCCCTAGGGGTTAAAGCAGGGCCCAGGAGATCCCAGATTTTCAAAGGAATTTAGGTACCGAACTGCTCCTTTTCGAACATTTCCATACTCCACTTATCACAACAGCACCCTCACCTGAATTGGACATAGCGATGTTGCTGTGAGGAAGCCGCCGAATAAAAGGAAAAGAGTGAGCGGCCATCCAGCAGAAAGATAAAATGGGATAGGCCCAAACAAGGTAAGTGGTTTGGGGTGAAAACTGGGATAAGTGTAAAAAATGAGAGAAAAAAAGCAAAGAAGTAGGTAGGGCACAGTTGTCCAGGGCCCTGAGTTGTGTAAGGGAGCAGTTTCAGTACACGTAATGAGAGCCTGGGCAGCACGCTGCTCTCTGCTCCGCAGGCACATGCCACGGTTCCCTCAAATGAAGTTTATCCCAGCTCTTCCCCCACTGCACATGCTCACCTCAGCTAATGAATGCATCCTCTCGCATACAATATGCCCAGACTGTCAAACTTCATGCATCTCAAATAAATGAATGTGCATTGTGGAACTCAAGGCTCCTCTGACAGCTGGTGACAACTCAGAGCCGTAGTAGTCATTATCGGTCAGATCGTAAATGAACCCTCTAAGATGCCTAAATAGGATCCTGGTCGAATTGAGGTCACAAGGCGGGTCCCAAATCCACCCTGCAGAGTGGCTGCAAAACTGCCCAGATTCATGAGTTACCTCTGTTTTGGCCTGAAAGGGGTTTTTAGACTTTGGCATGTGAACTGGACAAGCGTGATCCAGACCAGGGAGCAGAGGACCTCATTCCCACTTCAGCTCTGTTGTTGATTCATTTAGATCTGGGAAGCTCCTAAACTCCACTTTAGCCCATGCTTCGTTAGGTAGGGACAGATTACACAGAGCAAGCAAGCAATGCCAAGAGCACAAGTAACTCTCAACAGAAAAAAGGAAGGTGGTGGTGCCCTCCTTTTGCCTAATGGCCTTGTGGCTGGAGAAGTTGACTAGGAAGTGAGAGACCTAGATCATAGCAGGCCCAGTTCAGACTGAGAGGATCCAAACTCACATCCAGTAAAATGCTTCAGTCACTGAAGTAGGGCCCAGGATGGGTATCCCCAGGCCCTCCTGTTAAAGCAGGCTCACTAGGCACTCAAGATCGTGTCATCTGGGGATGGACTAGATGACTTCTCAAGGTCCATTCCAGCTCTACTGCTGTCAAACATATTTTTTTGCCTGTCTAGTGCTAAATGTATCCACAGTCCTGGCTACAGAGACTAGAAACCAAGATGTCCCACACCCAGGGGAGTGATATTCTCCTTCTGCTACAGCAGAGTCATACTTCTCATTTTCTCTTCTAGCCCCATCCACTCTTGGCCACCCAGGGGGCCAGTTTCAGCAAAAGGGATGGACATTGTCTCTCGCCCATCCTAGTCCATAGCTCATAGTGAGAGAGGAAAAAAGTGGATTTGAATCTCTTAGAGCAAGCCCAGCCTAGAACCCGGCTTTCCCTTTTAATGAAGAAGTCTCCTTAACATTTAGGCTGTTGGAAAAAGGCAAGTTTCTTCCGCCCCACATTTTGAAGAAGAGGCACTGTGGTTTATGCTGAACTCGATTAGACATTTTGATCTCAGCGATCTGCATCTTGACACGATGGACTTCCTTCTCCTTCTACCCTGAGCTAAACACCCAAGCAATGGAAGTTCATCCACACCTCTGTGCCTACCACCCCTATTGCCTAGCAACAAGTGCCTCTCTATGGAGTGACCAGGTGATCCCAGTCATCACTGGGGGACACCTAGGTCTCCCATTTCATTGTATAGGACATGTGACTGCCTAGGAATAAGTGCCTACATTTGAGGCATTGTGGTGCCTAAGTGGAGGCACTTGGGAGTTCAGTTAAGATCTGACCCTATGAGCTAAAGCATTCGTGGCACTTGTGATAGTCATCTCCTCTCTATCTTCTGTTGGAGCACAAAGGTCCTGGAAAGGCTCCAAGGGTCCAGTTGTGTGATACAGAGATATTTCTCCTGTGCTCTAGACAGGAGAACAACACCAGGACAGCTGTAACCAGGCCCTCACATGGGTTTTGCAACAGAAGTTATAAATATTTAACATTTGATAGCATGCACTCTTAAATCTGCTTTAATACAGAGACTCGCAGGCCTCCTTTTAAAACTCTAACTTGCTTTAGGAAGTTAAGTAACAACACCTGACTGACAAATGCCCAACCATTCAAAGAAATGAAATCAGCAGCTAAGGGACACCATAAATCTTACAGTTGCCCTCAGAATAATCATATATCCATATAACTCTTACAAATATAAAGAATTGCCTTTGTTATCCCAGCACAAAAGCTTGGCTCTAATCTACAGATCACCCATATGCATATATTTATTATTTGGATTTCAGCAAATATTTCCTTTTAAGGGAGCCTGTAAATGGGATGTACAGTCAGCTAAACATACTAATTAGCTAACAGGTGTTTTTGTAGTGTAGGACTTGCAACAAATGTTGGAGGTCTTTTCATAGGAAAGTGTATGGCTTGTCTTATGGTAAAGTGATTAATAATTTCTACGTGTATATGTTGGAAGCTGGGCAAATATGTACATACGTGTAAATGTGTCAATTCAAAATATATGTACATTTGTAAATATTTTCATTTGAAAAAATATGACCATGGGTGTTTCTAGATAATGTTTCCAGATGCTCTTCCGCGAGCAAAGTCTTCACCCCACTGAAGTCAATGGAAATTTTATCATGGGCACCAACCGGGTCAAGATTGCAGCTCTGGAGCAAGGCACTTAGATGCTTCCTGTCACTCAGGATTGTGCACAATGACACAGTCCTAGCCTAGATTAAACACAGCCCAACTTGGCCTCCCAGCCTTACCCAGACTATATAAAACCTGCCTCTCGAAGAACTTCAGCTGGAATCAATAGGACAGTTAGCAGACTTGCATGCTTCTGGGAAAAGCTGGATGGCAGAAGTGGGCCCTGTATTAAAGACCTTTACAATCCATTATATTTCATAACTGCCAGTCAGCGGGCACGTCTACACGAGCCGCAAAATGCACGGTTGACTAATTCTGCTGCACGTTAGAACATCACAGCAAAAGCGGTGCTAATGCACTAATGCACAGTAGAATTAATCTACTGTGCATTAGCGTCACTAAAAGACCATGCACCAGCACTACTGCACAGCAGCACCAGTTACTGTGCATTGAGTTAGTACCTGTTATTACAGGTACTAAACTTAATGTGCAGTAACAATGGTGCATTAATGCATGTGTAGACACACTCACTGTATAATAAGAGGATTTGCTTGGTGTCCATCAGTTCCACTCACCAGTTACCAGGGTCTATGAACACATTACTATTATCCATTCATTTATAGTAATTGAGCACCCTTCATCTCAAAAAGGAATCTCAGTACCACAGCGACTGGCACTTTATAAAATGTCTCAATGACAGAGAGCCAAATCTTAAAAGCTTTTGTCAGAAGCAGGAGAATGGGAGCAGTGGGAAACTACATCCTTAATATTTCCAGCATTTTACTAATTTAAATAAATAAGTAAGAATCGGACCATGGCATGATTTGAATCCTTCACATTTCAGTTCTAAATTAAACCGATTAGCTAAATGAACCCAGCCTAGCTTTGTTGACTGCTTCAGGTTGCCTTTTACATCAATTATTATATCGCTTTTTGAAGCAGAGGTTTTCACTCACTGTAAAACTACCTCCTAGATGAAAATAACGTCTGCCCCATTTCAGCTCGGATTCCCTAATACGTGCCGTAAAAAACAAAGGATTCAAATGGGGAAAAAAAATCATCACATTCATTTCCACAAGGGTGTAAAAGGTGCCCTTGGAAAGAAATGGTAATATAACTGTTACACTGATTGACAAAGCTACGATCTGGCTCCTACACAGATAAACTTGGATGCTAAAGTGACTAGTTCACCCCGATAAGGTGACAGTATTAGGCTACCTCCAGTAGGTAGGGCAATAATAGAATCAGTGCAAATAAGAATGGAAGAGTTATTTAGCTATGTCTCTTTATGGATGCAGGATCATTTCCAACATTTAATTAAGGGAAATGCCCTTTTGTCTGAAATGTTGGGATTTTTTCTTCTTCCTTTGGGAGATGGGATGATCCAAACCCCAATCATGAAATGCAGCCTGGAAGTATTATCCATGGACACAGGCCGATTCTGATGGCCTTCTTCCACAAGTAATTCCATCAACTTATATGGGGCTAGTCACTGTTTAAAGTATTATATTGTATGTGTAATGGGTTGAGAATCTGGCCCACGCTGAAAGGTTTCATGATTTCCATTTTTTCCTTTGGTGGCAAAATGTTCAGGCAGGAGCACCTGGAAATGCCCTAAAGCAACAAACTGCAGTTACTGCATGGGCTCAGATAAGGACCAAGCAAAGAAAAAGCAATCTGCCAAAACACATGCATTTTTCTCCTATTTTTTTGCATCAACTTTGGCTGTCAGCAACTGAATGGTGTCTCAGTTTTCCAGCCAGGCATCACAGGACAGTGACTGCTGGCATCTATTAAGGAGTGTGTGTGGCTAATACCACCTGTTCCCCAGATTCAGAGGATGTATTTCGCATGCTGCATATTAAATAGGAAGAGGACTGAAAGATGGGATGTTAGGCTTCATTAAATAATCAAGCAATGGTGTGGTATATAAAAATGCAGAGTATTAGGCTTACTCAGTAATGTTATGAAGCTCCTCTATAAGCTGACGCAAAGGACGATTATAGAAATGGGCTATGGAAAAGGAGAAACAGTCCCACGCTGCTGTGACTTCACTGCCTTTAGTGGAGCTATTCCTGATTTACACCCGTGGGAAGGCTCATTCTAGTACCCCGGTGGGGGGGGGGGGCAACAGGCACTGAATCAGCCTTAACGGAGAGGACAATCGTGTCTAAAATAGTAATATGACATTAGATCGCAAACATTAAAGAGGCATTAAGGGGGGGTAAAATAAAGGAAGCATAAGCCACTGAGTGCTCTTTACTGTCAGGAAGGGCAGAGAGATATCCTTACAGCAATGATCACTAGGGGCCAGATATTTGGGTGGCATAAATCCAAGGAACTGCACTGACTTCAACAGAGCTACGCTGGTTTACAGCTGCTTAGGATCTAGGCAACTGGATGTACTTCTGATGAGAGTCAGTAGCAATGATAACATCTCTTATTCTAGCAAGACTTTCTTTCAGATCTCAGCTAAGATTTACATTGTGGTATAGCAATCAACCTTGGATTTTCTTGGCCTTGGTTTGTTTGTGCACATGTTTTTCCTTTCGCTGTATTTCTTAGCTTAGATCATTCTGGTTTTAGGATGAGTTTTTGCCAATTTAGCAATTAACATTTTTGTTCTAAGCACCCAAAGGGAAGTTTATTGCTCCAAACCTTTGTATTCAAAGGAATTAGCTTTTGGACGAGGGTCCAGGCCAAAGGAGGGGGGAGAGAGGAACAGAGGGGGAAAAGAAAAGAAAAGAAAAGAAAAGAAAAGAAAAGAAAAGAAGGCTGGATAGATTTGCATTTATGGACTCTGCTGTGCTGTGAAAGGCTTTTCATAGCATCGGATAAAGTGAACTTCAGCTCACAAAAGCTTGTGCTATATACACATATCTACTTTGGTTAGTCTGTAAGGTGCATAGCTACCCTGTCTTCTACTTGACTTCAGACTAAAACAACTAATAACAGCTCTCTGCTTATAAACAAAAAATAAGTCAACGACATAGGCATCGGAAAATCAACCCCAAAAGAGTGCCTCCAGGATGCTGTGCCTCTAAACCAAGAGAGTGCAGAGGAATGATGGTTTGAAGGTGACCAGTAGACTACTCCATAATAAAGAGGGTCTCATCATTTAAAAGCTGTCTTCCAATTCTCCATGCATTTTCCCCCTATTTTAATTTCATTCTACCCAATAATTCCTCCCAGTGGCACCATCAATACCACAGCTCCTTTCTTGATGTTTGCACACTTCAGTATATGCATCTTAAGTATACCAGAGAAAGGTAGGCTTTCAAGTGTTGCAATGACACCCGTTACCTGCTCTATATTATTTTTTTATCTCACAGATATCCAGTTGGAAGACAAATAAACTGGACTAGCTGGTTCTCCTTCTGCTCAGTCAAGAGAAGCCCCTGTTGATCTAGCAATTTCTTCTCTTCAAGTAGCCATCCCTTTGATGACTGCACACATGTATGAAACACGTCTTCTAATTAATAGACAACCCCCAAAGGAACCTCCACACTGTAATAATGTTGCAAGTGATGGTCAATGTAATAACGGATTGTATTTGAACATATAGGGTCACTACAGCAATGACAAGTGCCCACCTAGGCAAAGAGCAATATTAAATGTTATAAAAAAAAAACCCCCAAACCCTAAGCCAGTGATTCTCAACTGGGGTCCTACAGTGGTGCCTTGAGAACCTTTTTATGAGCCACCTGGAAGAAGACTTCCTCAAGAACTGCACCATCAAACCCTTGCTGTACTTACGATATATCGATGACATCTTCATCGTTTGGAGTGAGAACCTGGAATCTCTACTTGAGTTCCACCAGAAATTCAACAGTCACCATCCCTCCATCCAACTTTCTTTAGAATACTCCAACACCAACATCCCCTTTTTAGACACAAGGATCAGTATCCAGAAGGGTAAAATACAGACCACAGTATACAAGAAACCCACAGACCAACAGACATATCTGCACAGAACCAGCAATCACCCGAAACACACCAAAAAAGCTGTGCTATACAGCCAAGCCCTCAGATACCACCGCATCTGTACTGAAGAGAACACCCGGGATCGCCACCTCACCAATCTTAAAAAGGCTTTCACCCAACAAGGACACTCCTCCAGAGAGGTAGATCGCACGTTTGAAAGAGCCACCTGGATACCACGTGAAGAACTGCTGCAGTACAGAAGAAAAACACCCACAAATCGCACACCGCTGGTTAGGACCTATCACCCATCCCTTGAACCTGTACGGAAAATCCTCAAAAAATTGCAACCCGTATTAGAAAAAGACCCTATTCTTAAAAAGATCTTCCCAGAGCCACCCATCCTAGCCTTCAAACAAGCACCAAACCTCGCTAACTTCATCACCAGAAGCAAACTTCCTCAAGCCCAGAACTACAGCTGCACCTCCAGAAATGTAGTATACCTCATCCAGTGCACCAAATGCCCTGATGGAAGATATGTAGGAGAGACCAAACAACAACTGCGCACCAGGATGAATGCACACCGGACATCCATCAAAGACAGAAACACCCAATTACCGGTGGGGGCACATTTCTCACAGGAGGGCCACTCTCTCTCCAATCTCTCAGTCCTGATCCTCAAGGGAAATTTACACAACACATCCCAGAGACGAGCCTACGAGCTCCATTTCATCAACCTGCTGGATACTAGAGATCAGGGACTAAACATCGACATTGGATTTTTCATACATTACAATCTGCCTGGCAACTGACTCCCCAGCCCAGCCCAGCCCCTGGCTTCTTCACTTTTCATTCCATCCAGGAAGAGCACACACCAACTGCTGCAGCTTCCTGAGCCTGACGAAGGGTTTTTGAACCCGAAAGCTTGCTTAATAACTATTCTCCAACCATTTGGGTTGGTCTAATAAAAGATATCAAATTCACCCAAGGAACCTTGTCTGCCTTGAGATCCTTTAAGGGTGCCACACAATGTTAGGCATGCAAACCTGTTACACAAGATAAACCCAGAGATTTCAAACAGGAATTCATAGCATTAAAAATATTCTGACCTGCTGTGATCTTTCTGAGTGCTTTGTACCATATGAAGAATTGCTCTATTATTTTTCTGCAGTCAAAATGCAAGCAAAAAATTGAGCTAAGGGGTGCCTTGAGCCTAGTGAGAGGTGCCTTCAGTCTAAAAAGGTTGAGAACCACCGTGCTAAGCCATGCCTAAGACACAAACACTTCAAATCCATGTGTTGTCATCACACATGCTTTCTGTTCTTTGTCATAATGGAACGGTGTCATTTATTTCCATCCCCTGGATAACTTCTGGGAGACGGAGCTACCAGACATGTGTTTTTGCAGTCGGAATCAGAAATCCTGTAAAACATGCTTTCTCTGTATCTATACCTCAATCAGGTTAAGGAACTGACCTTCCCGCTCTGCTTGATAGTGATACAGAGTGAACACTGATTCACATTCATTTGATAAATCGGCTCCATCAAATGTTCCCTTGTCTGTCCAACCTATGCTGTATAAAAGGAATACAGAAAGGAGACAGTCTTGTACCCAAACAGCATGCTCATTTGCATGTATGTTAACTCTGCTTCAATCACTTTGCAGATGGCTGTAAGGGGACGACACATGCATTGTAATTAATCCGTACACAAGGAAATGAGGGGTCTTCAAATGTTCTCCGGGCATCCACAATCTTTCTTTGGAATTGCTTCTCCTGCTTTTATCATCTGCCAAAAGCCAAAGGTCAGATCACAAAATCACAGAAAAAGAGGGTTAGAAGGGACCTCAGGAGGTCACAACTAGTCCAACCCCCTGCTCAAAGCATCCCCAACTAGATCACCCCAGCCAAGGCTTTGTCTGCCCCGGCCTTAAAAATCTCCATGGATGGAGACTCCGCAACCTCTCTGGATAACCTGTTCCACTGTTTTACTACCCTCCTAATGAGAAAGTTTTCCCTAATATCCAACCTCAACTTCCCCTGCTGCAACTTGAGACCATTGCTCCTTGTCCTGTCACCTGCCCCGACTGAGACCAGTCCAGCTCCATCCTCTTTCAAACCACGCTTCAGGTAGTTGAAGGCTGCTATTAAATCCCCCCTCAGTCTTCTCTTCTCTAGACTAAATAAGCCCAGTTTCCTCAGTCTCTCCTCACAAGTCCTGTCCCCCAGCCCCTGAACCATTTTTGTTGCCCTCCACTGGACTCTCTCCAATTTGTCCACATCCTTTTTGTAGTGGGGGGGGGAACCAAAACTGGATGCAGGACTCCACATCATTCCAGCCACCCCCAACTAGAGCATACCTCTCACCAGTGGAAATCCACCGGACTTGAGTGGAGTTCGTCCAGAGGTACACGGGCGGAAACAAAATGAGGGATGGTCCCTACACAGTAAATAAATCCACACACCTTCCTAACATACCACTCCCTGGAAGTCACCAGAGCTGAAGAAGCTTTTGCTCCTGCTGCTGCTGCTGCTGCCAGGAAACTACAAGATTCCTATACACACACAGACCAAAAACACTGCACATGGGAGGCTGGCATCACAGCATCTCCCACTTCAATGCAGCTTGCAGAGATGCTAATATTGGCACCAGCTGTGCAAGGGGAGATGCACCCCGGCTGCTTGACATAGACAGCAATGGGGATGACTTCCCCCCTCTGCAAAAAATAAAAGAGCCAAGTGGCGCTGCCTGCCTTGGTGCATTGGCAGGAGGGTGAATCAGAGTTTCTGCGGCAGGTGAATGGAGAGGCAGGACTGGGAAGGAAGTATGAAGCGAGGCTCTGGCAATCGCAGCCCCGGATCTTTTAGCAATCAGGGTTTTATTTACCAGCCATATTGCATTAAAGAAACAGGCATCTGATGCCCTTCCCCAGCCCGCTAACCTGTCTCCCAATTGCAAAAGAGATCTGGGGAGTATTTTTTTTTTTGGTTTGGTTTTAAAGGGGAGAAACAAATCCTGCCGCAGCTTGCGTGCGATCTCCCTACTGTCCATATTCTTCAGCAGTGGGAAAGCAAAAGCTGGTGGACCAATGTCACTCCAGCCAGACAAGGTAATCGGGCAGTTCATTTCATCGCATCCCTGTCCCCTTTAGCTATAGCAACAACAACAAAAAAGACACTTGGAGAAGTCCGGGGGAGAGCAAAGACAAGCATGGCCCGGCTCTCTCTCCGCTGCCATTCAGTCTCAAGCCAAGCAGCACAGCAGCAAGCAAAGCACAGCCAACAACGGGGAG
This sequence comes from Alligator sinensis, assembly GCF_000455745.1. Classification (NCBI taxonomy): domain Eukaryota; kingdom Metazoa; phylum Chordata; order Crocodylia; family Alligatoridae; genus Alligator; species Alligator sinensis. Next base: position 1,444,824 of record NW_005842173.1, read on the forward strand.
GCATGCAACACGAGCCGGGCTTACCATTGCAGCACGGATCCGTCCCGCCACAGGAGATGCATTCCTCCACCTTCCCACCGGGAGCAAGCCGTCCAGAGGGCTGGGAGGAGGGGGAGCTGGACGGGGAGCAAAGGAGCCGGTCTGCAATCCCGGGGATGGAAATGGAGCGGATCTCCCAGGGATGCAAAAGGACCAGTTCTCCCAGGGATGCAAAAAAGGACCAGTTCTCCCGGGGATGCAAAAGGACCAGTTCTCCCGGGGATGCAAAAGGACCAGTTCTCCCAGGGATGCAAAAAAGGACCAGTTCTCCCGGGGATGAAATTGACCAGCGACCCCGGGGATGAAATTGACCAGCGATCCCAAGGATGAAACTGACCAGAGAGCGAGCTGAGCCCTAGCCTCCCTCCTCGCACACACCCCGTGCAAAAGGGACTCAGTCTTTCCCAGCGCTGCCTTTCCCAGTCCAGGCTGCCCCTGCACAAGGGGCTCGCGAGCTCTTGGCCAGGAAGGAATTTGCCATCGCTGGAGCGCAGAGAAGAGGAGAGGAGAGGTGAAGATTTACAAACTTTGTTTTGTCGGGGGTGGGGATGGAAGCAGAGGGCTTGTTTTGGCTGTGGGAGGCAGGAAGAAGATGCTCAGGGAGCCAAAGCCGTGGTGTGCCCTCGTCTGCGTGTGCCTCTGTGAGTGTGGGGGTGTGTGAGCCTCGTACCCAGACACTGAGCTGCAAAGCGAGCCGGTCCTGCGGAGAAAAGCAAACACCTCCTCTCCCCACTCCCCCTCCCCAAGCCAAGTATCTGAGAAAAGGGGACCCCGGAGCCAATAGCTTCCCCTTGGCTACCTCGTGCATATGCAATCATGAAGAGAGGAACCAATGAGGAGGAGGGGTGGGTGGGGTTTATTCAAAGCAAGTTCCTTAAATCAAACTCATTTCCAGCTCCCCCCCAACCCATTACCCCTTTGCTCTACCAGTGCTGATGCCCCTGGGTTGGGGTGTGCCTGGCATCCCTGCTGCAAGGCAGGAGGGATTGGTGAGGAAGGGAGTTAGGGTGGTTCTCAGTGAAGTACAGGACTTAGCAGCAAGGAGAGAAAGCATGTGGTTCCCTGCTGTCATCTGGAAGCAGCACTTACCACAGGGACTGCCGGGAAGGGTGTCCTGTGCCTGGTTGTGGAGGCAAGTCCTTGGATGCTTGGAGAGAATCCACCACCCCCCTGGACTGCCTGAAGCAAAAGCTGCAGGAGACCAGACTGGGGGTGAGCACAGCTCCTTCAGTGCTGAGAACCGCAGAAGCTGCAAGTGCTTCTGGTAACTGAGATGCACTGATTTCATAACAGAAAAAGGACTCAGGCTGTATTCACAAGCTTCACCATACACTGCCAACTTCACCAGGTGTATCGTCTCCCCCCACATCCCTCAGAACATTGTCACCAGGAAAAGAGATGGGGCAAACTGCTTGTCCTTTGGGACATCATAAAAGTAAGACCTGAGATTTGTTTTCTGTTGGGTGGCCAGAGAAGAAAATTTCAGGGAAAACACACTGAACATCCAGCTTCCCACGCTTCAAGTTTTAGCAGTGTCACCTCCAGCTTCCTAAATGATTTCAGCTGAGATCAACGGCAAAGCTTTCTTAACCTAACAGGCGGCAAGATAGTCTCCTCACCTGAAGGCTCTGGATTCAGTCCCAGAGGAGATGCTTGGAAAGAGAACGATTAAGCTCAGATCACAAAACCATATACATGCACTTACAGTGTATGCATTTGAATAGTCCCATTAAAACAGGACTACCCGCGTACAATAATAAAGCTTGTTCAGGAGTAGCAGTCATCTTGACTGACACTGGGCACGTCCACACAAGACACGAAATGCACAGTACACTAATTCTACTGTGCATACACGCGTCATGGGAAAAGCCGCGTTATGGTGCTAATGCACAGCAGAATTAGTCTACTACACATCAGCATCACTTAAAAGGCATGTGCCAGCACTACTGAACAGTAGCACTGGTTAATGCTCATTTAGTTAGTACCTGTTATTACTTATTATGCAGTAACCACAGCGTATTAATGCATGTGCAGACATGCCCCCTGTGGCCTAAAGAGAGGCAGTGAGAGGAAGCTAAAAAGCTTCCAGAAGTCAAACATTGATCTAAATCTTGATTTAAATTGCAAGCTCTTTCGGGGTGGCTGTTGCCACCTTTTCTCCTGCACAGAGCACAAACAAAGTAGCTGATTCAGGTTTGGATAAAGGTCACTGGTGTTTGGGTGTGTTAGGATTTTGCTGTCCTAAGCCCTTATTCCCCATTTAGCGCTACATAAATCACAAAAATCCATACTCATTATCACAGCTGTTTGAAAATTCTCAAAATGAAGGCTTTTACACACGATGTTTGGCAAAAATGTTTATTGCTTTTAAACAGCTCTAATGAGAGTGCTGGTACAACCAGGATCAGAAAAGGAGTGATAATTAACAATTCTGTCAGAGAGGTATGTCAGGAGGGTGCAGCTTCCATGCAGTGCTGTCTCTTTTAGCACAGGACTGGGAAAGGAAAGGTGTGGGGGAGAAGGGGGAAGAAGGGGGTAAAGCTCTCTGATTTCTTTATAACAGTGTACTCTATGGATTAGAAGAAAATGCTAGTGGAAAGCCAGGCTGAGAACCCCTTTCCTTCTTGTGCCCGTGCGCAATTAGGCTGAGAAGTACACAGCTCAGCAGGGGAAGCTATTCAACAGTTCACACTTGCCCAGTAACAAGAGGATGTGAATATTTGCCCGGTCTGTTTCTCTCTGCACAGGGATTCTGGGGCACTCCAGCTACTTTTTGTTTGGAGTTCAGTTTTCACCATTATAGCTTAAACTTAGATCGGGGTGGGCAACGTGTGGCACAGGTGCCACAAGTGGCATAGGCAGCCTGTGTGTGGCATGTGGCAGACTGGGGAGGGGACAGGCAGCACACAGGCAGACAGGGCAGGGAGCAGAAAGCAGAGCAGCAGACTGGGTAAGGGAAAGGGATCAGGTAGGAGGAAGGGAGTGGCATTGGGGGGCGGGGAGGGGGGAGTGCAGGGCTAATTTGTGGCATGCCTGCTAAAAATGTTGGCCTCTACTGACATAGATCGCAAGTTCCTTAAAGCATACGTGGTCTTTTATTCATTTTCTATTCACCCCCTTTCCCTGGGATACACTTAGCACTGCCACATTACAAACACTACGATAGATACGATGGAGGTCAAGATGAGCACGGTCCCTAGATGGTCTCTCCAACACTTGCACAAGGAAGTTGTCTCCAACACTCTCCAAAAACTTGCTAGATTGCCTGTATACTGCTGTATCGCCCTCCCAGATGTCAGGGCGACTGAAGTCCCCCATGAGAACCAGGGCCTGTCACCTGGAAACTTCCTCTAGTTGTCTGAACAAAGCCTCATCCACCTCATCCTCCTGGTCTGGTGGTCTATAGCAGACCCTCACCTTGATATCACCCTTTTTGCTCTCCCCTCTAACCTTAACCCAGAGGCTTTTGACAGGCTTATCTCCAGTTTCATACTGGAGCTCCAAGTAATCATACAGAGCAACTCCTCCTCCTCTTCTCCCCTGCCTGTCCTTCCTGAACAGTTGTACCCATCCAAGATTGCTCCAGTCCTGCGAGCTCCCACCAGGGCTTTGTTAATCCAATCACATCATAGGTCCATGACTGCACAAGGACTTCCAATTCTTCCTGCTTGTTTCCCCGGCTCTGTGCATTTGTGTACATGTAGCCCAGGTAACTTGGGTATATACTCCACTTCTCCAATTGAAGGGGATTGTTAGCTGGCAGGCGTGCTGTGGGGGAACTGTTCCCCTCCGTCCCTATAGCAGCAGGCCGGGACAGTCAGGGGACTTAACTATAGACACAATTATTTACATTAACTTATCACAAGGAAAAGAAACATGGATATAAACATGTGTACAATGTATATACGCTATCTAAACCAGTAACACAAAACAATACCCTCTGGGTAAATGACATTAAACCTTATACCAGTGCTCCAGATACAGGTAAGTCATCCAGTAAGTATCTGGTCTGAAACAGATAAACCTCAAAGATAAACAATCCCAAGGGGATACCCCAGTGCCCTTGGGCTTTTCCCAAGCCCTACAAAGAAGCTGGCAACTTTAGGGGGGCCCTCCTAGTGGGACCTCGTCTCTCAGGAGACCTTAACTAACTGAGGGGGGGCACTCCCCTCCCCTGTGGGAATCCTCTTTGCCCTGCAACTCATGGCCATGCTCTGCACCAGGCTGCTCTCTTATGTGCAGTAGGCTTCGTGGGGGGTCGCTGTCCCCTGGAACAGGGCTCTGCTATGCAGGGCTATAAATCTTTTGCTATGGGTTGGAGACCTGGGCTGCCTCGTGCAGCACCAGGCTCAGACCGCTCCTGGCCCCTCCATGCAACGCCTCCTGCACCGAGCTCCCAGCCTCACTCCAGGGGTTGAGGACCTGAGCTGCCCAAGCACTACAAAGGTCCTACTCCCTGCACCAGCCTGTGCACTGTGTCTCTGGCCGCACGCCAGAGGTTGCAGACCCGAGCTGCTTCACACAGCTCCCAGGGTCTGGACACTGTGTGCCGTGCTGCACACCAAGAGCCTAGCAACTGGAACCGCCCGCCATTCCCCACTGATGGAAGTCTTCAGGGGCACTACTGGACTACTGCTTTGCCCTGCTTTGCAGCTCTGCTCAGCTCTTCTAAGCCCCGCTCTCCTCTCTTCTCTCTTTCCCGGATGTGTTCCCCAAACCTAATTTTCACTGGGCCCATGGGACGGTGATGGGTACCTCTCCTGGTATCCCAGGGTCATCAAATGTAAACCACCTTACAGGCCTGCAGTCACATCTGGGACGAGGAGTGAGGTCAGGCTCTGGGCTCCCAGGAGGCCCAGGCAGTGCGGGTCTCATGTCACCCACGATGCCTTCTCTGCTCGGAGTCGGAGTCAGAGTCTTCTGGCACTACGACACCTGGAGGGTCAGGTGCAGGTGTACCCTCCTGGCAAGAGAGTTGGAGACGGGCTTGTGGAGGTTGCTGAGCTGGTGGGCAAGGCCCCATCAGTTCCCCTATAGGCAGCAGGAGGTTTCTATGTACGACTCGCTTTTGTCCAGGCCCGGCCTCTGGGGCAATCTCATATACCGGTAAGTTCCCCATTTGTCGAACTATAGCGTAGGGCTCGGCACTCCACCAGCATGCAATCTTATGTCTGCCAGCCGATCCGAGATTGTGTAAGAGCACCCGGTCCCCTGGGCACAGTCCCTGCTCCCGTACATGAGCATCATAGTTCTTCTTGTGGCGCTGTGGATTCCTCCCCGCCGCATCAGCTGCCAGTTGGTATGCTCAACTCAACCGGTTCTGCAGCTGTTGGGCATACTGCCCATGGGTTAAGTGTTGCTCGTAGGCCTTCTGCACCCCGAAACATAAGTCTATGGGCAATCAGGGTTGTTGCCCGAACATCAATAGATACGGGCTGACCCCAGTGGCATCGTTATGAGTAGCACTGTATGCACGTACCAGGTAAGCCAAATACTGGCTGCAAGCAGCCTTCTGCTTATGTCTTAAGGTGCCGAGCATATTCAGGAGTGTTCTGTTGAATCCCTCTGGTTGCGGGTCCCCCTGCCGGTGGTAAGGGGTAGTTTGGGACATTCAAATCCCCGCAATGGCAAAGACCTTAGTAGTTTGCTTTCAAAATCTTGGCCTTGGTCTGAGTGTATTTGTGCAGGCATCCCAAACACCAAAAAGTACTTCTCCCAAAGCACCTTTGCCACTGTCCGAGCAGTCTGGTCGCGGGTGGAGAAGGCTTGTGCATATCGGGTAAAGTGATCAGTCACCACGAGTATGTTGCACTTTTGATTTCCTTCCCCTTCTATGGATAAAAAATCTATGCACACCAGCTGCAGTGGCTGCGAGCTCTGTATGGTATGCACGTATGCTGTTTGAGTTGGCAGGGTCTTCCTCTTTATGGATCTCTCACAGTTGAGACATTTATCCTTCACATCCTCCACCATCCATGGCCAAACGAAACGTTTCCTAGCTAGAGCCAGGGTGCACTCCATACCCAGATGACCAAAGTCATCATGCAGGGCCCTGAGTGTGAGCTCCCACTGCTCCTTGGGAAGGATCCGTCACAGCAGCGTCCTTCCCTCTGGGTCTTGTACTTCACAGTGCAGCACCCCATCAAGGAGCCTCAGCCTTTCCCACTCTCTAACCAGGAGATGACTTGCCCAATGGTGGGAGGGTGCTCAGTGCTCTTCTGTCGGGCCCCAACACATCCCTCACATCAGGGTCTTGCTCCTGGGCCCAGCACCATTCAGCTGCTGTCATCTGGGGAAGAACAACAAGGGTCAGGGTTGTATACTGTATCCATGCCCGTGGGATCCCATCGGGTGGTATTCCAAAATGAATGGCTGATTTCAGTCAGGATATGCAAACACGGGTGCTTCCATAAGGCGCCAAATGATTTTGTGGAATGCATCCTCACACTGAGCGTCCCACCGCAACCTGAAAGGCTCTGTAGGGCTGCACCCCTTCTGAACCCCTTGGGTTGGGTCCCGGGCCCGCAGCTTCTTAGAAGGCTTCCCTATTTGGTACCCTTGGGTGAGTTGGCTCAGGGGCCTAGTGATAGCCGCATAGTCTGGTACAAACCTCCTGTAAAACCCCATGAACCCTAGAAATCTCTTAAGTTCCCTGTAGTTGGAAGGATGCGGCCAAGTGGTCACTGCCTTGACCTTTTCCAGGTCAGTGCTAACTCCATTTTGGGATATGATGCGTCCCACATATTTGACAGAAGCCTGGCAGAATTTGCACTTGTCAAGCGCCAACTTAAGCCCAGCAGCATCAAGACAGTCTAGCCCATGGAGAAGCCTTTCGTTGTGCTCCTCAAGGGTTTTCTCAAACACTGTGAGTTCATCCAAATACACCAACACCTGGGTTAGCTGCATATCTCCAAGTACTTTCTCCATTAAGCGCTGAAATGTGGCTGGGGCCCCTGAGATACCCTGTGACATGCACTCGAACTGGAAAAACCCCAGTGGGCAGATAAATGCATTTTTCTCTTTATCTCCCTCTCTCAATGGGATCTGGTAATATCCACTGTGGAGATCTAGCACAGTGAACCATTTGCTGCCCCCAAGACAGTCCAGAGCCTCTTGCACTCGAGGGGCGGTGTATTGATCAAACACCGTGCAGACATTCAATACACAGTAGTCGATACACATCCGCAGATTCCTGTTCTTTTTGTGCACAATCACAACTGACAAGGCATAGGGACTTTTAGATTCTGTGATGATTTAGTGGTCGAGGAGCTCCTGCAGATGGCACCAGACCTCCCCCATCTCAGCCAGTGGTATGCAACACGATCTTTCATGAAAGGGTCTGGAATCGCTAAGGCGTATCTGGTGTTCAGCTCCTTTGGTCTCCCCTACATCCCACTCATGCAGGGAAAATACATTGGCCCGGTCCTGGAGTTTTTTCCATAATTGGGCCTTCCATTCCTCGGGTGCGGGGGAATCCCCGAAGAAATACCGGTTAGGATCTAGGTGCAGGGCTCTGTCCTTTTTTTCCAGATTCACCACATCCGCTTCCTGTACAGTGGCCATTTTTTGCCCCGGGTGCACGACTACATCTCTTAGGGAAGGATTTACCACCACTACAGTGACCTGCTCCCCTTTCAATTCTCGAGCCCCGAATACTCCATTCGGGACTCTCAAAGTTCCCAATCCCCTTTTTCCAGAGAGGGTCTCCACTACAATGGGCCCTAGCTGCTGCGGCTCTCCCCCCAACCTGCATGTAGTGAGTAGGGCCCGCTGGCTTTGGGCAGGGATCTTCTGGGGGGCCATCCCAGAGAAATGCAAAGCTCCCAGTATTTGGGGGGATTTCCCCATACACTTTCTCTCCCAGCAGGCATAGCCCTCAGAACATAGAGCGTGCATTGGTAACTGCTCCTGATAGTCCGGGCCAGCCTGTTGCCTACAATATCGCACCAGGACTTGGAATATACTGGAGCTGGTCCCAATGAGGAGCCCTTTATCCAACCTGGGTCTGGGCACATTAAGGCAACGGAGTTCAACTCCTCTACCCCAGCCACAGGTGTAGG
>NW_005842173.1:1452941-1453733 GCF_000455745.1 Alligator sinensis
AGTACCCACGGTATGGATTCTGGCTAAGCCCACATAGACCCAGCCCATAAGAGGATGCATCATCACATGCTGAAGGTGTTTTTTATAGGACTCAAATATGATGGTCACTTGCAACCCACTATCCAGAATGGCCATACACCTTTGGTCATTCACTGTCACTGGGACCTCTGTGCCCTAGGGCCTATTAGTCCTTCAGGCAGTGAGTTTGAGACCAGGGCTCAGGAGTCTGGCAGGCTCTGGGGTGGAGCCGACTCCCCTGCTCCACCCGTCCCTCGTTTCCTGTCCCCCATCGGGCCTTTAGCTGAAGAAAAACTAGGTCCAGGTTGTCTGGCTATGTAGACTCTCAGACCCAGTGTGCGTATTCCCCACATTTATAACAGATCTCCAGCATCTTAGTCCCAGCTTTGGTCTTGGCCTGGGGTGGGGCAAAGGATCGGGGCCCGGGCTGCCTCCCAGGAGGAGCCCTGGAGACTGCGGCAGCCCACACTGGATGGGAGGACTCTTCTTCAACCTCTGAGGGGCCCTCACCTTGTGGGGTCACCGCCATTACCCGACTAAGAGGTCCCTGACGTGAGGAGACTTCCTCTCGGACCCACATGGAATCCTGGAGCTGAAGGATCTCCTCCTCCTCCCTCGTTTCTTTCACTAATTGGCTAAACCCAGGAGGGTTGGTTTTCCAACAAGCCAGATTCAAATCCCTAATAAGGGTCAGGCTGTATCGGACCCCTATTTGTACCTGCTGGAGCCTCACATGATCTACCTCGCTTGGGCTAATGGCCCCTTGCGCAACCG
>NW_005842173.1:1453743-1473304 GCF_000455745.1 Alligator sinensis
CCAAGCGTAACATCTACAAGGACACAGCCTTGCCCTTGTGCTGGAATATGCTAAGCAGTTCATAGTATGCTTCCCCGTCCTGGGATGGCCATCCAAAAATGTCCTGTAGGGTCTGAAGGCACTGTTGTGTGGTGATACCAGGATTCTGGAGCTTAGCAGTCCAGATGACTCCAAAGGCAGGCTCCCTTTGTACGTCAAGAAGACGCCACCGCTTCTCTTCATCTGGTATCTGCCATGAAATCAGAGTTTCCTTTATGTGGGCAGTCCAGGACTCAAACCCTTCCTCTCCCGCAGGGACTGGGAGATTTCCTGAGAAGTTCCTCAGTCTTTTATACGCAGCTCGGTCATTTGAAGAATTTACCACTTCCCTGATGACCTGCTGCAAAACCACAGTCTAGTCAGAGGTAACAGCAGGGGAGGCTGTTGCCCTTCCTTACTCAGAGGATCCTTCCCCATCCACTTCCCCAGATTGTTGAACACTAGCAGGATCTGACATGATTCCCTCTCTGGCTTTCTATAGAGACACACACAGCACCTTACAATATCAAATTACCTGCTAACAAATCCCGGGGGAGCCCCCAAAATGTAGCCCAGGTAACTTGGGTATATACTGCCCTCCTCCAATTGAAGGGGATTGTTAGCTGGCAGGTGTGCTGTGGGGGAACTGCAGACCGCTCAGTTTCCCTCCGTCCCTATAGCAGCAGGCCAGGACAGTCAGGGGACTTAACTATAGACACAATTATTTACATTAACTTATCACAGGGGAAAGGAACATGGATATAAACATATGTACAATGTATATATGGTATCTAAACCAGTAACATAAACAATACCCTCTGGGTAAATGACATTAAACCTTATACCAGTGCTCCAGATACAGGTAAGTCATCCAGTAAGTATCTGGTCTGAAACAGATAAACCTCAAAGATAAACAATCCCAAGGGGACACCCCAATGCCCTTGGTCTTTTCCCAAGCCCTACAAAGAAGCTGGCAACTTTAGGGGGGCCCTCTCAGTGGGCTCCTTTTAGGAGCCCTTAACTAACTGGGGGGGACTCCCCTCCCCTGTGGGAATCCTCTTTTGCCTGCAACTCACGGCTCCCAGGCCTGGAGGGTAGTCCTCATGCTCTGCACCAGGCTGCTCTCTTATGTGCAGTAGGCTTCGTGGGGGGTCGCTGTCCCCTGGAACAGGGCTCTGCTATGCAGGGCTTCTGGGGCCTCTGGCTTGGCCCTGTCAGCTGGCTCAGTAGCCTGATCACTGTCTGGCTCCCTGGACTCAAACTTTTGCTATGGGTCGGAGGCCTGGGCTGCCTCATAAAGGCACTCTTCCCTCTCATCGTCCCAGCCATCCTTCTTGTTAGAACAACATACCATGGTTGAAGAAGCCAAGTCCCTGCTGGCAACACCACCTGATAGCAGCATTTGATAGCAGCCTTTAACTACCAGAAGGGTGGTTCCAAAGAGGATGGAGCTGAACTGTTCCCAGCGGTGACAGGTGACAGAACAAGGAGCGTGTGGCAAGGGAAGTTTAGGTTAGGTATTAGGAAAAAGTTATCACTAGGAGGGTGGTGAAGCACTGGAACAGGTTACTAGAGGGGTGGTAGATTCTCCATCCTTGGAAGCTTAAAACCAGGCTCTATCTCCATCACACCATGTAACAAGTGGGCCTTCCCAGGGCCGGTCAGACATTGACCTGCCCACCTGTTTCTGGACTAACCTCCCACCTCTCTTCTGCCACGCCTTGTTGGAAAATGATTAAGTTATTACACCAGTGGGAGGCTGCCCGGTTTTCCCACCATGATGCCAGGGGACGCTACCTGTGTCTCTGTTCCTCCCCTACACCACAGCCCAAGCCTTGCAGGTGTTCCCTCCAGCTAGCTAGCACTGGGAACCAAGCTCAAGAGTCTCACTGGGACTCTCACTCCCCACCGGAGCTCCTGGTCCCAGCACCCTCACACTGGGTTTACTCTGTACACACACACAGCAACATATACTGGGCCCCTGGCCCACACACTGGGTCCAAGCCTGCACATACATTCTCGGGGCTCCAACCCCTTCCTGACTCTCAGGTAGTCCTGTCCCCAAGCCATCCCTGGGCAATCCCCTTATCCTTGGCCCCGGGAGCTTCCTTAATAGCTCCGCAAGACTCAGGGCCCCACCCCCCTGGAGCTTCATGTTGGCTACTTTATGCAGCCTCAGACCTCCACCACAAAGTCTGGGCACTGCCACGGGTCCCTCCACCAAACTTGGCCCTGCCTCAGTGCTCCGTGGTAAGCCTGGGCCTCCCTTGCTCGATCTCACCCACCAGGGATGTGGGAGCTGGGGTATTAAGGCACCCTGACCCACCTTTCACCAGGGTGGTAACTAGCCCTTTATTTCCTGGGGGATCCCATGCCACTCAGAGCCCCACCAGGCCACCCACTCACAGCAGGGTGCAGTTTTAGGTCATGCCCAGGACCAAGAGCCTCCTAGCCATCTCCATCAGCTCTTGCCCTTACCTCCTGGTTGTTCATGCTGCAGCTCAGCCAGGTGATGTTTCTGCCTGGCCTTGCAGCAGCAAACTGCAGCCTTTATATACTCAGTTCTCATAATGACTGATGCCATCAGGCACCTGGCAACTGCCTGACTGTCCTTAAAGTGGCAAGCACCAACAGTGTCCTGCCACACACTGGGAAAAGGAAGGGCTCTCTCTGCCCATGTTCACAGAGTGCTGCTAAATTCAGATACATTACGGAAGGGGCCTTGAGTCAAAGGGTGAAGTTACAAGTTACACCTAGATCATACCAAGGGCACTTACAATGTGAGTGTCTACATGTTAAAGCTCATTAACTCATGCTAAGTTCCCTGTGAGCATCTCAAAGTAACATCACTTCAGGCAAGCGTTAACTCTGGGCTGTGCTACCCAGCTTGCGTATGGGTAACTTCAGTCTGCTCCATGGAGATACTCCATGGAATAAATTTGCAGTCCTCCAGTATCCTAGGATGCGCTGTTCCTAGCCCTTTCTTCTTCCCCACACACACCCTAGAGCAAGGATAGAACCCAGGGACACATCCAGGCATGCATTGGTCATGCAGTATGTGACACTGCAAACACAGTCTGGAGTTATCTGCGCTACTCCATTTTTTTTCCGTGATTTTTTATTTTGGACTTTGGATATCCAGGGATCAACCCCCCCTCCCCACCCCCAACAAAAAAATATCCCACAAACCACCACCCCCCAAAGCAGTGCACGCATGGGCAACATGTGCTGCTAAAAAGCAGAGCCAGGCCATTTGGAGCCACACTGTGGCTGGCGGCCTCCACCTGGCAGGATTGCCATGGCTGCAGCTCCAGGAGGCCCCCAGGACACCAGGTAAGGCTGCTGGGACCAGCACAGTGCTGGCCCCAACCTCCCCTACACCACCCAGGGCAACTTGCTGTGTGCCAAAGCGTGCGTGTCATGGGCATTCCCCAGGGACAAGAACTGGTGGTGCAAGGTGTGCCACCGCTACTTGTCCCTGGGGAACCAAACATCCATGCATGTCTGGATGTGACCCAGGTGTCCTAGCTCCTAGCCATGTACCTGCTTACCAGCCCTCTAGTTGCAAGTCAGAGCTGTGCAGGCAAGCAACATCATTGACCTTTAACATGCAAATATTCACAGCACATTTTATATTTAATACTGCTTAACATTCCACAATTTTAGTATGGTGTCAGTGGGTGTGTATACACATTCATTAATGTGCCATAGTTACTGAACATTAAGTTTAGTACTTGGTTAACCGAGTACTAAACACATAGTAACTTGTGGTACTCTGCAGTAGCGCCGGGGCATGGGTTTTTAGTGATGCTTACTGTGCAGTAGCTTAATACTACTGCACAGCAGCATATTAGCATGGGTTTTGCCTGACACTAATGTGCAGGGCTATTAGGCTATTGTTCAGTTAGTGTCTCATGCAGACATGCCTAGTGTAGCATATAACTTCCCCACTGCAGTAGATTCTCCCCACCAATCCACCCCTCTTCATTCCATAAGGCTTGCTGGATTCTCCCCAGGGCTTCTTTTCTCATATTCACCTTGTTCGAACCTCACGTGAGATCTGATGCCAGAGCTGCAGAACAGCATATACTAGCAGGCTGCACAATAACACAGAGGAGGAGAATTATTTGCCATCTGTCTGTGCATTCATTTGAGGTGAACACATTGGCAAGCTCCCTCTTTGGAGACTACCCACCAGAACAACGTGACAACACAAACACTCTCACAGAGCGTGACCTCCAGCCAGATGCAAGAGGCAATCATCCCTATGGCTTTCAAACTTGTTCCATGTCTTAGCTTTGTTAGGGTCCAACTGGCACCTCATCAGGGGCCAAACATCCACCAGGCAAGTGCCTCTTCTCAATGCAGTCAGCTGAGGCTTGGCCTTAGGAAGGGGCACCAGGTTTTGGCTTTTTGTTAATTACTGTTTCTTTTTGTTAATTAACAATTCATAAAAAATGAGTAGAATAAATCTGATGCAATTACTGAAAAAAATCATAAGCCAGGCATTAGACACTGTTAATTACTGTTGGGCTAAGGAAAAAAAATGAACCAGATAGGGAGATAAGAAAAAAAAAAGTTAACACCTGAAGCACATAGTGCTACTGATATTGGTGCCAAAACTCCCCTTTGACACTAATGGAGCAGGCCTGATAAAACAAGGCAAAGTTTCAGATGAGCAGTTTGATGAACATGCATTTATTCCTTCATCACTGGAAATACAGGAATAAACATCAGGAGCAAAGTCACAGAGTCCTAGACAATAAGGGTTGGCAGGGACCTCAGGAGGTCACATCTAGTCCAACCCTCTGCTCACAGCAGGACCAGCCTCAACTACATCATCCCAGCCAAGGATTTGTCTAGCTGGGTCTTTAAAACCTCCAAGGATGGAGACTCCACCACCTCTCTGGGTAGATGTGGGTCCTAGGCTCATTACGTCAGTGGGAATTTTGCTTCAGTTGAGGTCAGGATTTCATCCAGAGTTGGAAACATCTTCTGTTTGTGGAACTACAGCTTTAAGTCCCAGCAAGGTGAACGCAGCCCAGCACCCTTCTAAGGTAAATCAATCACATTTCCTGAAGTTTACTTTTAGATGAGACCTTTCATTTATCAGGTTGTACATCAATCATCACTGGGTGTCTTTGGCAAGACAACTGGGTAAGTTCTTTCAGGTAAATCAATTATTCACTTGGAAATGCAGATTCAGCAACGCCTAACAGTTACATTTTGATTTTTTTTTTTTTATAATGGAATTGCTTTGACATTTTCTTTTAAAATTTGTTTTTCCTTTTAAATTTTGACCCAAGTTTAAAGAAGCAAAGGAACTGAAATAAAGCAAAATATTTCCTCTTGGCTCAAACAAAATATCTTACATTTTAAAAAGAAAGTCAGAGAAAAAACCCTTTAAACAAAAGCAAAACAAACAACACCAAAGTATTTGCAGCTATTTTGCCTGGGGGTTGGCAGGACAGAGAAAAAAATCATTTGAGATTTATTTTTGTTTGTTTTTTTTGGCCACTGAACTGACCATCCCCCCCGTATTTAAAGAGCTGTAGCCAAACACCGTCTTATGTGTAAATGATCTGTCCAGCACTGGGAAGATAAAAGGGTGATGAAATCTAAGATATTACCAAGGATGAAAGCATCTGAAGTGCCATGGAACTTGCAGAATGTTCTCATGCATTTCTAGACCTGAGTAAATAGGTGCAAGAAATAATTGATCTGATCAGTTTAGCTCTGGGAATAGCCCTCATCAGTGCTCAGCTTTCTTGAATGTTTTGTTATTTGGATTCAATCAAATTGCAGGTAGGGGTCATTTTTTATTTTATTTTGTTTACAGGCTTCCCTCGATTTATGCGGTACATGCGTTCCCGGAGAACAACACATAAATTGAATTCACATAAAGTGAACCCACTTTACAATGCAACAAATAGGGATAGTTTCCCATGGCGGTGAGGGAGGGAGGGAGGGAGTGAGGCTGGGACTAGGGAAGGAGCAGGGGGAGGGGTGTTGCTCCCAGGGCTGCACAGGGCAGCGAAGCTGAGGAAACAGACTGGCACTCACCCCAACCCTGGCTGCAGTAGCCTCAGGGGCAGCTAATGCCAACTGTCTGCAGCCACTAGGCTGCACTGTGCTCTTCTTGTCCCCCCATGCCTGGGCTCCACTTGCCTGCACTCACCTCTGCTCCTGGGCTGCACCGTGCCCTGGTGCAGGCAGTTGGTGTCGACTGTTCCCAGGGCCGCTCCAGCACGGGCCGGGGTGAATGCGGATAAGTGGACCCCTGGGTAGTGCAGGGCTCTGAACTCACCGCAGCCCCAGCTGCAGCGGCCCCAGGAGCAGCCAGCACCAGCTGCCTGTAGCTGCTGGGCTGCACCATGCCCCGAGCCCCCCAGGGCTCTGCCTGTCCCCACTCACCCCAGCTCCTTACCTGCTCAGGTGAGGGGGTGGGGGCATCTATGTTGATCACATAAGAGTGAATTTGCCTTGCATATAATGAATTATGGATCTAAATATGCTCATCACATAAGAGTGAATTCACATATAAAGAACCTGCATAAATCAAGGGAAACCTGTATTTACTCTGTGGTAGGACTGCATCCATATCGTTGTGAGTTTTCAATTCATAGTAACAACCCAAGTTGGGTTTAGTTGTGACTGTTCAAGATGAGTAGCTTAATTAGGGGTAGGTGTGAGGGTCACTAGCTCCAGGCCCCAATTTTGAGGGGGTACAAGAATGGTGGCAGCCGCGGCTGCTGTCCTGGATGCAGAAACCGCTTTAGTCAGATATTGGAGGTTTTCTTTCTGCAATAGGAAGGCAAACACTTGTGCCAATGGATGTAAAATTCAGCTTCCTTGATTACTTTTAATTGTGAATTTAAATTTTTATCTATCAAAATTGGAAAAAAAATCTGGATGCTCAATTACCTTCCAAAATTTCAGAAAATATGTACTGAATTTCACCACCTTATCCTGGGGCTGCCTTTGCTCGTTTTCTGAAGGGGACAAATACTGCTGGCTGGCTGAGAAAGTATGGCATGAGAAAACAAGCGGCACTGAGGGATCTAGACTTCAGTGACATTCAGGCTCAGACCCACAACACCCCAGAGTGAAATTAGAAATGACAAAGAATGGGCACAAGCACCTGAATCATTCTCAGCCCCAAACTTTGAGGCAATTAGAGGTCATCTTAATTTCCATTGAAGTCAAAAAGCTTTTGCAAGCACTCACTGGCTTACATAATTAGGCCCTGCAAACTATCTACCACTATTTGTCTCCCTTAGAATAAGGTCTGCCTATGCTCTTAATTAACCTCCTGCAAACCTGTCCTATAGAGATTAGATAATGCTGGCACCAAATAAGATGCTAGCAAAGCCTACACTGCATCACTGGGTACACTCATCTTTTAATACAAAAAAATGCATGCATATTGCTCAGGATGGGGAAAGTCGTATCAGTGGGAACAGATGTAACGTTACGGCAATACCGTTAGCTTTATCAGCCTGTGGATAGATTCACAGACTAACGAACCAAGGGGCCTTACATACAAGACAACACCTAGGAAGTGGACTCTCCAGAAAACAGAAAATTCATAGAAAAAGGAGCTTCAGAAGAAAGAAAAAGCATTTTTTTGGTGCCAAGATGGTAATGTAATTGCAGCACCTGGACTGTTGCAAAAGAGACACCATTCGGAGAGAGAATTTAACCGCTGACCGCAATAGTTGGTAGTCACTTGGGCACTAATTCAACACACACTTGTGCATGTGTTTCACTTTACACTCATGAATTGTTCTACCAATTTAGATCCATTCAGAGAAGCAAAGGGAGGTACGTGCTTGAGTGACTGCAAGATTGGAGCCTTTATATTTATATATATGGAAGTTGTAGAAACTTCATCACTGGAAATGTTCAAAAAGAAGTGGTATAAACGTTGGTCAGGAATGGTCTAGGAGTAGCTGTGGGTATTTTCCATGCTTCTGGGCTGTGATGGTCCAGGAATTATGCAAGGGACAAAGATTTCCATGGATGATATATTTTATTGGAACAACTGCCTAGCTGGGATACAGTTTGACAAGCTTTTGAATGCAAGATATTCTTCAGGTCAGATGAGAAAACACTATTTTTGCTGTCCAGGCTTTTCTCGTCAGACCTGAAGAATATCTTGCATTTAAAAGCTTGTCTAGCTCTATCCCAGTTATGCAATTGGTCCAATAAAAGATATTACCCAAAGAAATCCTTGCTTTTCACTGGTGTCCAAAGGAGACACAAAATCAGCTTCCCAGCTGTAGCAGTCAGTGCCAACTCTCGTGGAAAAATCATGAGGGTCCCAATATTCAAGTCAGATTTACTCTGACTCATGATCTCCTGATAGAGAGTTCAAATCTCGGGATTTTTTTTCTCCTGGCACATGTAGAGAGTGCCAAACTGGTAAATCTGTGGAGGGAAAGGGGCGGAGGTGAGGAGAGAAAAGGAACAGATGGGAGCGGGGGGTGGTGGCAGATCAAGGCCCCCATGGTGAGGGAAGGAGTGGGGCAGGAGCTGGGGTGAATGGGGGCCTGTGGCTGGGGGGCGTGGGGGGTATGTGCCCCTCAGATTTCTACATAGGGCAGAGGTGGGCTGCCCAATGTAGGCTAGAGGTTGGAGGGGGTTTGTCCAATGCGCCCTGCTGCCGTTGCCCTGGGAACCACACACACACACACACACACACACACACTTAAAAAATAGCATCTCATGATTTACATTCCAAATCTCGTGATTTTTAAGAGTTTGTCTCATGATTTTTGACACAGAGGGCTTGGCAATACTGAGCAGTCCACATTACACATAATTATAGTACCTTGCTGTTAGGGGCAAAAGATCCAGAAAAGCTCATGAGCATGGAGCAGAAGACTACCCTGGGGATGAACCTTTTTTATCATTTGAAATTTATCATTTGAACCATTTTTTATCATGTAAAATCAACCATTTTTTAGGCTCAGAGCATGCCTTGGAAAATGCTAGCTCTGAGTGTTCCCTAATTTTCTAGACTATAGAAAAATAATAGAGCAGTTCTTCCGTTGCAAAGATCGCAGAAAGATCACAATAGATCAGAATATTGTTTTACACTATGGTTTCCTATGTAATTTCTCTGGGTTTTTTCTTATGAATTATGTCTGCACACTGATTATAACACACCACTCTGCAGCACCTTTAAAAGGATCTCATAGCACTCCAGTGAAAATCACTGGATTAGAGATGTGGACACACAGGCACCACGCTAGTGTAGTTATTCCTCTCTTTCTGAGAGGTCAATTTATGCCAAAGTGGTATGACTAACAAGTTTGGTGTGTCCACTGTGCTTTTACCCCAGAGGATAGGGGTCACATGTTTATATACTATCTTGGGAATCAGTCCATGATAGGAAAGATCTGAAAGCTCCTAAATCAGTGTGTTGTTAGAGGCTGCTGAAAGAGCTCGCGTCTGTACACCTTTGGCATATCTTTCCATTTTCTCTTAATGTAAAACAAAACAAGCAAAAACAAAAGTTAAGTCTTAGTGGGCACATCTACATGTGCCCCTACAGCACTGTTATGACTACAACGTCATTTAGTACTTCCTTTTGGAAGTATTAAATGACGGTGGAGTAACAGTTTCTACTTCACCATGCGCACAGCGCACGGTTATTTTATTTTCTATATCGCCATAGCGACGCGCTACATTGAGGAGTGTATCACTATGGCAATGTAGCTGCAGTGTCATGGTTTTTTGCCCGTGGATGCTACGGTGCGATAGCGTGTTGCTACAGCAATGTGGCATCACATGTAGACGCACCCCCGGAGAAAGTATGTGCAAATATACTCTGTAACAAGCTACAGTAATTCGAGGAATAAAATGGTTCCTCCCAGCATGCACATGCAAAAGACTAACCAACCCCATCACCTACTACTTCCTTATAGAGAATGAAGGCTCAAAAATTCATTAACCAGGTAGTCATGGTCTTACTGAGAGGCTATGAGGATGTCTCCATAGCTTGGGCCTTAATTCAAATAGGCTGAGGTTAATTAGAGGATAAGGAAGAGGCTGGAGAAGCAGATACAGTGGGGCAGAACACTGATCTATTCTACTTTGAGTTTCAACTGACACAGGATTTCCATCACCTTTCAAGCAGGCTCTTCCTTCAGCTGGAAGATGCACTGCATTCAGTCTAGACAGCCCTTGTTTCAGTTATTAATGATTGCCCTGTGGCAAAATCCAAAGGTCTCGGTTCCAGTATGATCCTTCTTGATTTATCAGCTGCTTTTGTCACTTTGGATCATTTGCCCTTCCTTCATCTCCTTGGCACAGATAGACGACCCTTCTGTCTATACCTTCAAACAGTTTCCTACCTACTTACATGGCAGAGAAGTGTTCTAGGGTTTAGGGTATATTAGGATACAAACCTTCTGACTCACATCCTCCTATGATGCTCTTTGTCTCTCTGTAAGTGAGTCACTCTAGATCATTTCAATCTAGAGTAGATCAAGATTCCTAAAAGCTAAAAGGAGGAATTTAGGTGCTTAAATCCAACACAGCATTTCACAGAAGCCCCATTTAGGGAGCCAAGACTTCCTAGACACTAAGTTTCCACCAGTAAACCTACTCTGGTGCCTAAAGTTCAGCTTTGAGGTATGACCAGAGGCACCACCCTTAGTGCAGCCAACCATTTAGGTGCCTATTTCCTGACTAAGAGCATTTGGGATTCACAGTCTAGATATCCCTGCACCTAAGTCCTGGAGGGATACAATTTGACAGGTGTGTTTATAAGCAAGCTGGCCATTGGCTTGGCAGCATTTAATTAAGGAGTCCATGTCTATGCTCTCTAAAAAAACAATATAACAGCTAGATTACTTGCCTGGGAAGTGGAAGACTTGGGTTCTAGGCCTTCCTCAGCCCAAGAGGACTAATTTCATGTTGCCCACTTCCCAGAAGAGTGCCCTAATTACCAGGCTAGGCACTAGGGCTGTGCGAAGCTTCAGTCCCTGGTTTGATCCGGTGGAGATTTGGCCTGGTTCGGTGGCCAAATCTCCAAATCTGAATTGAATCAGAGGACCCTTTAATCTCTCTGAATCAAATTGGAGCCCTCCAAATCAATTTGGAAAGATTCGGTGATTTAGACAGACACAGCTTTAAATGGTTTTTCTACATACCTCTAGGTAGCAGGCAGCTCATGAATGCCGCGATGCTGGGGCACATGGAGCATCCAACAGGAGTGCGGGGGGCTCCCCAGCATGCTTGGCAGCAGACCTGGAAGTGGATCAGAAGCACTTTTGGTCCACTTCTGGATCCACTGGGGAGCGTGCAGGGCCCGCCCCCGCCCCAGCTTGGCAAAATGTGCCTCCTGGACCTGGGGGGCACCCAGGGTCCCCCCATAGCTGTTCTCTGAACTAGAGGGGGGAACCAGGTGGGGCCCCCAGCATGCTCCCTAGCAGACCAAAAATACTTCTGGTCCACTTCTGAGTTCGTCACCGAGCACACTAGGGGACCTCCTGCGCTCCCGTGGGACGCTGCATTGCAGCATTCACAAGCCACAATGATACCTTGAGGTATGTAGAAAAAACATTTAAAACTGTGTCTATGGCTGAATCGCTGATTCTCTGAATCAGCATCGAATCTTCAGATTTGGATTTGGCCGAATCAAATCAGGGACAGTGATCCGAATCAACGAATCGGATCACTGTCCCCAATTTGGGCCAAATCCAAATCGAATACAGCCCACTTTGCACACCTCTACTAGGCACGTTCCATCCCTCTTTATTGAAGCACACCCGCTGTGTAGAAAAGAACATGAGATCTGTGAAACGGAAGAAAAACAAGCAAGAGGGAATGTGACTATGGTCCAGGAATACGTTTAGTTCCCCAGATGAGGGACAGTCTCGGTTCTGGTCCCTGCTTCCAGCACTCTTTAAACAACAAAATGTCAGAGATACAAGATTGCACATATACCTCTCTCCAACACTTCCTCTTGGACAATTTAGGCATCCTCAGTCTGAGTACTGTGAATCCCAATCACAGGCACCTAACTCTCCCCGTTTAAGATGTAGGGTAAGTAGGGGCATAACTTGCATTTGTGAATCAGCCCATCTCTCCATTTCAGAACACTTTCACCACCAGTCCCCTACATATCTGTCCTCTTTGGGCCATCTCATCTCGCAGCCTGCAGTACAGGGTGTGCTATATGAAACAACACCTTCTTCATATATGGGACAAAAGCAGGGGCCAGGCATGGGACGCTAAAGGAATATGTTGCAATACTTTTAGAAAAGGAATAACTCCATTAGAAGTTGTTTGTAGTAGCTTGTTAACTTCTACAGAGCCAGCTTTTAGCAGGACTGGGGACACAAACTTTGCCAATGTAATATATATATATATATATATATATACACACACACACACACATATATAGGCTGATAAATCTTAGATGTATTCTTCTTTTCCTGACTTTTTCTCTATACATCCATTGCTATTTTTTTTCTCAGTCCTGAGTCATCTCCCTCTCCTTTTGGCTAAAAGACAACTGTCTTAATTTAAGTGTGACTAAGGCAAATTATTTTTTCCTTCCACCTCTGCCAGCTCTTTCCTCTCTTCCACTGCCCACTCTCTCCACTGATTTTCCACTGTTGATGATATTCACCATTACTCCAGTAATTGCTTGTAACAACTTTTAGTATTATCTCTGACCAACCATTGTCTTTCTCTGACCATCTTGTAAAACCAAGAAGATAGCATGGGTCAAAATCAGCATTTCTGTTCTCCCTTTCTTGTAACACAAAATAAGTAGATATTTGATACCATTAATAAAATCATAAAATCATAGAAAATGAGGGTTGGAAGGGACTTCAGGAGATCATGTCTAGTCCAAACCCCTGCTCAAAGCAGGACCAGCCCCAACTACATCATCCCACCCAAAGTTTTGTGTATGAGGAGATTATGCTGGCTGCTACGAAGCTCTTTAATCTCAATGGTAGGCAAAACAAAACCCAATGAGGAGAATCAAATTGCAGGCAAACTGGAATGAGAAATAACGCACAGTGTGAAACAAGATACCAATGGAAGAGTTGAAATCTCTACCTTGGAGTCTTCAGATCAAGAATCTCTTCTGGAGGAGATGCTTTAAGAAAACGTAAACTATGATGTGGATAAGATTATCAAACACTAAATAAAACTAACTACTAGATTATAATTTAACTAGATTTAATTTTAATCCAAAAGAGGCTGGATTGATACTTGTCATAATAGTCCTCCTTGACCTTAAGTGCTCTGAATAAAAGGTGGAAACTTCAAAACTAATAAAATGACATACTTTTTTCACATGACAGTTTAAACTGGGGAACTCATGTCTACATGCGTCAAAACTAAGAATGTAAGATTCAAAACGGGACTGGATATGTACATGGGTATCAACAATATGTAGCCATGGATGTGGCTGTGAGAGACGACCTAACATGAAGAGTAGATGATTAGACACCTGTCCGTCACAGGGCTCTAACACCTTTCCCTGGAGTATCGAGAATTTGTCACTCTCAAAGATGGGATCCTGGAGTAGATGGGGCTCTGGTCTGACACTGTCTGATCATTCCTAGACTCCTAATACTGCTCAATAAAATTACATACCCATATATTTTTGTGTACTTGCACCTTAATTTCTGCAGTGCACTGGCTTTCACAATTCTTTCTTCAACAAACCCATAGCCTTGCACCATACTCAGTTTCTGCTTTTTGCAATAATGACAATTTATTTTTTCACATGGGTTTTCTTATCCATGTGGCTATTGCTTTAAGCATGGCGGTGACCATCTCAGCCATTTCCCTCTCCAGCCCCTTCATTCATCTCCTCCTTTTTTAAGACCTTTCTACACAAAATATTTATCCAGACTAAATCTCTGGTTCATTTATATCCTTCCAGGTGCTTTTGTGAGCTTCACGAATCTTTGAAGTACTTCAGCATTCATGAGCTCATCATTGCATCTTCCCTATGAAATAAGGAAGTATGATCATCATCATCATAGGAGACAGAGTAGTGAAATGACTCACCCAGTCTCAAAGAAATGCTACATCAGAGCCAAGAAATAAGTGCATATCTCCTGCACTCTAATTCAGTGCTTTAACCATAAGGCCATCGCTACCTTCCTGTCTCTGGGGCAGCCTTCCCCTCATTCATTGTAGCTGTCTTTTCATGTCCCCATAAATATTCCTTGGACCATGTGTTCTTGCATTCTGATCAAAATGTGGGCATTCAATCTTCTTCATTTATGGCAACCTGCTATGGCCAGGAGCTCAAATATTTCCTGGTTATGTTAGGGTAAGTCTTAAAGTAATGGGCACTTAAAGGATGGGCACTGTACTATTTTATATACAAGGGACTTTGTTCAACAAGGCTTTTTTTTTTTTTTTTACATTCAATATGGAGGAACAAAAGAAGGGTTGATTCATTTATATCTTAAAAAGGAAGGCTGTGCCCTGAAGCTATTAATTTGCCTGTGCCTCTGTTTCTCACCTGTAACATATATCATAATGGAGCAGTCTTTTACTGTGCATCTGTATATTGAGTAAAATGGAATTATCAGTTTTTTCTGTAATAGAACTCTTCATTTCTAAAGCCATATTTGAGCACTTTGAACATATTTGGCCAAAATCATCCCCAGGGTGTCTCCACGGATGTCAGTAGACTTTTACCAAATAAGCGTGTAGCCCACTGAGTTGTAAAGCATTTATTCTGCATAATATGGTACTTGAGCGATTTTGCAATACCCTCAAAGTATTTGCACAAGTTGCTATCACTCATTTTTATGCAGTATTGACCTTCTCAATAAATAAATGCACCCACCATCATACTCCAGATGGAGTATAATGGAAAACAGGGTGGGTTAGTGGCTCTGTTTCAGGTTCTGCCATTGACTTGCTGGATAATCTTATCCACATAGTCTCCTCTGTACAATGAGAATGGCAAAACTGACTTCTATTGTAAAGGACTGAGAGATTTGCTGATAAAGAATATGTTATAGTGTCTCCTGATCATGATTTATCAAACATATGACATAAGTGGATGGAAAGATACATCTGGTTTTCATCCAGGTTAAAGAAATGGATGTTTGATTCCTGCTTTTCTAGCAGCTTTAGTTTGCAATAATATGCATTCCATTAAGACTGTGTCAGCAGGGCAGGGGGTAGAGAGTTCCTCTGTTTATGTGAGGTTGTCACAATAATTTTGAAGGATATATTTTGCTCCTAAATATTTCAAGGAATGAAATAAGCAATAACCCTGCAGCATTACCCAGGTTTCTGCAATAAGCATGGAAATAGATTCTAGCTCTGAACTCTAAAATGTTCCTTTTATTCATCTCTAGTTTGTTTTATAAGCAATAAAGCCCATCATTCTATCAATTCCAATTATTCATGGATTCACCATTAGGACTATAATGAAATGCTTTAAATGAGCATAGGTTGGAAACCTAGAAAAACAAGATAATGTCCGTAACAATGAACATATTGTGGAACGATTCTTTGCGAGTGTCTGTTCAATTTGAAAGGGCTTTGCAAAGCAAAAGCAGAAAGCTTTGAAATGAGGCTAGGTCTGATTTAACACGATATTTTTTTTTTTTTGAATTGCTGAAGATTCCTCCAAACTCACAAAGAGTGAAAATTGCCGGTGGTCATTCTCCCTGTAAATATTTAATTAGAAACAGCTAGAGTGGCAGACAGATGTTTGCAATATGAATGGGAGATGGGGTAGGGCAGAATCCAAAGAGATTAGGAATTCCTGCAGAATACTGTCTGAAGGGTGAATTAAATAATAACAACCTGATCTTTCAAAGTGCCGCACAACACAAATGCGTGACACAAATTAAATACTAAGGGTTTTCTATTCACACAATTAAAAGGCTGCTACCTGTAGAGTGAAACCCAGCAGTTGTTGAGGGGAGGAGGCAACCACAGAAGAATTTGTACTGGATTTACAGCAGGGCCTAGAGACCATAGCTGAGATTAAGCTCTCTTTTGTTCTAGAAACTGTTCAAATAAAAGAGGAATGAGTCCCTGCCCAAAGAACTTAAAATCTAAAGAGATAAAAACATTCGAAGGCTGGGGAGAAGGTCTTATTATCCCTATTTTACTGGAGGGGACATCAAGACTGAGACCCTCAAAGGCATTTAGGTACCTTGCTGTCATCATCAGCCTCAGTTCCACGATACGAGGATAACAGTCTTTCAGTAAATAGGGAAATCATTGGCGAGTTGGAGATAACTAAAGAGACTGATCTAGGATCTGCATGTTCAATTGCAGATATGGAAAATAGTTCTGAGTAGAAAGAGTAGATCCTGGTGATGTCGGATGCCAGCTCTTTCCTTCTGAGTCTCTCAACTGTCTGCCTCCAGAGTGAGGCAAGTTTGCTTGAAATGACCAATGCCTTTTCATACATCATGGCACCATTGGGGTAATTCCCTTGAAAATCAGTGCGAGTTAGGCACCCAAATACCTATGTGAATCTGGGCCTATGAGAATAAGGGCCAGATTTTGACAGCCTCACTTGACAGATACCACTGAGAAGAGAACATTATCCATGCACAGGTATTTATAGACAGCAACTCCAGGAGAACAGTCTCCTCAGCTCCAGGCCAAACAACTCAAGGTATGGGCTACCCTACAGTCCACCTGTCACTCCAGCTGTCACAGATGTGCCTGAACTAGCTTTCAAAACTAGTTTGTGCACTGATAGCTTTGTAGTCACTGCAAGACAGAGCTCAGTGTGGGCTGCCAAAGCTGTATAGATAGTCCAGTGGATAGCTGTATAGATAGTCCAGTGGATAGCTAGGCCTGAGCGTCTTGCTGCTCTAGGCAGGTTGCCATCCACACCCAAAATAGTCAGCTGGGCACATCTAAACAAGACACTAAATGTGCAGTAGACTGATTCTATTGTGCATTAGTGTGTGATGGCAAAAGCCATGCTAATGTGCTAATGCACAGTAGAATTAGTCTACTGCACATTAGCGCTACTAAGAGACCATGCACCTGTTATTACCGGTACTAAACTTAATGTGCAGTAACAACAGTGCATTAATGCATGTGTAGACATGCCTAGTTTAAAGCTAGTTTGGGCTCTGTCTGTTCAAGTCATGGCCTCACCTTCCATTGCATTGTAGGCATAGGCATGGTCAC
This sequence comes from Alligator sinensis, assembly GCF_000455745.1. Lineage (NCBI taxonomy): Eukaryota > Metazoa > Chordata > Crocodylia > Alligatoridae > Alligator > Alligator sinensis. The sequence continues at coordinate 1,470,928 of NW_005842173.1, forward strand.
AAATGAGAGTGGAAACAGATGTCGCTTTTCATCATCTTTGTGTCACCATCATTTTTTTTCTGTCAGCACAAAGTCCAAGCAATCAGGTGCCCACGATCCTTGTTGTGCCACAAATGCCCAACATTTCTGGCTGCAATGAAGGCAGTAGCAATTTGTGTCGCTACTTTGCAGCAGCCATCTGTTTGCTTTATGGTATGGGAGTGTGGGCAGCCTGGAGCTGCCCATGATCCCCACCCTCCCCAGGCAGGTGTTCCAGGGACTTGAGGGTCCTGAACCTGCACACCCTGGGAATTCCTGTACAAAATCACGTCCTTCAAGCCCATGATCTGGCTTTCCCCACTTATAGAGATGCGTCCCAGCTTTCCTCAGTTACAGAGACATGCCCCCAGCATAGCTGATCTGTTTCCTTTGGCATCATCTGTGTCCAGCCTGAGAGACAAAGAGGGAAGGGTGAGACCTACTGGACCACACTCCTAAGAGCAGGGGCTGAGCCTGAGCAACAAAAATCCAATGCTCTTCTTTGGGATGCTCTGATCATGTCTCAAAGGTTGTAGAGCACTTAGCACAATGGTACCTTGTTCCTGCTGGGTTGACTGGGTGGTGGCTTCTATGATGCTAATATACCTTTTTTGCCCTGTGGGGTCAAGCCAAGTCTCAGGATCTCAATATTGTGCTGTTAGACAGGAGGGTGTGATGCAATTGCGCATATACAAACATACAAATCAAGTAGGCACATATACACACACACTACCAACCCATAGTTTCATAGTAGCTAGAGTCAGGAGGGACCTGAACAGATCATCTAGCCTGACCCCCTGCCACAGGCAGGAATGAATGCTGGGTTCACAAGACCCCAGACAGGTGATCATCCAACCTCCTCTTGAATTTGCCCAAGGTAGGGGCGAGGACCACTTCCCTGGGAAGCTGGTTCCAGATTTTGGCCACCCTAACTGTAAAATATTGCCTTCTGATCTCCAACCTAAACCTATTCTCCATCAGCTTATGACCATTGTTCCTCGTCACCCCAGGTGGTGCTGGGGAGAAAAGGGCTCTGCCTATTTGCTGTTGATCTCCCCTGATGAGGCTTGTAGGCAGCCACCAGGTCCCCCCTCAGCCTCCTCTTGCTCAAGCTGAACAGGTTCAGGTCCCTCAGTCTCTCCTCATAGGGCCTGTCCTGCTGCCCTCTCACCAAGTGGGTGGCCCTCCTCTGAACCCTCTCCAGGCTGACCACATCTCTTTTGAAGTGTGGCACCCAGTACTGGCACATACACATCCAAACTAGCCTAGGCACATGCATACCTATCACGAATTCAATCACATACACTATACACTCCCAGTTAGACAAAAATCAATTGTCCGTACTTGCACACTCAGTACACATACACAGATGACTAATTCATATATCATGCACATAATGACATATATATACACACACACACACACACACATATACTCACCAGTTCACACATATACAACTTACCTACACATAAGTAAGTTCCTAACTTGGATGGTACAATGAGTATGTGTGTGCTTGGGGTACCTGGGATACTTGGGGGAAGGTTAAGGTGAGAGAGAGAGAGAGAGAGAGAGAGTTAAAGTGTAGGGAGTGAAAGTTGCCAGAACCGGAGTTAGAACCGGTGGACTAGAGAGAAGCTGGCTGAGGAACTGAGGCTTGGGTTTACTTAAGGTAGCTTGGGGCTGGAAACTGAAGCAGACAGCAGCGATATTGGGCGGGGCGAGCGCAGATAAGTGTTGGCAAGGAGGAGAAAGCCAGGAAAGAGAGAGAGAGGCAGAAACCTGAGAACTTGGGGCTGGAAACAGGCTGACAGCTTAGAGATTGTGGGGGGGTGGGGGGGTAGATAAGTGGTGGCAAGGAGGAAACAGTCAGAAAACAGACAAAAACCCAACTCAGGGTTCCAAAATAAGAGGCTTATTAAACAGACAACACACTACACAGCCCCATGAAGTTATTGGTTCCCCCCCACACACACACAAGCACTCACAATGGCAGCAGGAGAAAGAGACTCAGTGGAAGGACTGGAGTCTGCAAAGGGAAGAGAAACTGAGTCCAAATCCTTGGTTGAAGAGGGGGTAGGGGGTGATAGCTACCTATCCAGGCTGGAAAGGGGTCCTTGCCCAGCAGGTGTTGTCCAGAGGAGGATCGCTGGCAGGGCTTCCGAGTGGATAGGTGGTGTGGCATGGTGCTGGTCCAGATGGAGAGGGAGTCCCAAGGAGTCAGTCTTCACTACCCCTTTTTATGGGGCAGAATACCTCTGATCTCCTATGGGGAGGGCCTGGCCAGGCAAGGTCAGCCCTGTTCCAGAGGGTTCCAGATATTCTTACTGAGCATGCACAGCCTTGGCACAATGGTGGGGTG
>NW_005842173.1:1473427-1478380 GCF_000455745.1 Alligator sinensis
CTCATTCATCCCCATTCATTCAGGAACCAAGTTACAAAGGAGGGGTAGGTGTGAGTCAAGGGTTGCACAACCAGGCACGGGGATAAAATGGAGGCTTGACATTACAAGATGGATCTTGACATGACTTAAGCTAACTTACATATATAGGCCTAAAACAGTAATCACACAATATAAAAGTAGGAAATAATAATAATTATTATTATTATTACTATTATTACTATTACTACTACTACTACTTATAAAACAGTGGATATCTATATCAAAATAGCATGGCACTTATTTGCAGAGGGGAGAGAAAAATAAAACTTACTACCTAAAATAAAAGGTTAAAGCTTATCCTACACCTTAACTTACTTATACTTATCTATAGGGAATAAGAGGGAGAGACAAAGTCAGGAATGGTTGGGAAAGGGGAGGGAATGCATTTTAAAAGAAAAACAAAGAAATATTGGGGGTTTTGCTACAGCTTCTATGAAGCTATTACTTCATATCTTATATACACCTTCTATGATGCTATTACAGTATGGATAATACAATATTCATATATAATATTATAATAGAAAGTGAAACAACTCAGACTGCTTTAATAAATAAAGGATAAACAACATTTCTCTCTGTCCCAGGGAAAAAGGGCTTGTATCAGGACCTGGAAAGAGTTAACATAACCTTTCTGGCACAAAAGCTGTCATACAAAGCCCCTTCTTTTCATCTGGAGATTCTTTTCCAGTGTTTTCGGGACTCCATGGATCTTGCATAGGCATTAGCTAACTGTGCATCAGATTTCCAAGCATATACTTCAGTAACAGCAAAATCAATTTCTGTTAACAGATTTCCCTCTAGAAGTTGGAGATGGCTTCTTCTAGCCAACATACCAGTCAGTCCTAGCCTGAAAAGCTCCGGTTATCTCAATAACACTTTGTTTCCCCAAAACATTGGTCTATAGTAAGGATGGTTTCTTGCTAGACAACAGCTAATCATTTGCAACAGCACCAGAATGACCTTGTGTGTCTGTGTTACATTTAGAGTTTCTGTCTTCCTTCCACTGGTTGGAATAAATGTTCAGCTGTGTGTCATATGCCTTACATTGTCAACCAGGTAACAGAGATTCACTTTTATCTCACGGAGGGAAAGAGGCTGTGATTTGACAGCATAAGAATAAAGGATTTATCTTTGCAGTCATCCAGGAGTTCCAGACAGTCATGATGTACAGCAAAGCCAAGCCGTGATGTCCTAGGCAGTCGTGGATTTGTTACAGAGTGTTTTGATTTTTTAGTTGCTGGCAGTTTTATGTCTGGGCTTGTCATCCATTCCTTGCTGTGTCTCTGAGCTGGGGATCACATGCTTGTGCAGAGCAGCAAAACAACAGAGCAGAGCAACAATTACACAGCAACACTGCCTGGCTCCTCCAAGCACAGGGCTTGGCATTTTTAATATCACACATCACTCACAAGCGGTAACTGCGATTCCTACAATTTACAGTGTTGCAGTGAAATGAGATTGGGGTCTGGGAGGTATTATCCGCATAGCTGACATTAAGGGTGAGCTGGTAGGCTTTGTTTAAATACTCTAAAGGGTGGCATTAAAATATAACCGCTCCAGATCCCTAATTGGCAACAGACTTTAAACATAGACTTAAAATTTATTAAAGAAGATTAAAGATGTAGAAGGCATCTCAGCTCACAGGTGACAAATGTAAAAGCTTTAAGTGGAGAGTTTGGGCTGACTGCGGGATTCATAGTGAGCTGGCTGCAGAGAAGGGCAAGTCTGATTTGATTTGGAGGAAAGATGAAATGTTATGGTCTCAGACAAAAGCATTAATTAGGGCATGGATCTGAAATCTGGTTACAGAAAGGAAGAAACTCTGCCATTACCTCATATGCAAATGTAGTGTTTCCACAAGGCCAAATTCTGTTTTATCTTTAGCTAAAAGCATTAAAAGAACCAGAGGCAAGAACACAATCCAATACAAAAGAAATAAGGTGCTTCACACCCACTCCTGCAGTGAATATAATTCCCGTCACAACCATCATTTTAGGTCTTTAAATCAAGACTGGGTATATTTCCCATTTATATGCTCTGAGTCCACTCAAAAGGTACAGGCTTGATGCAGGAAACACTGGATATAATTCTCTGGCACGCATCACACTGGGGGTTAGACCAAATGACCAGAACAATACCTTCTGGCTTATACATTCAGATTTTGAAGATGCCAAAGATTCACAGATACTGCAAGTGTGAAGACCTGACCGTTAGTGTTGTGCAAAATTTCACCAACGTTTTGTTTTGATGCAGTTTTGACTCATTTTGAACTTGAAACAGCGAAATTGAAACAAAACGAAGGGCTTCGAAACAGCCTCGAAATGAAACGAGGGCAGTTGAAATGTTTCAAAAGTTTCAAAATGTTTCACGTTTCAAAGCTGAAGCTGGGTTTGCCTGCAGGGAAACAGAAAGTAAGGTGGGAGAGGGGGAAGAGGGGGGAAGGACTGCTCTCATATTAACTGTGACAGTTTGACTGCCTTAGATGCTGCTGGTGCTACTGTGCTGCTGTTGTCATTTAAAGTGGTGGACCGGACTGAGGCTGTAGGGGAGGAGGAGACCTCATAGGGGCATTCTACCATGTCATGCAGAGGCCACAGCACCAGTGAGGGCGTGCCTTAACACACACACACAGTCATGCATGTCACAAGTTTTGCTTGTCATCAGCTTGAGGTGCAATTTCCCAGAGACCCCTACACCTATCTCCTTGAAACCTGGCAGGCTTCACGGCCTCAGCAGGAGCTGGCATGCCTGCAATTTTCACCCTGATGCACCTGAACACATACACATGACGCAATTTTTACTTGTCAGCAGCTTGAGGTGAAGTTTCCCAGAAACCCCTGAACCTATCCCCTTGCAACTTGGCAGGCTTTGTGGCCTAAGCAGGCACTACCATCCCTGCAGTTTTCATCCAAATCTGCCAAAAAATAAGTTATAGGCAGTTTTGTCCTTCCCCATTATAGCCTATGGGCAAAACGTCGAAACAGCATCGAAACAGCAAAAGAGTTTTGACAAAACGAAACGGAACAGTGCTTTCGAAATTAAACGAAACTCAAAATGAAACTGTCCCATCAAAACGGTGAAATGGAAGTTGAAATGAAACAGTGCTGTTTCACACAGCCCTACTGACCATCAATTCAGCAAGAGACTGTTGGTTAAGACTGTTAGGAAAGTATCACTTGGTAAGCTCAGCCCATTTAAACAAAATGCCTATTAATGTAACCAAAAGCAAAGTTACACACATAGAAAGGGGGAATGCAAACCAAACCTACAGAACGGTGAATTCTATCCTCAAAGCAACAACTCTAAAAAGGACTTGCACTGATAAAAGGCAAGCAACTTGGCATGAATGCTTACTGCAGTGTCATGACAAATAAGGCTAGTGTGATTCTTAGATGTATTAACAGAGGGGTAGTCACTGTCTGAAAGGGGGTTGCCACTTTGTGAAGGCAGCCTTCAAGTAGAATGTGACTTAGAGATGCTCCCACTTTGTCCCTTCATGGGGAAGCTTTTTATTTTTCCCCTTTTTTAAAAGACTTCTTGGGGGAGGGAGAGAAGCTGATGAGACTGAGCGTTTAGGTAGCTGGTATTATTATTTGTGCATGTGTAACAACTCCCACTACAAGTTATTAGCAAGTCATAAGCCCCAGAAACATCAGACTAAAATAGAGATGTCTTGCTAGTGTGATGCACATGGAGAATATCAGGTATCTGGTCATTGCACTACAGACTAGAGATTCAGCATAAAACACATTCAAGTGTTGCTTCTCTAATCAGGAACATCATCAGTCTTTGGTCTATGCATACTGTTCATGAACAGTGAATGTTACATGTCAGGAGTGTCAAGTTTATGGTGACCATACTGCACGTGGTATCTCTCCAGGCTACAAGCCTTCCCAAGTCATTCTTCTCTTTCTCTTCTTTCCCCCCATACTCTCTCCTTCCTAGGCTGATATCACCCTGACAATTCAGTGGAAGGAATCTCTCTTGTTCTTTGAGGTACAAGGCCCCAGCAGCACTTATCCTGTGTTGTCCTTATCCACCAAATTCTTACTCTGCCATTATAAAGACCTCAAGTGTCTCTGGCCCTGGTGCAGCCTGGTGGAGAAAACTCAGGCCCACGCTCCTCTCATAGGTCCCAATCTAGGAGCCTGTCTGGTTATGGGTATTTTCATTTCCCCTAGACCTTCTCCCTACCTTCCATTACCACGGTCCCCATTCACAGTGCCTCAGCCAGTGTCTATCATCAACACCAACCCTCCTAGCTGCTGGCTTCCTTCACTTCAAGTTCTCTCTAGCATGGATCCTTTGTGGTCTTTGGGGGAGTTGGTTGCAGCTGTGTTGGTCTAAGGACATAGGCAGACAAGGTGCTTTGGGTAAATGTGATATTTTTTATTACATGAGCTCTTTGAACCAGTCTACAACTGAACCAGGCTACAACTGTAGACTCTCCCTCTGCCTGAAGCAGGGTGTTTGTACCCAAAAGCTGGCAAAGAACAATTTTTCCAACTATTTAGTTGGTCTAATAAATGTTGTCACATTTTACCCAAGGAAACTTGCCTGCCTCTGTAGTCCTTCAGCAGACAAGGTTCTTTGGGTGAATTTGATATCTTTTATTAGACTCACTTAAATAGTTGGAAAACAATTATTAAGCAAGCTTTCAGGTTCAAAAACCCTTCATCAGGCTAAGAAAGTTTCAGCAGTTGATGTGTGCTCTTCCTGGATGGAATGAAAAGTAAAGAAGCCAGCGTCTGGGCTGGTATGCATACAAGACAAGCAGTCAGTGAAGATGTAGATTGAGGAGTCAATTAATGAGAGACAGGCTGGGTGGGGGGAGGGGTGGCGAGAAGGGGGATGAATAGTGGAGAGGTACCTGGGGAGTCAGATGTCAGGCAGGGTATAATGTGCCCTAAATTC
>NW_005842173.1:1478749-1487237 GCF_000455745.1 Alligator sinensis
AAGGCTAGGATGGGTGGCTCTGGGAAGATCTCTTTAAAAATAGGGTCTCTTCCTATCTTGTTGCAATTGTTTGAGGATTTTTCATAGAGGTTCAAGAGAGGGGTGATATGTCATAACCAGCAGTGTGCGATTTGTGGGGGGTTTTCTTCTGTACTGCAGCAGTTCTTCATGTGGTATTTGGGTGGCTCTTTCAAATATGCGATCTATCTCTCCGGACAAGTGTCCTTGTTGGGTGAAAACCTTTTTGAGATTGGTGAGGTGGCAATCCCGGGTGCTCTCTTCAGTGCAAATGTGGTGGTATCTGAGGGCTTGGCTGTATATCACAGCTTTTTTGGTGTGTTTAGGGGGATTGTTGGTTCTGTGCAGATATGTATGTTGGTCTGTGGGTTTCTTGTATACTATGGTCTGTATTTTACCCTTCTGGATACTGATCATCGTGTCTAAAAAGGAGATGTTGGTGCTGGAGTATTCTAGAGAAAGTCGGATGGAGGGATGGTGATTGTTGAATTTCTGATGGAACTCAATCAGAGATTGTAGGTTTTCAGTCCAAATGATGAAAATGTCATGAATATATCTTAAGTATAACAAGGGTTTGATGGTGCAGTTCTTGAGGAAGTCTTCTTCCAGGTGGCTCATAAAAAGGTTGGCATACTGTGGGGCCATTTTGGTGCCCATAGCTGTTTCCATCATCTGGAGGAAGTGTTGATTAGTAAAAGTGAAATTGTGGTGTGTGAGGATGAAGTGTATAAGGTCAGTAATAGCTTTGGGTCTGTATTCTGAGTTGTAATCTACACTTCTGTAGTCCTTGGCACTTTCAGGACCTCTCAAGTGCAGCAGCGCAGGCATCTCCAGTCTTTCCCACTGATGGGAACACTCCTTTTGGGAACTGTCCAGCAGTCTTTCCCAGCCTCAGAGCACTGGTCCCTTCCACAGCCACGTTGCCACTAGCTCTTCCATTTTCCCAGGCATTATTATAGTAATTTATAGTCATAATATAGGCATTATTGTAATCCCCTACACTGCCGAAGCTGAAAGTGTGTCATTGTCCCATTCTTAAAGAGCCTAATCCTGAGGCTATAAATATGCATGCCTCTTATCCTTACCTACTGGGGATAAAAGATGCCCATTACAACTGCTTTCTGGAGACAGCCTTTTCACAATAAACTCAGTTCAAAAGGTCACGATGCCCCCATGTACCTATCCCTGTGCCCACCTACTTTGGTCTCCACAACCAGAAACACCACAGAACCAAACCAAGGATTGAGGCTGCCCTGTGGCCACTGCTGACACCTGGCAAATACTACCCCCATCCCTACCACCAGGAGAAACAACTATGTATACAGCAAGGCTGCACAAGTAGATTTGGTGGATTATATCTTGTTAGAAGCTGCACTAGAAACACAGTGCCAGATCCCATGCTCACAAGCATCAAAATTAATCCTCTCTTGAGCAGGGGGCAGGACTAGATGAACTTGTGAGGTTCCCCATAGCCTTGCTTTGCTACACTCCTATGAATACCACTTTAGTGGCAACAAAGTTATTATCTGGATTTACTTCAGCTGAAGATCTGGCCCAAGAACTTGAGTTGCAAGGGAAAAGCAGATAACATGTCAAAAATACTAATTGCATATCCAAATCCATTTAAAATTTAATTCACAAATCTGTCATTTGATGGCTTTCACATAATTCCCCTTTGAAGGACACTTTCAAAGAGACTGAATTGTACAATATACCAGAGCTACTATATTATCTAGCAAGGGTCAAGTCACAGAATGACAGTCAGTCATAGATGTACAACACAAATATTAGAGATAGGAAAACCTCTCTCTTCATCTTAACCATCTCTTTGCCATTATAGGGTTGTCTGTCCATTTCATTCACCCTTGTTTTAAATGCACCCACGGACAAGTTTTCTTTATTCACTTGGAAGTCTGTTCCAGCAATGTTGTCTTCACTATTCAAGTTCTATCTTCTGAATTAGTCACCTAGAGTTTCTTTGACCCAGTCGTGCTTCATCACTTCTAGTTTCATTTCAACTAATACACACAATTCCTCTCTTCTCGTGGTTCAAAGAGCTCATGTAATTTCAATGACACTTTGCTCTTGGTGGTAAAATACATACTGCACCAGAAACCAATAGCATTATCTCAGTGTAGCCCCTCCCCTTCCCTCCCACCCATTTTAAGGTAGCCATTTTATGGGATAAGGCATATCAATGTGAAGATAGCTACCAGAATCCGGACCACTGAGACTGCAATTGGTCTGGCATAGATTTGCATTCCTTACTCTCATGTGTCAACCTCTTTGGGTTCTTAATCATGATTAAACTCTCTTTTTGATAGATGACATGCATAAAATGTATGCAAGCATCACATAAAGCCTCGTTCAGAAAAGTGCTTTAGTTCAAAGATAAGTACATACCTAAGTGCTTTCCTGGACCTGGGCCTAAACTGACCCTAAGGATCTGTTATCGCTTCTGCTAGCAAAAGCAGAGTGAAGCAATTTATGAACAGTGCACCTGAAAGCAAATGTACTAGTAGCACTAGCACACTGCAGAAAGCCGTTCACCTGTCTAGACTGTACTTACACCTATTGATTTCGATGGATGAGTTATGGCATTTTTTTATTGCCATTTCTATCTTCCTTTGGAAGGCCCTGCATGGCTTTAAATACATATCGGAAAGGAACGTGTGCAGTCATTGGCAACAGCAGAGGTATTTTTTGTCACTGGATAAGGTGCTTAATCTTCCATCCCATAGCACATGGATCAATATTTATCTTCAATTGTTTGGGGAAAAAATACAGTGGAGAAGGCATCATTATCCAGTATGTAGGAGACCTGGCTTTTATTCCAGAACTTCCTGAAAGTCACTTATTAATCGTTTTCCATAATTCCTTTCTTTTGGAAAGACTAGAAGAAAAGCATTACATAACTGCAGAGCAGTATTAAATCTACAGTGCTCTACTACATCGGATTTTGGATCACTGCCTTATGAATTATTAATAGGAAAAAAGACCTCAGCTGCCATCTAAACATAGGTTTTTAATTACGTTATAAATTCTTAATTAGGAAAACCACCTTATGTTAGACAAGATTTTTGCTGTCTTGTCAAATGCATTAACCTCACGATGGAGGCCTCCCGGTTTATCCGTTTTCCACCTCCCAGTTACAACACTGCTTTTAAACAAAGCCAACTGACCTTTGGAGATGTGGTATTTTGGTTCATTTCTTTTGCTGAGAAAGACAGCTGAACTGATCCTAAAACTCTTCATGAAATAAGTGATTGCAGATGTTTCTTGGGACTGAATTTCCCAGTGTTACCAATAACTTCAACTAGACTTGAGGAGCATAATGGTTTCTTTTCTGTCCATGACATCAGTGAATCAGAGACAGAGAGAGAACCCCAAGGCTACTGGGGCCCATATCTGTCAAAAGGTACTTAGATGATGAAACCTTTAAGGAGTTAGATGCTACTCGTTAAGGATCTGGGTTCAGCTGCTAAAAGATACAGGTAAGTGCCTAGTTGGATCTTCAACAGTGGACATCCCTACATGATCATTAATGCACTTTTGCTAATGTGCATTAAACTTAGTACCTTCATTGTGAGGCACTAGAAAAAGGGGCATTAGCCTATTTTAATGTGCATTAGCAAAAGCGCATGCTTTTGTGACATTTTAATGTGCATTAAAATAGGCTAATGTGTGTTAAAGTGCATGTGTACATGTGCCCAGTGGCACCTAATTTCTATTAATTCCAAGGAGACTTAGGTATCGATATGCTTTGAAAACTCCACTAATCACCTATCTGCACCTTTAGATGCACAAATGACTTTTAAAATAAGGTCCTTGTCCTGCTTAATGTCTGTCTCTGGGCTCTTCCCTTTCCAGGAATACAGCATGCCCCATCTTCTGTATCTTAAAATGACAGTCCTTTAATCAAGTCCCAGGTTAGGTACAAAATAGCCAGGGCAAAGCATAGGTAAACATGGAAAAATCTTAATATATAAAAAAAGCCAGATTGTTCTTCTCTATACTTTGTTGGGGGGATCAAAACCAGTGCAACAACATGGCTGGTTGGCTATTTTTGAAGAAAAGGCTTTTGAGACGGGGCGCTGTAGCAATCTTCAAATATAAGAAAGGCTGCCATACAAAAAGATGGAGGAACTGTTCTCACTTACTACAAAGAGCAGGATACATGGCTTTGGTTTTAAGTTCAGCAAAGGAGGTTTAGAATAAATCTCAGGAAAAGCTTAATATTGTAATTGGAACGAGATACCTAGAGACGTTGTGGAATCGCCTTCACTGGAGGCTTTCAAGAAGAGGCTGAACAGGTATCAGTCTGAGCTGGTTTGAAGACAGTGAATCCCGCATCACTGGACTAAATGACACTGGAGGGGGGACTGGACTAAATGACTTAAGGTACAGACCATGTTTCTGGTCCTATGAATCTACTGGTGACTAAAACTCAACTGATTAAGGGCTAAGAAGTCTTTAGTGAACAGTTTGAGAAGTGCAGTGTTAGTGAAGTGGATCAAGGACAGAGTTGATGGAATATCTCTAGGTAAAGAGAGTAAAACTACTATTACTAATATTTACTCTCAGAAAGTAAAGTGGGAAAATCCTGTTGATCTCAAGGGGTCCAGGGTTTCATCCAAGGACTCTAGCTGTGAAAAGTAGAGGAAAATGTGATTAGGCATCCAAAGTTTTATATAAAGTAGATGCTTATCACAGGAAAGCTGTAATGATTGCACAGGCCTAAGCAACTGTACAACATACAGGATGCATCTACATGTCACCATACGGAGACATTGGTACTGCACCATGCTTTAGTACTTACTTTTGGAAGTACTAAAACACGGTGCTGTAATCGCTCGTACTGCACTGTACAGGCAGTGCATGCTTAGATTTCTGCACTACATCACCCTAATAGCACGCTATGAGCAGGGAGCACACCACTATGGTGGTGTAGCTAGTGATCACGTGTAGACAAGCATGATTGCTACGTTACCATACAGCGACAGAGCCCCATACGGTGACATAGCGCATCGCTATGTTGCCATAGGGCGATGTGTAGGAGCACCCAGAGTTGACAAACGTTATCTCTGAAGTATCAGACAGCCACCAAGGTGTCCTGAACATCCACATCCAATGCAATCAAAACTGGACACCCCAGAAAACAGGGACACACACACACACACACACACACACACACAAAAATAGAAAGCCATGAAATCCCACAGTTCCATTTGCTTTGAACAACGCGTTGGCCATTTGTTTCAACATGTTCCTGCACCCTTTCCTCCCTCCTTATTTCCCATTTTGCTTCCCAGTAAGGTGTTGCAAGAAGGACAGGGTAGATGTGAAAGCATGCAACTGCCTCTTGCTGCCAAGGTCTGGCCTCTGCTGTAGCTGAAAGATCAGTTATCAGGTCACTTTCAGTACTTATTCATTTGGCCATAATTTTTCATATGAACTGACTATGCAACTGCTTGGTGCTAGTAGAGCTGCAAGGCTAATACTGTCAAAATCCCTAAGTAGGCCTGACATCTGCAGTGTTAATGGCCTGCTAAGTTTGTGACATGCTCATTTAAGATGCACAATTTAACATTTTGGTTTTTTTTAGGTGTGGCACTTGCTGTGCAAGTCACTCACTATCTTTTTTTAGTGAATTAAGTTAGTTGTTAGAGGCCGCACACATTGAAAATGTCATAAATAAAAGGGCTAATTTCAGCATGCTGCCTTACACACTATTCTGTAGTTGTGCATGCTGTTAAAATACATTTAGCTCATAATATGAACCTCGGAAAATATAAAATATTCACTCAATTACCCGGAAAGCTGTCACATACCTTGCTCCTGAGTCTGACTTTTAACCTTTTCAAGTTGGGTCTTCATGGTTTAACATGCTGTGCAAAGCTGGTTGGAAAATATACCTTCCTTTTCCCAGGAAGTGTTTGTAAAGGTATTTTGCACATATATTTGTGGAACTGATGAAAAGCTCAATGCAGTGTGGGGGGGGGGGGCAAGGGGGAGAAGGGTCTGAAATAAATGCATATTTGCTATAGTATTTTTAATCTTTAACAGAAACCTGCAAAAATTTCAGTGAAAAAAGAAATAATTTCATCGATCACATTTTCTGTTTGGCCAAAAAGTCAAAATTTGTAGAGACAGGGAAAGGCACAATGGACAGGGAAAAGCACAAAGGAGAGGGAGAGGAAGAACAGACCTAGAAGGCAAAAATAAGTTGTTACTGAACAAACGCACATATAAACTCGTCCTAAAGACAAGCGGTTGGAAAGAGCTGATCTACCAATCCATTCTGCTACAGGAGGCAAAACATCTGGAGGCCTGAGATGAATGCCTGAACTTAACTTGGAAGCCTTCAGCAACAACAGACCATCTCCAAACGAGATGAATGAGTAGAAAGGAACTGCCAAAATTCATAGACTCATAGATTATAGTCTCGGATGGGACCACAATGGATCGTGTCCGACCCCCTGCCCCTGGCAGGAAAGAGGACCGAGGTCAGATGACCATCTAGTCACCACTTGAAGACCTCCAAGTTACGTGATAGCACCACCTCTCTTGGAAGCCCATTCCAGATTCTGGCCACCCTTACTGTAAAAAATGTCTTCCTAATCTCTAACCTAAATCTACTCTCCACTATTTTGCACCCATTATTCCTAGTTACTACCTGGGGCACTCTGGTAAACACGCATCCCCAATTCCCTGCTGTCCTCCCTTGATAAACTTATAGGCGGCTGCAAGGTCACCCCTCAGCCGTCTCTTGTAAAAGCTGAAGAGATCCAGATCTCTCAACCTCTCCTCATAGGGTCTTTCATGGAGGCCACAAATCATGCGAGTGGCCTTCATCTGAACCCTTTCCAGATCCTCCGTGTCCCTCTTGAAGTGCGGCACCCAAAACTGGACACAGTACTCCAACTGTGGCCTGAGCAATGCCGCATAGAGGGGGAGTATCACCTCCCTCGATCTGTTGGTCATGCACCTGCTAATACACGACAAGGTGTGATTGGCCTTGTTGATGACCTCGTTGCACTGCCAGCTCATGTTCATCTTGGAGTCAACTATGACTCCAAGATCTCTCAGCCTCCGAGTTGCGGAGGTCATCCCCCAACCTATAGGTGTGCAGGGGATTCCTCCTTATTAGGTGGAGTACCTTACATTTATCTTTGTTGAATTGCATCCTATTTCGTTCCACCCACTGATACAACCTGTCCAGGTTGTCTTGTATCTGCTCCCTGCCCTCTGGTGTGTTAACTTTGCCTCATAACTTGGTATCATCTGTGAACTTGGAGAGGGTGCTCTCCACACCCTCGTCCAAATTGCTGATGAAGATATTAAATAACACCAGTCCAAGGACCGAACTTTGCGGGACGCCGCCGCCCACCTCCTTCCAGGATGAGGATGAACCATCCACCACCACTCTCTGGGTGCGGTCCTGTGACAGGTGCCCACTCTAGGCCAACCTCAATGTGGCCCACACACCTGTCTCTGGGGCAACCGCCCGCCTACTCGCCCACCACACCTTGTTGTTCATTAATCAATTGGTATTAATTAGTGCGAGGCTGCCCTTATACTGCCCCGCCACTAGGGGGCACTACCTGTGGCTCCGTTTCCTCCCCTACACCGCAGTCCACACCTCGCCGATGTTAACTCAGGTCTATCCCTATCTTGGCCCCTTCCTGTTCTCTCTGGGCCTTCTCTGTGATCCTTACACCCTCTCCTGGGGCTCCCCATGCCCACACTTGGGCTGCCTAGTAATGCTGCCCCTTATCTGGGGCTCACCGTGCCCACACTTGGGCTTCTCAGTAATATGCTCCCCTTCCTGGAGCTCTCTGCGCCCACACTTGGGCTTCTCAAAGTTGCCCCCTTCCTGGGGCTCTCCGCACCCACACTTGGGCTTCCTAATTCTGCTGCCCCCTGTCTGGGTCTCACCGTGTCCAAGTTGGACTCCTTAAAAGTGCTGCCCCCCTTCTCTGGGGCTTGCCGCACCCACACTTGGGCTTCTCGTAATGCTGCCCCCCTTTCTGGGGCTCTCCGTGCCCACACTTGGGCTTCTCGTAATGCTGCCTCCCTTCCTGGGGCTCACCGTACCTACACTTGGGCTTCTTTAACAATGTTGCCCCCTATCTGGGGCTCGCCATGTGCACACTTGGGCTTCTCGAACACCCCGCTCTGGGGCTGGGGTCTATGCACCCCATGTGCTGTGCCTGCTGGCGCTGGGGTCCTCACACTCCACTGTGAGTCCCCTATGAGGCCTCCTCCAACCCCTAATAGCCTCACCCAAACCACCGGTGTAATACATAACAAAACACACAAGCCCCTAGGCTATAACATAACGTAGAGCCGCTCAGCTAAAACAACATTGCTCTACTCAGGTCAAGCTATACCTGCAGTTCAGCTTCTCCTCACATCCCGCCTTAGGGAGCTCCTGCCTCTCTGGTTGCTAACAGGGAACTGACTCTGG
>NW_005842173.1:1487547-1502279 GCF_000455745.1 Alligator sinensis
TCTTTCCCTGGCAGTTTTTCCCTCTTCAGGCACAGGGCACCTCGGTGCTCTGCGACAGGTCCCTAAGCCAGTTGGCCACCCACCTGACTGTGTAGTCATCCACCCCACAGCCCGTTAGCTTCCCTATGAAAATAGGATGAAAGACTGTGTCATAGGCCTCCTTAAAGTCCAGGTAGATTACATCTGTCTTAGCTCCTTTGTCAAGGCAGTGTGTGACCTGGTCATAAAAGGCTATAAGGTTTGTCAGGCAGGATCTACCTGTGATGAACCCATACTGGTTTCCTTTCAGCATCATTTCCCCTGCTGGGCCTTCACAAATGCATTCTTTGATGATTTTTTCAAGTATTTTCCCAAGGGTAGAGGTAAGACTGACTGGCCTAAAGTTACCCAGCTATCCCTTCTCCCTTTCTCAAAAATGGGCATCATATTGGCCCTTCTCTAGTCCTCAGGGACCTGGCCAGAGCACCATGAGTGCTCAAACAGCCGTGCCAGGAGCTCAGCAATGACATTGGCCAATTCCTTCAGCACCCGTGGATGTAGGTCATCCGGGCCGGCTGACTTGTACCCATCCAGCCCTGCCAAGTGCTCCTTCACTAAGTTAGCATTAACCTTTGGCAGTCTGCTGCCTTTTGGACATCCGTCTATGTTCAAGGTGGGGGATTGTCTTGGTCAGTATTAAGGAATACTGAAGCGAAGAACTCATTGAAGAGCTCTGCTTTTTTCCCCTGTGTCAACCACCGACTGTCCTGATTTGTCCTCCAAGGGCCCTATGTTACTCTACACTTTCCTTTCGCTCACTATGTATCTGTAGAAAAACTTTTCATTGTCCTTAATTGTTGAATCCAGTCTAAGCTCCAGTCCTGCCTTGGCCTGCCTAACTGACTCCCTGCAATAACATGCCAGGGTGGTGTATGCCTCCTTGGTGGTTGTCCCCTGCTTCCACTGCCTATAAATCTCTTTTTTTACCCCCAGTATTTCCTGGAGCTCTCTGTTCAGTCAAGGGGGCTTTCTTTTATCCCTGTAGCCCATTTCCTGTGTAAGGGGATAGATTCCTTTGTGCCCCAAGGATCACTCCCTTGAGAAACCTCTAACCCTCCTGGACCCCCATTTGCTTGATGCTCTTGGGTTCGGCCATTTCACTAACTAGGTTTCTAAGTTTACTACAGTTGTCGCTTCTGAAGTCTAACACTTTAACATCACTGGGTATTTTTCTCACCCTTCACTGGATAGTGAACTCTACCAAGTGGTGGTCACTATCACCAGGGGGTGATAGTGACCTACCCTGGGACCTACCCTGGGGGTCTTCAAGAGGAAGTTAAATAGGCATCTAGCTGGGGTCATCTAAACCCAGCACTCTTCCCTGCCTATGCAGGGGGTTGGACTCGATGATCTATTGAGGTCCCTTCTGACCCTAACATCTATGAATCTATGAATCATCTAGGTTACTGTGTACCCGCAAGTCCCCCACAAGATCATCCCCTGTTGCTAGGACCAGGTCTACCAGGGTGCTACCCCTGGTGGGACTGGACACCATCTGGGTTAGGTGGAGGTCCTGCACACAGTGTAAGAACCTCCATGAGTGTTTTTGTTTTGGCCGCCTGTTCCTCCCAGCAGATATCAGGGTAATTTAGGTCCCCCATTACCACTGCCTCCCTTACCTGTATGGCATTTGAGAGCTGCCTGGAGAATAAGTCATCTAGCTTGTCAACCTGGTGAGGAGGTCTGTAGTAGACCCCCACTACCAAATCC
Source organism: Alligator sinensis (assembly GCF_000455745.1). NCBI lineage: Eukaryota > Metazoa > Chordata > Crocodylia > Alligatoridae > Alligator > Alligator sinensis. The sequence continues at coordinate 1,489,297 of NW_005842173.1, forward strand.
TTTTCCCCTGGCCCCCCTGGATCCTGACCCACAATGCCTCGGTATTCCCCTCCTCCACTAAATCCTTGATGATGGAAGTTGTGTACTGCTCCTTAACATAGAGCGCTACACCCCCGCCTTTTTTCCCCACTCTGTCACATCTAGATAACCTGTACCACTCAATGTCTACCGCCCAGTCATGCATCGAATCTCACCATGTTTCACTTAAGCTGTCTAGGTCATACTGCGTGCTAGCAAGCAGGAGTATGAGTTCTTCCTGCTTGTTCCCCATACTCCTGGCATTTGTGTAAAGAAATTTTAGCCCCCCAGTGGGTTCTCTTTGTGCCCCTTTGCCTTGATGGCACATGTTCCTCTTAGTGCTTACCTGGTTAGGTCCAGTGCCTTATTTGTGGCTTTCTAACCCTGGGTTCACATCAACCACCAGTTCCCTGTCCCCCATTGAATCTAGTTTAAAGCTCTTCAGAGGAGATCAGCAAACCTGTGGGAGAAGAGATGCTTACCTCTGAAGATCGTCCCATTCTAGGAAGCCTTCTTCCTGGAAGTGCTGGTCGTGATTGCAGAATCCGAATCCTTCCTGAAGACACCATCTCTGGAGCCGCCAGTTGACTACCCTGATGCAGGCATCTTGGCGTCTCCGGCTGCTGCCAACTGGAAAGATGGAGGAGAATACCACCTGTGCCCCTGACTTTCTGAGCCCGACCCCCAACTTGTGAAAGACCTTCAGGATGCAGTCAGGACTAGTCCCAGCCACATCATTTGTGCCAACATGGACAAAGACCATGGGGTAGTAGTCGGAGGGCTTGATGAGATCAGAAATCTTTACAGTGAAGTCACTGATCTTTGCTCCAGGCATGCAGGAGACCTCTCTCACCATAGGATCTCACACTGCCTCCTTCATCCCCTTACCAAAGGATTAGACCCCATCCCATCTCCCTGGGGCATACACTTTCAGATCGGGGTGCTGTGCCACCTCCCTGGGGCCCTGTCCCATCAGATCTGGGCCCCACGCTGCCTGTGCTCAGCTCTGTGCTGCACGATCAGGTCCCACGCTGTCTTCAGCCTACTCCTGTGTGCCTGGATCAGGACCCAGGCCACATCTGTGTGCTATCCTGCCAGCAGAGCTCACCAGGGGAGCAGCAACTGCTGCCACTGCTACCCTGCTGCCAAATATTCTGACCCATGGTGATGCCCGCAGTCAGGATGGCATGGAGTTATAGGTCAAATCTGAGCCACAGGCCAGGGATTGAGCACCCCTGATCTAAGCTGCCTCACTTGTGGGCACAGATGAGCACTGCTGATCTGATGGCAATGGTCATAGGTTTGCTGCAGAGGCCATGTAGACATAGCCAAAGCCTTCTCATTATCCTTCTTCACACCCCACGGCAACTCTGCTGGTATCTTGCCAGTGGTTACACAGCTGCAACAGAAAGATAGCTGCCAATCAGACTAGCCAGCACTGCCCAATTGTCTCCTTGTGTCCCACTGTCAGTAGCCACCAAGGGCCAGATTGTTTTCCACGTATTATGTGTGTAAGTGGATTTAACATGCAAGTCTGCTCCACTCTGCTAGAGTCCCTCTAAACCTGTTCATACAACGGTGGATGGGACCTCCTCCCTCCTGCTTCTTTGGGACCCTGTTTTGAAGGGTTGGATGAAAGCATTTTTCAAAAGTAGATGTATTGCTGGATTTTCAGGGACTGGAATACAGTACAACAGAATCACAGTAAGGCATACAAGTCCATTTAGGCCAGGGGTGGGTAAAATCTGGCCCATATGCTAAATCTGGGTTTTATCTGGCCTGTGCGGGGAGTGAATCATGGTTGTGCCCCAGCCCCCAGCCCACACTATCACTGCCCTGCAATCCTGGCCCTGGCTCTGACCCATCTGACCATGCCACTCCTGGATGCCATTCCCTACCCACCCATGGCCCAATCCCATCCCATCCACCTGGCTGAGTGCATCCTGTCCATGAGGGTCTTGATGGGTCTTCATGGAGACTCTACTTATCTGCCCCATCTGGCACCCCCAGCGGTGGGCGTGGGGAGGACGAGCCCAGGCTGGATAGTATCAATCGTTCCCCACCCACCACACCAGGCCAGGTCTGCTCCCTACCTCCACTCCAGCTCTGCACCAGGCCAGGTCAGCAGCACCCCCACCCTCTTTTCCCCAGCCTGCAACAGCTCTCCTAAATTCCTAAAGTAGACCTCCATCAAAAATAAATGCCCACACCTGACTCAGACCCCTGGCAGATGTGCAAATGCCAGCACAATGGGATCTGATGTGGGACATATGGGAGACACACCCGGCACACACGCATAACAGGAGGCATGATTGTGGCATCCAGCATCAGATCCCATCACATCTTACTGCCGCTGCAAGAAGAGCCCAGAATCACAATCGCGGGCTCCCCCTGCACTGGCAAGTAGCAAGCAGCTAGCAGCTCCCAGCCCTGGGGGCACCATCTGAGGCTGGGAGCTCCAGCCTGGCACCATGTCCAATTAATGTCATGACAGGAGCCAGTCACAAAGTGAATAAACATTTTCTGTGTATTAACTTTGTGGCTTATTCCTTGTTTCAGAATGCCATTAATTGCCCTGCCCCATAGCTGTGTAACAACTTAAGAGGTAATTAACTGGTTAATCAAGTCTTAAGCGCAGTGTGCAAGGGCCATAGACACCAAATAGCCAGTATGGAATCTGGCCCCCATTGCCTCTCACCTTACGGCGCTTAGTTAGGTAGTCAGCTCTATGTTCATACAGCATCAAGCACGTGGCCAGGATACTTGAGGCACTTTAACAATACAATACAACAATACAACAATACAAACATCAAGAAGAAGTGGGGCGGGGAGCAAATGAAAGGGGCACTGATGTAATAGACCCTGACTTTAGTAAACTATTTAAACCACTCCTGTGGCAACAAACCATTTACAATGGACTCTCAGAAAAGCCTATGTATAAACCCAATGCAACTTGGTTTCCATGAGACCATCAGACTAATAATAAGCCAAAGTCTGGTAAACCAAAGGGCAAGAATCAATGGCAGTCTATTGCATTTAGAGGACGTGTCCAAAGAGCAGCAGAGTTGCTGTTATACCCACCCCTGGCAAGGAGATATATTCTCTCCTTGATCGTGCAGCTTGCTGGCTGGGATGCAGTGTATATTTATAGTTGTCTGAAGCCCTCTCTTCCCAGCAGAGGCAGTGGCAGTGCAAACCTCTGCACAACCGCCCTGCCATTGCATCTCAACCCTGACCCATCACCCCCATCTCTAACAATAACACGCTCACATAATCTCTGCACCTGTGTAGATGTTGGGGGTCTCAGCGAACTCAAGTGCTAACAGGGTGAGTATCTCAGGGATACAGACACCTGCTCTCTGTTAGCTGGCTCTGTCTGCAACTCAGTTCACACAGACAAGGAGCGAGCCATCCAAGAGCAGCAATGCTCCCAGCTAGACTCCAGCAAGCATTGCACAAGCAAAAGGCTCCCTTCACTGGTTCCCTCAGCCACGTTTCCCCCCTCCAAACATCTTATTTTAGACAAGCTGACTTGACTTTACCAGCGCGAGCCTGTAAGATGAGCACAAACAAGACAACCTTAAAATGCATACTGAGATATTCCTTTAATCCCTTTGCTGGCAACAGTTCAAACGTGCCTCAGTAGAGAGCCATTGCCAGGCAACAAATGTTGTAAGTTTTATTTTGTAAAAAGAATTAAAAAATAAATTTAAAAACTAATAATACAATGAACAGCCTCCTGGTCCTTGGAAACTACTGTGAGAAAGAGCACGGATGTGGCATTTGTGGTAGAACTAACATGATTGAAATGTGTAATTCTATAAAAAGGGAGATCAGAGGCTTATGCAGAATAATGAGTCACGGCAAACTCGCAGATGCCAGCGAGACTTGGCAGAGCATGGGGCGAGCCCCGAGTGTCATGCTTAGCTGACAACAGGATTCATCCCGAATATGTTTAACTGACCCGTGAGTGCAGTGGCTACATATGGTGGCAGAGGATATAAAGTGCCCTGCTAAGGCTCTACAGCTGTGCTGGGCAACCTACAGCCTGTCAGAGTCCGTAGAGGCATTAGGCCTAATAGTTAGAGCTGAAGGAAAGGAGGGGCGGGAATTACCAGCATCTGTAGACAGGGAACAAGCCGAAGTCAAACTGAGGTTCACATACCAAGCCCGGAAGCTTAATCAGATGTCAGGAAGTGAGCCGAGGTCAAACCGTGGCTCCGAAGTTCAGGGACTGGGTACACAGGCAGGTATACTGGAGTAGGCACCAGGAAAGTCCCGGCTAGACAAAGCCTTGGCTGGGATGATGGAGTTGGGGCTGATCCTGCTTTGAGCAGGGGGTTGAAGTAGATGTGACCGCCTGAGGTCCCTTCCAACCCTCATTTTCTATAATTGTATGAAGTCACATGGGTGACAGCTACTCCAGACTGAAGCCAGTTTGTTGGCAGCAGGGGCTGCAGAAGCTCCTTAGAAGAAGCCCTAGACGCAATAAGCAGGCTGGGGCTCAGCTAGCCCTGCTTTGGGGATTAAGTGTTGCTGACCTGTTTACCTGGCTGCTGTGCAGAAGCCTTACACAGCCGATGGGCTGGATCTGGCCCATGAAGAGACTGGATCTAGCCTGCAACAGCTCAAGGGATCCCGGTCCAGACAGCAGAGGGGGACATGTCCAAGGGTCCTATTACCTGTCTAGTGCTGTCTATTGCTTCCACAGCATCTCCTGAATGCCCAGCCCTCCCTGCTCTTATCCTATGGCATTGCTAAGTTTAATCCTTTCCCATCACCATTGGATGCTTGAATTGGTGAAGGTAAGTGCAAGCAACTTGGGCACTTGGGGTGGTGGGGGCAGAGATTTGCAGCCTACAGCAGGGAGGCCACAGCAATATAAGGTTACCAACCCCTGCTCTAGAGGCATGAGTTTGAGCTCTGCTTTGAACTCATGCTGAAGATTGCCCCTGGCTCACTCTGCTATAAATGGTATCTGATCACTCAGGCTGGAGAGTCAAAGGCAGGTGGACATGACGTTGGCCACATCACTTCTTTGCGTGCTCTTGGCTACAGAAACTGATGTGCCTTAGCCATGCTAGCCCGGTTGGATGCTCTAACTGGACAGACCATTAATTTTACAGGTGTTTAGAGCAGTATAGATGGTCCCATATGGAAAAGACAAAACACTGTACTGATATCTGTGATATCTGCCTTTATATTGAGAATGATATATGGGGAATGAGGTCATCACACAATGATGACCACCTTTAGTGCTTAAGATTATATTACTGCAGAAGCATATTCTAATGTGGGTTGGCATTACAGATTTTTGTAAGTCTTGCTTAAGAAAAAGTCTGCATAAGTTTCTAATTTCTCTCTATAGAAATTAGTGTAATGACTTCAGGCCAGATTATATGTTCTACTGAACATAATGAGACAATTTCTCTATTTTTGAGATTTGTTCTGTGGGAAAGTTGCATAAAATCCAGGAAAAAGAACAATCAGTCCTCTGGATAGAAATGGCAGTATGCATGAAAACAAATAACTGAGAAATGGGGAGCAGGGGGGCATGCAAAAACAAAAAAAAAATTTCCTTTTGTAGAAATCCAGTTCCATATTGCTATTGCTATTTTGGTAATATTTCCCCCCAAAAACTAAATTTTCCAAAAGCGAGTTGGGAGAAAAAAGCAAGAGGTGAATGGAAAAAGAAAAGAAGAAAAGGCCAACAAAAAAGCATTCAAGACCTGGGGATGTTTCATTAAAAAGAAAACAATTAAAATATCATTTATAAATGAAAGCATTCATGATTAAAATTAAATTCAATACCAGCTCTATTAAAATATAAGTGAAGGCCAGTGAGCCACAATCATCATTTCAACTCATTTCACATTGCAAGGGTTCTTAAAAGAAGGGATTTCAATTGTTTCTCAAAGCAAAAAAAAAAATTAAAAAATCCAATATTCCTTCCCCCCCCTCATAAAATGAGACTCTTCCTTTAGCTAGCTCTTTGGGGCTAAATGGGAGAGAGCAGTCAGCAGTGGGAATGCATTAGCGCTGACAAAATCCATGTGCATATATTGGTCCTGTTATTAACCAAATGACACCAAGTGTCTTCGAGGATGCACAGAACATCAATGAAGATGGAGGAGGCGAGTCGTTCTGAGCTCTCACTTGTTTATAATGCTTCAGCGACATAAAGGGACCTAAATAAAAATAGAAGTTAATTCATGCAGCTGATAATTCCCTTAGCACAAGGAGTACAAAGCGATTGAACCCTCCTCCTACTCCATAGCCCCACCTGGTCACAATGCAGGGGGCACGTGAGGCCATGAAAGGGACATATTCTGAGTGCTCTGTATTCAGACTATTCACAGTGGGCGCATCTACATGTGCGTTATACTGAGCATTAAACTAACAATGCACAGTAAAGCATCACAATATACACATGCACAGTAATACTGCAAAGTTTATTAATTTAAAGCACGTTTGCTAGTACAGACAGATACAGGAACTAGGAAACAGCGCTTTAAATTAACACACTTAAGTGCACATGTAGACGGTGAGCTGAGAGCAAATTACTCCTAATCAGCCCAGGCAGCAGGGGGCCACAATGGCTTCTTAGCCTAGTCTGGGGGTGGGGGGGAGCTGTCCCCAAGCTCTGTACCACTTGGAGTTTACCCTGGAGCTAGAGACAGCTCTCCACACTTCCTAGAACCCAGGTCTGACCCCCATGCCCCCTGCCAGCCAGGGGCTGCCCCCAATGCCCCCTGCCAACCCAAGGCTGACATATGGGAGAGCCTGGACCTCCCCATGGCTGCTGCAGAATGGCAGAGCAGGGCAGGAGCAGCCCTGGACTACACTGCTCCTGTTGGGTGCAATTTGCTCCTGACCTGGGCACAATTTAATGTACCTGAATTTACTGCACAGTAAATTCAAGCACATTATTTGCACGTGCAGACACACCAAGCTTGTACCAAATCATATACTTACTGATGTAAGTTTGGGCAGCTCTGAAACAGCTCTACCCTGTACTCCTACCCTAAGAAGCATGGAGCCCTAACCATGCTCCTGACTGACCCTGTCTCTACTGTATAGAGAAGAGAATTTAGACTGTGGTCACTGAGACAAAAGATCTCACAGGGACAAAGATACCTCCGGCACTAACCTGCCTTTTATTAAGCTCTGCAATTTAATACTGAATGATAGAGGCTAAACAGACACATATAGCATAGCCTTCATCTCAGTAACATATGGTTTACTGCACACAATTTTCCATCCATCTGGATTGCATTGAGATTGGGAGGGGAAGAAAGAAATAGAATTTAAAAAATGCAAAACTAAATGTTTTCAATAGAAAAGTAATTGAAATATGCTGGATATTGTGTGCTTCAGCTGTGGCCACTTGTTCTATTTACAGCAATTGATTCAAAGGGAAAGGGGAGGAGGAAAAGAAAAAAAAGAGTAGCGGTCTTTCCTGAGAAAGAGAGAGAGAGAGGAAGACATTAAAAGCACTAGGATGGGGCATTCAAGAACCTTGGGTGTGAGGGACACTGGGGCATAATCCTGCGGCTCAGTTTCCCCACAAGTGTAACAACCTTCTCTTTCTCCACCTCATTGTCTATCTTTTTTATGCAAAGCATGAGCTCTTAAGGCCAGAGATCTTTCTTCCTTGGTGGATGGTCAAAGAGACCCTGGTCCTACCTGGGCTCCCTATGTCTTAGTGTTAGCACCAGTGCTGCGATCCTACAGGAAGCATGGTAGGTTGCTGTTCCCCCACAAAAGCAATGTTTGTATGAACCAGCTATTTGGGATAAAGTTATATGTTGCACTTGAGACCATATTAAATCTGTGGAATATTATGCCATGTTAAGGTTAGAAAATGCTGGGCACATCTACACAAGACGCTACTGCGCAGTAGCGTCAGAAAAATATGTGCAGGGGACGGTACTGCATAGTAATGCCAGTTACTGTGCAGTCATTTAGTACTAGTTTATGCAAGTACTAAATGGCTGTGCAGTAACAACTGTGCAGTCTATTGCTTGTGTAGATACAACCACTGTGACCAGTTGCACGGTAAGAGTTAATACCGTTTCTTGCCTGCACAGCTCTGACTTGCCACTCGAGGGCTGGTGAGCAGGTATGTGGCTAGAAGCAAGGACACCTGGGCTCTATCCCTGTTTTGTGTGGTGTGGAGAAGGCCAGGAATGGTGCATTCTGGGATGCTGGAGGACTGCAGATTGCTCATTTTATGTCTGTAAGGCAGACAGGAGTTACCCTAACATGAGCTGGGTAGTACAGCCCAGAGTTAGCCCTTGCCTGAAGTAGGGCAACTCTGAGATACTCAGAGGGCACTTAGCACAAGTTAATGAGCTTTAATATGTGACTACTTGCATTTTAAGCCTCATCAATATAATCCAAGTGTAATGTACAACATCTACAGTAGTTAGCTAGGAAGTCTGATCTAATGGCTGGGTCAGAGGCCTAGGATTCAGGAAGCTAGGGTTGTATTCCTGGCCCTGCCATGAACTGGAAAGGTGATTTTAAGAACTTCCCTTCTATTTCTTCTGCCACACTTGGACCCCTTTATACAAGTGTGAGCTCTTTGAGCTAGATATGGCTCTTATTAGTAAGACTGTTTTTCTGGGCCTTCTTCAAATATGTAATAACTTATTAAATATTTGAAGAAGGCCCAGCAAAACAGAGTCTTCATCTTAGGAAGATTTCAGGCACTTGGTGTATTACAAACCAAGAATACTAGAAATTCAAATGTTCACTGCTCCTTTGATTGAAGCGATTTCTATTAAGTATTTCATATGATCTTCCAATCCCTCTTCTGCCAGCTGTACGAACACTCCCTTCACTTCCCTAGGTTTCTATACTTTGATAGTGAACAGGAGGAACAGAGAGAGGGAGAGAGATAAAAAGAATCATAGAAAGGGGAGATGATCCAGAATAATATATGGCCTTCACTCTCATCTTTCTTTTGCTGCATGCAGCATGGTCATGAGAAAACCAAAGGGCAGGTCAGGGCAAGGCAAGGGAAAGGATGTAAAAGGATGGGAGAGGGAGAGGGAAGGAAAGGCAAGGAAAACTGAAAATTGCCTTTTGCTTTAACAAAATAGAGAAAGAGAGAATTTCTTCAACTATCACTAAAAGTGACAAAGAAAAAGCAGAATTTACCACAGACTTTGGGTGAAATGTAGATCAAGAAAGCAAGATGGGCAATCTACCTGACAGCCTGTGATACCACTTAAATAGCTTTTATCCAATTAAAAGACAGTTAAAAAATAAAATCTAAGGTGACTTAAAATCAATATTGCCCTGTATTGAATACACAGTGAAAAATGTATTCACTGTATTTCAGAAAAGGGCCTGGCTGCACTGTCAATAACTTCTATTACTATTTGCATTAGAGTAAAGCACTTAGTGCTGAACAAACACAAATGCAAAATGGGGGGTGTTTAGATAGACTGCACTGCTGCAGGAACTGGGCGGTGATGATAGTGGACAGCAAGGTGAACATGAGTCAACAGAGTGCTACCTTTGCAGAGAAAAAGTCAGTGGTAAACTGGGATAAGTTAACAGAAGGGCTGCGTGCAAGTCACAGAAAGTGATCCTTCTGCCCCATCAGCATTGCTGAAGCCTCAGTGGGAGGCTGTGTCCAGTTTGGGGCACTGCATTTCAAGAACGGTAAGGAAAATAAGGGAAAAGATCCCATGGATAGCAACAAAAATGGTTTGAGACCTAGAAAACAAGATGTATGAGAAATAGTTGGGATAACTGGGACTACTGAGTTTGAAGAAATGATTGAGGTGGATTTGGTAACAGTCTTCAAATACCAAAAAGGCTGGTATAAAGAGGATGGTGATTAATTGTTGCCATGGCCACAGGAGACAGGACAAGAATAATGGGCTGAAATTGCAATAAGGGAGATTTAGGTTGGAAATTAGGAAGGAGTTTTTAGTCTTGATCACTGGAATGCATTATTTAAAGAGGCTGGGCAATCTCTGTCACTTTAGAGCAGGTTAGACAAACACTTGGCTAGGATCACTTAGACGGGGGTGATTTTTCTGTGTTTGCAGAACAGGGGGTTGGATTAGGTAAACTGAGGTGCCTTCGAGCCTTATTTTTTCTGTGATTCTATGCTTAATACTCCTTATTATTCACATTGCTGTAGTGCTTATAATCGACTGATGGCCTGATTGTGGCTCAGCACACCTTTGGGCTAGGTGCTCAACAAACACAGAACAAATAGATGAACCTGGACCAAAGAGTTTACCGTCTCTCTGTTTCTAGCTGTCATCAGTTGGCTCTTTTCTTGACGCCCATTTTCAATGTGACAAGAGCCTCCCAGGGATCATCAAAGAAAATAGGTCCTGGCATTGAACCCCTTTGCCCCAAATAGATGAGCTCTTGGCCAGGTACAGATGTTACACTTTTACTGGTATAAGCAGTCAGAAACTGGTCTATACTCATAAGAGGTCAGAAGTTCAACACACATATACTGTTTTAAAAATGGCTGAATCTAGTCTAAGATTAGTCCCCCCACCCCGCCCACACACACACACACACACACACACATTAAAGGGTGAATGTGTGTTTTGTTCACTACTGATCTAAACTACACTGCTTACATTAAACTGTGCAACTTAGATAGATTCTGCCTTGGGGTTTTTGAATGTCTGTCTGGCAGGGCGGTCTGGGTTGACATGGCCTCATGAAGGGCTGCCCAGGCCCATGCCACCCTGGCCAGGGTCAGCCATTTCCTGGTTCCACTTGGAGGGGCCACTGGGCACCGACCCGGGGGCCCTATGTACCTGTCGGGACCCTTCGAAAGCGCCCCAGCCTGCCTGGCCCTCGGGCCAATCACCGGGGGGAACCTGGATTTGTGCCTGGGCTCCTGGAACTGTTGCCCAGCATGGCCTGCCAGATCGGTCCCCTTTGGGACCTCTGGGTTGACATAGCCTCATGGAGGGCTGCCCGAGCCCCTGCTGCCCCGTCCAGGGTAAGCCGCCCACCGGTTCCACTCGGAGAGGTCACTGGGCATCAACCCTGGGGCCCTGCATACCTGCTGGGACCCTTCAAAAGTGCCTCGGCCTGCCTGGCCCTCAAGCAGGTCACCAGGGCAAACCTGGATTTGTGCCTGGGCTCCTGGAACTGCCACCCGGCTTGGGCCTCTGGGTCATCCCAGTGCTGGTTGTCCATGTCCACAGGCCCATGTGCACTGCCCAGGTAGTCGGACTTGCCCTCTGGACGGGCGGGGGAAGCCTGCAGATTGGCCCTGTGGCTGACTTGTGGTAGTCGTCTGGGCCTGAGACCCCCACCCCTATATACCTACAGGTACCTTTCTAATTGTGGTGCACATGCCAGCCTATGGGCCCGGCACCAGGCTAAGCCACCAAATGTATCCAACGTCCTGGATCAAAGGGTCGGGGAATGCATTTTGAATGACCCTTTATGGACTTCTAGGCATTGGCCGGGCACCAGGTCAACCCGTTGTTTCCTGTGGGAGGTTTTTTGGACACCACGTCAACCCGTGCATTTCAATGGCCGGCCTCTCAGGCACCAGGTCAATCTGGGCATTTGAATGGGAGGCCCCTTGAGCAGCAGGTCAACCCAGGCCTGGTAGTGGGGCTTTTCCGGACCCCATGTGAACCAAGGCATCTGGAGGACAGGCCTGCCTGGCACCAGGTCAACCCACGCATTTGAATGGCAGGGTTCCTGGACACCCGGTCAACCTGGGCCTGGCAATGCGGCTTCTCTGGACACCACATCAACCCATGCATTTGAATGGCAGGCCGATCTGGCACCAGGTCAACCCAGGGATTTGAATTGCAGGCTTGCCTGCCACCAGGCCCACCACGTCAACCCAGGCATTCGAATGGCAGGCCCCTCAAGCACCAGGTCAGCCCAGGCCTTGCCGTGGGAGACTTTTCAGATGCCGGGCCACCCCCAGCATTCTGAGCATTGCAAGGCAGGCCTTTTCAGATGTTGGGTTAGCCCAGGTCTTGCCATGGTCGGGCTTCTCAGGCATGCTGTCAACCCATTCATTCTTATGGGAGGCTGATGAGCTGCCCAGCCAAAATTTTTAGCGCCTTTTATTTGGCTGATGATTATTTGCATTCTACTTTCTCCGCTTGCCTCCTTCACCTCCGCCATACTTCTTCCACCCACCTACGGCCAGATTGGACTGATTGCACCTGATCCTCACTGATTTCAGAAGCTAAGCAATCCTGGGCCCAGCTATTACCTGGATGGGAGATCACCTAGGAATCCTGGGTGCCATAGGCAGCCTGGCCTTTTGGGCCGGGGCAGGACGGGGCTGGTCCTGCCTTTGCCAGGACCTGGGAAGTTGGATCAGGCCCCAGACTGGCTGGCTGCATGCCTGCCACCCTGAAAGTGGGGTCCTGGGGCTAGCTGCTGCATGGAGGGTGTGGCGCCACTGCCGTGTACACCTAGGGGCCTGCGGCCTGCTGCTCCCTTCCAGAGCTTCCAGCGGCCCTCCGGGTAGGGTCTGGCTGGCCCAGCGGGGCTGCCTAAGGCAGCTGGGGGTGGCCTGATTGTTCTACATAAAGAACTAATGTCAAATCTAGTAAAGCACGTCTGTATAAAAGTGGGTATGTCTACATGGGATGCTAACTGTGCAGTAGCCTAATAGCACTGCACTGTAGCGTGCCAGGCAAAAACCGTGCTAATACGCTACTGTGCAGTAGTATTAGGCTACTGCACAGTAGCACAAGTAGCTGTGCATTGATTTATTACTTGATAAAACAAGTACTAAAATTAATGCAGGGTAACTATGGTGCATTAATGAATGTGTAGATGCGCCCAGTGATGACTAGCGTTATTTTGCATAAATTCATAGGTGTCTGTCTCCCACTGAAAAACAAAATAGTAGCTTGATCTAAGACACTGGTTAAAATATATTCAGTATACACATTGTACTCCATTGTAAGGTGCCCTGAAGTCTATCAGGGAAA
>NW_005842173.1:1502310-1526327 GCF_000455745.1 Alligator sinensis
GGGAAAGAGCGCATCTTATCTTGTGGTGTTAGACTATATGCAGTAACTTAGACTAATTACTTTGTCTTAACATGAAGTGGCAGGATTGGATAATAGACTGTTTGCCTTGAGCAAACAGCTAGCCAAGGTTAAGTTCCAGCCAGACAACATCTAAATGAGCCTAACTTCCACTATTTAAATTCCTTCAAGGACAGCTCTAGCAAACATGAGTCTCCTCTGGAGACCATAGAGGGGGACAAAGTTGTGTGCTGTGATAAAATGGTTACAGGAGTAATGGGCAAGGACTTTTCTGCTCCAAATAAGCACCACACTTCCCACACTCAAGTCCTTTTTAACTATCTACATTTCCACCCCCGTGGGTTACAAAACCTGGGTTTATAAACCAGCATGTGGAGGTGTGGAAGGGAGATGAACACAGGTTCTCTGCTCAAAAGCTCTACCTGAACAGAGCACCACAGCTAAGGTGTTAAAACTTCCCCGCCCCTGAATTTCTGCTTCAGCTTCTTCTCTGCACCTTCCTTTTAGATTGCAAACGATTTGGAATAAAGACCATCTATTTCCAAGCATAAGGCACTCTCAAGTTACCATTCCCAACACTTACATGCCCATTGATTTTACCTTAGTTTTATTTTGGGGGGCTCATGGCAGCAGCATTCAACATCACAAGCATGAGTAATTCCAGCACAGCTTAAAAACTGGGGTGCTTCCTTCATCTGCATGCAAAATATTTCCAAAGAAAACCAACAGAGTGCAAAAGATGATGGCAAAACCAACATTTTTTGACTCACAAGTGTTTTGCTTTATGGAGGACTTGAACATGGGGAAAGTAAATCTCATGGGGGTAATACAAAAGTAAAAGCTATTTTGTAATAAAATTCAAAGTTGGAAAGATAATAGGGGCCTGTAAAAGTAGAATGTATTTAATTGCCAACTTAGATAGCATGCAGGTGAGAATTACTGAGTCACCTCCTCATTAGTTTGACTTGTGCTTGGTAGTGAAATCTCCTTGGACATGAAATAGGAAGCTCAGCTAAGTGCTTTCTAACCTGTGTATGAGCAACTGTCTATTGCTCTAGCCCAGCAAGGACTCAATGGCTACTTCCAAAAGTCTTTTGGAGCATAAAGTTATTCTTCAACAAGGCTTTGACAGAACATCAAACAAAAGGAGTTCCTCTGCTCACCCTGGATGACTGCTCTCAGAGGATCCCAACTTGGAGTCTCTTTCCTATAGAGTATAAAACAGGAATAAGAAGACAAAGTGTAGTAGGTGCAGTGTAAAAATAGGATCTGGCCTATTGGATTCCAGTTGTGTTTTGTTTTGTTTTTTTCCCCAAGAGAAAGGAGGCAAAGTCTGCTCTTGCTTATATTTAGGTTTATACACTGAAGTCACAGATGGCTACATGCTGCAGTCCTCATAGTGCTCTGTGTAGTGCACACAGAAGACAAGAGAGACCGTGACCCATTGAATCTACAAGTTGGGAAAGATCAAGCAGATTTGCAATCTTGTGCGCAATTCCTGATGGAGCAGGGTCACTGCGTGTGCAGCTGCAACTTGGGCAATTGTTCAGACCATCTGCATCTCAAAAATATTTTATCTAATTACCAGATGCTGCTGCTAGAGATGTCCCAGAACACCCAAGTCTAGTAATAACTTTTCCTGGCGAACAGACGAACCATATCTGTTAGATCCCCTGTCTGTCCTTTCTTCCCAGCTCTTCTTCTCCTGCGAGACTATAATTTCTGGTGGCTAGGAAATCAGCCGTGAGAGCTATTTTTCTCTGTCTTCCAAGGGGTTCTGCAAGCTGCAATTTCATTCCAGGTCACTATAAGAATAATTTTTATTCAGTGAAATCGTGTTGAATTCATAGAAGGGGAATCAGTTGACTAGGATTTGGGATACTTGGATTCAGCTCCTAGTTCTGCCACCAATCCCCTCTGTATTCTTGAGGAAACCACTGAATTTTCCCCTCCCTCAAATGCTTTAAAGGTAAAACCCACTTACAGACAACCAAGCATGTGGTTAACCCTTTCGTTACCAGGATTTTTTTTGAGGAGCTTTATCAAACTGATTTGGTACAGGTAGGAGTTGTGCTGGGCTGCAGCTATGCTAAGCTATAGTAAGCTACGGTACTAAAAATCAGTTTGGGAGAAGGGGGACTGACAACTGCTGAATGACTCAATAAGAAAGAAAATAAAAAAACAATAAAAAAAGCACTAATGAGCAAAAAGATACTGAAGGAAGCACGAAAACAAGCAACTAAAAAAAACTCAAGGACAAATGTAAAAAGCAAGAACTCACTAATAAGACAGAGGAGACGAATTGAATTGCAGGTGTGTAAACCTGTGCAATGGGAAACCCCAACCCTGCTAACTACATACAGAAGAGAAGTAGGATTGGAGAGCAGGGTCCTCAGGAAAGCCAGACATTCATACTCATGCGGGTAGAGAGCTGCAGCTTACAGCACCACCAGTCGCACAAGCTTCAAGGCCAGGGATTGCTAAGCTTGGGAGGGTTGCAAGGCAAGAAAAGCCAAATAGTTCATTAGGCTGAGCAGGAACACCTGGGCCCATTTTCAGGTGCAGCAGTCATGTGACTAGAAGGGGCAGGGCTTGGCTACATATAAGCCCCGCCTCTGAACTGGGGCTGGCAGTTCATGCCTGCATGCAGTGGGGAAAGGAGCAAAAGAAAGAGCTGACTGATAGTGAAAAGGAGTCACCTTGGAGCTGGGGGGAATCAAGGCAGCTCCTTATGATAGTGACAGTTGTTATGGGCCTGAGGGGCTTGTAGCTGAGTTATAACCAGATGGTTAACCCTTTGGGTTCTGGTTTTCTTCTATGTATTTAATTTTGAGACCAGAGACTTGGATCATGGCTGTAGGGGAGGTCTGGAGGCCACAGAGCAGAGTGCCATGGGCACTCTGTGCTTCTGAGACTAGTTTTGCTCATATTGGACTGGGGCCCAGGAACCCAGAGTCTAAGACAGAAGACCTGGGCTGAGGTGGCTCAGCCACAGAAAAAGGGCAGAGACTGAGAAAGGTGAAGTCCAGATAAGAGCCTGGGCCCCAGTGTCAATTTGGGACCAAGAGATGCCCTACAATGGGCAATGGAGAATCATCTGTGAGGCATAGGTATGGCTATGGGGGTGGCAGAAGACCATGAGTACAGTCCCTAAGGCACCAAAGAAGAGTCTATCCCAGCCTCTGAAGGCAGTCTCCCCTTAAACATATATATTAACATCAAGTCATGGCAGAAGAGAGGCAGGAGGTGGAGGAGCCTGGTGAGCCTGGTAGGCTAGTGGCGGAGATAGGACTTGAACCCAGATGTTCAAAGTCTTAATCCAAAACTAAATCCAGTAGGGAACACAGAAGCATTATTGACCTACTGTTTCTTATTATGGTCCTCTACAGTAAATGATTTATCGATAAGGCACCCCAAAGTGCATTGTGTGCCACACAAAGTCAGAGACACACACTTTACGATGAGCTCTGTGCCACGAACCATTCACAGCCTCTGTGACATGATCCAGTGGACCGGTGGCAGATATGCAACAAAGCTGGCACAAAATTTGGTATCCTCCTTTCTCTGCATGTAACACGTCCTTTTATTTATAAGCCCCCATCCTTTGATGCCAAACTGTCACCAAACATCCCAGAAAAAAAGAGGTGCCATGCAGTTGCTCACTAAGATTTGTTTGATGATGGTTTTGAGTTGATAAAGCACTTCTCCCAAAAGGCAAGCTGACATCTGTTAACAACCACTTTGCCAAACCCAACCATTCAATAATCATGAGCCCCCTGCCCTGAAAAGAATCACTAGATCAGCTCAAAAATCATTTCCAAGAAGGGAAATACCTGCTGCTTGTTAAGTAGATATTTGTTGATAACTCTTTCACGTGTTGGTTTCTTTTGTTAAAACCCCAGCTCCGCAATCAGGGTTGATAAGCACATTTCAATTCAGCTTTCATTTAAGGGGAGAAAAGAGAAAGGTCTATAAGGAGGAGGAACTTGAAAACATGACCCAACTACACCCATAAGTCTCAGATATCAGACGGTAAACCAAATAGTATTACAGCATTGTGCTAATTTCATGATCTTTGAGATGATCTTGTGATTATTTTGGGGAGAGAGTTTTTCCTTTACTAACACAAATTTTATAGAGATGTGAAGAAGAGGAAGCAGGCTAAAAACAGATCCATAACACAAGACTTCTGAAAAGCATTCTTTTAAAAAATAGTGTGATACTCATCCATTTTCTCAGTTATCCCTGCCTGTTATAATCATTGCAGATGGAAAGATGAAATCCAAATTCCCAGTTAGAGTGCATGCATTTTCCTGCAGGATTAAAAGGAAGAGAAACAGAAGCTGATCATGGGTGATATGCTGGCTGGCCTTATTCATGGGTATGGTACACAAACAGAGTCAAATTGTAGCCTGGAGTGGATGTCTGAATGTATGTTAAGTGGTCATTATGACACAGGTTGTGGAAGGGTATGACATATGCAACGGTAGCCATCTTGACCAACGTAGGTCAAGCTGGTGGCCATGGCTGAGTGGTGAGTGCATCGGGTTAAGCTGCTCATCTGGAAATCTTCTCTCTGTATCACTTCCAAGACAAAAAGTGAAGTCAACACAAAGCCTTCAAGGTGCACAGCCCAGCTTCTGTTTATAGATTCACTGATTGTTAGGGGCTGGAAGAGACCTTGTAGATCATTGGGTCCAGCCCACTGCACTAGGCAGGAAAAGACAAGTGGGGTCAAGTGACCCCAGCAAGATGACTGCCCAATCTCCTTTTGAAGATTTCCAGGGTAACTGATTGTTCAATATCTCTACTTTCCCACTAGCCCAGCTAACTTGATGTGGAAGGTAGGGATTGCTGGGCAACTATGGGAAAAAGTGAAATTGGTCATTAGCAAGAGTTGAGACTTGTCTACTTGGTGTTCTGAAGTGTCTGGTACTGAGACTTTGGTTTGAAGTATCTGCTACTGGCTACTCTTGCAAACAAGAGACTGGATTAGATGGAACACACATGGGAAACAGTATGGCCGTTTCTGTAGCGCTAGGAAAATTAGTCCAGTTTTCCTTAGCCAAAGGATAGTAACTGCATTGCCTCTGAGCTGGACATTCCAACCCCAAATTTCCTAGGAGCTATTTTGGCTCCCTTCACTCCCAGGTGGGGAGTGAACACAGGTCTCAGGAAGCAAAACCCTACACAACTGCCCCTACATCAACTTTGGGCAAACAACAGACCTGAGTAAGCAGGGAAAGACAAAATGTAATGAAAAAAATAATCATAGAAGAAAGATCAGATCTAAACTCAGTCCATGAAGAAAATAAGAAACTAGAGGCAGATCATCAGCTTGTGGAACTGGGTGAAGCCCCTACGACAAATGGACCCATAACGAATTCCATCATCTGCTTGTCCCCCAATTAAAGGTATATGGAGTTTGAGTTAGCAACATTTAAATGCATCACTGGATAAAGATTAATGTAAATATTAGTAAATTGGCTAGAACATTCTTCCAGAAAGGGAGAATATCAGCAAATGATAAAGGGCAGATAACTTGTTCAGAGGGGCTTTGCATAGCTAGGGAAACTATCTGGGTACATTTTGCACACTGTTAAAAGTTAAAATATGTGTGCATGTGCATGCATGCACGTACACACATACACAGACACACACACACCACTGAATCCATCCAATTATTTATTCTCTCTCTTATCTAAAGGTGAATTATAGTCTCAATGGATGTTGGATTAGGGGCTCTGAAAATTTTCCATGTGTTTCATTCTTCTGCATCTCCCAATTTATTTGCATAAATAAGATTTGAGCACCTCATCACCCTCTCCGTTGATAAATAAGATATCAATTTTTTCCCTGTATGTTGTTTTGCAATGTGAGGCATTTCCTTAGCCTTGTGACAGTATACAGTCCCACTTTCTAAGGAAGCCATTGAGCAGTTTAGCTTGATCATACTTATGCAATTACTGTCAGTGTATGACATTTTCCCGTCACCTTTACTATTCCCTAAAGCTTAAGCTATCAACCCTTCAGATCATTGTCGTCTACATGCAGGTAAACAAAAAAAAAAAAACATGGATTACTAAACAGCTGAGGCTTTAGCTATAGATGTAATATGAAAGCTATTTTCTATACTGTAGGATGTTTATCTCTTCAGCTGGAAGCCATATCAGGCTATAGCACCGAAGCTATATAAATGTTTGCTTATTATGAAGTTTACAGCACCGTCATTATTATTACTAGTATAGATTTATATTGGAGCTCATTCCTTCTTTCCTCCCATATTTGGTTCTTCACTTCCACTCCAGTGAGAAGTGGGTAGAAAGAAACTAGCAATGGCAGCATTTCACTCTTAAATTGCCCCCAGCATAAAGGGCATCATGCAGTTCAGGCGGAACAACACAGAACCAGTAATGCAAAATGAGGATTAAACGCAACAAAAAGTAGGAGCGTTCACATTTCCCTCCCAAATTGCACAGAAATAAATGATGACACAAAGCCCCAGATCCTATTCCACCTATTAGACACCTAGAGGGTGCTCAAATATCTGAGTGCAATCCTATTTCAATAGCACTGAGTCCTTGGACACATCATTATCACCTCTGGTTTTATAAAGCTAAGAAGAAGGCACATTGGGTGCATCTACACATGCATTTTATTGTTGAGTAGACTAATTAGCTCTGCAGTAAAGCATCACCATCTACATGTGCACTGGTGTTAGGGTGTAGTAAATTTAATTAACTCCGCCATAAGATAGGATTCCCGGGACACTCCTATCTTATGGCAGAGTAATTTATGGTGTTGAAATGCATGGGTAGAAGCTGACTGCAGCCATAAATTGCGCACCATAAGCCCAGCCAGCTGGGGCCCTGCTCCACCCCAGCTCAAATGGCTGCTGTCCCGAGTGCGTGTGTAGATGCTATGCCTGGGAGCAATTGACTCCAGTTCAAACTGCTCTGGAGTGTATTGCTTCACTTTAATTGCATGTATAGGTGCACCCATTAAAAATAAATCCCTAAAAGCAGAGAGGAGAAGGATCGACCCACCCAGCTTTGATATTAACAGTTTTTAAGAAGCTTGAATGAGATATGCCAGTGTCTAGGTAGCAACTCAATGGCAAAAAGGTAGAATAGTATGTCTAGCCCAAAATGCTAGTGGTGGAGAATCAAGTCCAATATTTTTAAATTGCTGTACAGAACTCATCTGCTACATGGTTAAATGTAATAGTCCAACCCCAAGCATTCATGATATTAGCTTAACATAGGCTGAAATTCTGAGAAATAAATGCCATTTGGCTTGTTTTTATTTTTCTCATTTTAGTGCTTAGAATAGATCCGCATTATGTTTTAAGCACTCTGCAAACAGGAAGGCTAGAAAATTACTTGTTTTTAAACGAAAGATCCAATTTTCACCTGACAACATGTCTCCAGTATCACAGTAACTTGAACTTCAAGGTGTGCACCAATTAAAAAGTTTACTAAACATGCTTAGACATCAAGATAATGTGCAGAAGTGTCTGAGTTTGTCCATTATTAACCTTATCCTAAAACCCCTGGTGTTGCCCCAAACTATGCCCCTCCTGACATCTGACTTTTTGTCTTGCTTTCCGCTCATCATTCATTGACCAATTCCAAGACAAGAATAGGCTGTAAGATATGGGATGTGCAATTGATGCCTTAGATATGCAATATGTGGCAATGCCTAGCTCAGTTGTAGTAAGGCCTACTTCGGTTATTGCTTCTAGCAGAGCCTTTGTGTGAGTTGTACATGCACGGATCAATGGCTGTATTAATCCACATACCAGCAAGGCAGGGAAGCTGAAAGCAGGGTGTGAGACTGACTTTTGATAATGCCCTGGGCAAAGAGCCGTGTGTGTGTTACGTAACACCAGCAGGCATTTTGCCACATAGTGACATCTTTGGAGCAAAATTCCCTCCCTGTTTCCCACTACACTCCCCCTGAATGCACACTAATAATTGCAACACTTTGGCTTTCTGCCTGTATGCCCACACACAAACTCACTCGCCCTCGTGTTTCCAAATGAATATACAGAAGGCTCTAAGTACCCAGTAAGGTGAAGTGATGTATATTAGGAATATTAGAAGCTGCTGGCTTTTTTCTGGAGTCTGTTCAGATGACATGGCATTAGGGTTGAAGAGCAAACTGGCTAATTCAAAAAAAGAAGGCAAAAGATCTACCAGAGTTGAGGCAGTCCACAGGGTGACCATAGTTAAATCAGGGCAATTCCTATAGCAAAGGGAGTGAAATCACTGGCTTGATATGTGGTTGCCTTTGACCCCTGAACCCAACCTAAATGATCGGGTACCTATTTACAAATAAATTAACTGCAGCAGCCTTCTGGACAAATCCAAAGGAAGGCTTAAAATAACACATCTAGAGCCATAGAGGGAATAGCACAGCCACCCAGGCATCCTCCCCCAGACACATTGTAGCTCCATCCTGAAACATCTCCTGTTCTGTTGCTTGCAGTTAGATCTATCCATCGTGCAACTTCCCCACTACCTCTCTCACCTTTTGGTCACTGCATAATACCGACAGTGTTTTGCTTATTGTATTTACTCCTCAGTTCATGTTTGGGTCATACAAGCCATTTATGGAACCAGCAGGCCAGCCCAAATTGCCTGTGCCTAAATGTGGGACACCCCAGTTTCCTTACCACGCTGAATGACCTATGTTGTCCCACTAAAAGAAGGAAGCAACTAGTCCCCTGGAGCCCAAGGGAACTGGATTACCAGGTAAGATACTGCACTGTGGGTGCATCTACACAAGATGATTACTGCGGAGCAGGCTAATTAGCTCTGCAGTAAACATCTCGGCGTCTACATGTGCAACCCTATTAGGCCACAGGAAACGAATGAACTCTGCTGTAGGTTAGTACTTCTAAATACAAGTACTATCCTATGGTGGCATTATTTAGCGTGCCATAACACATACGTAGATGCTGACAAGGCTGGATGGGGCATGAGGGTGCTTCAGTCCGGGGGCTGCCTGCCGGGTCCCCTGCCAGCCAGGGCTTCTCCGGCACATCTCAACGCACCGCGGTCCTGGGCGCATGTGGAAATGAGATGCTTGGGAGCAATAAACTTCAGCTCAAACTGCACCAGAGTTTATTCAGTTGTGTTAATTGCACATGTAGATGCTTCCTGTGAGAGTCAAAGTAATACAACCTTGGACCCATGCAATTCAGCCAGTTCTGTATGGCTCCCACTCCACGCCACAACCAAGAAGCAGTGCTATAAAATCCCAGAGCACATGACATCCTGCTAAAGGATGGTAAACAGACTGCAATAAGATCGATACAAGTTCCCTTATTAAGACATTCCTCATGCCTCCTGCCAGCGCAAGGGTGGTGTCAAGTGAAAACGTCACATAAAAGAAATCAGTGGCTCAGAGGCAGAAGGGGCATCTATCGAGAAGGCAGAGGCTGGCAGGTTCAAACACACCACATTTATTTTCATAGGATCTAAACCTGCTCCTTCTTTTGCGGGCATTTGCGCCATCTTAAAAGAAGGGCAAAACCAAGGGCAGCAAATCACTCAGAGACAGATCAGGAGCAACGTTGTAGAGGTAATGAAATGTCAGTTTTGAGAGTAGTGGCTCCTTTTCTTAAAACCTGCATTACTTAAAGGACTTGGCTGAGATTTACCACTTCTGTGCCATTTTTCAGCACTTGATATGCTGAAAGCCTTGTGTCATTAAAAACCTTGATATGCTCAACCCACACAATCTTGATATGACAGTTCTTGTCTAGGTGAGAATGTCTTACTTGGGCAGGCAGGCCTGTGGACTCCAGCAGACCTCGTTACCAGAAGAAAAGGTTGCAATAGTGGGCTAATAGCCTTTTATTCTTAAATTACTGAGTCTGTTCTCAGATGCACTGCTGTGAATCTAGTCTTGCCAATAGCTTTCAAAAGGCATTATGTAATAAGTTTTCATGCCTATTTTTCTCCTGCCTATGTTTCAGTGAAAACAAGAAGAGTTTGGTTTGGATTTGCAAATGCAGTGTAAATAAGGGGTTAATCTACCCTGCTATGTATTCTTTAACTGTTTTATTCCTTAGACCACTAAGAGACAAAGGCTGTTAAGTAGATCAAACTGCTTTTCATCACTTACCCCATTTGATTATCTTTGTATTTCCTTCCATTTTGAGCCATTGCATTAACTGATCAGGTTCCCATTCAAGGTCAAGACTTCCGATGATGAAATTTGACCACAGTAGAATAGCACAGAGTGGTGTAAGAAGAAGACCTTCCTCTGTTTCTGCTCCATTCCACTTCCTGGTTCTCTGTGCCGCAGGGTTTGAACTTCCAGACTGTAAGAAGTAAGAACATAAGGACTATGAGACATCCTACGGATGTCTAATCTAAACCTACTCTCCAACAACTTGTGGCCGTTTTTTTAAGCCTTTGATAAGGCACCATGTCAAAAGCTTTAAAAAAAATCCAAATATATTATGTCAACTGGGTCTCTCTTGTCCATATGCTTGCTAACACCCTCAAATAATTCCAGCAACTTGAGGGTGTAGGATTTCCCTTTACAAAAATCATGCTGACTTTTCCCCAGTAGATCATATTTGTCCACGTGACTGCTGATTCCTTAATACAGAATCTACCAACCTGCCAGCAATGGAAGAGAGACTCACTTCTAGAACATAAGAATTGCCATTGACTTGGTCAGACCATAGGTCCATCTTGCCCAGTCTCCTGTGTCACACACTGGCAGAGAGTGGATGGTGCCATAGCAACTAAGTTTGGCACCCGGGGCAAAGCCCGCAGTGGCAGCCTACCCTTGCCCCGCACACAGATCCAGGGGGCACATGCCCCCCCATGCTTACCTGGGAGTGCACTCAGCAGTGACAGCTGCCCTTCCCTCATCCCTGTGCCCCCCAAAACAATACACTCATGGCTCTGTTCAACACCCCACCCTGTCTGGGCAGCAACTGTTGGTACCCCTTTGCTTCAGCACCTGGGGCGGCCACCTCACTCATCCCCCTCCCCCTTGCTATAGCTCTGAGAGTGGATGCTGAAAGGGGGAGTAAACTGGGTCTGACCAGAGTTTTTTCTGTTGTTCCTCTATCACTTGCAGCCTCCTGCACTTAAGGTCTAGGAAGTTCTAATTCGGAGGCTATACCCCGAACTCCCAGGCTCAATAGCTACAGACGCCACTTTCCTCTAAGTATTTGTCCAATCCCTTTTTGCATCTGGCTAAACTCTCAGCTTCCACAACATCTAGTGGCAATTAGTTCCACCCTTTAGTGGCACACTGTGTGAAAAAGAACTTTCCTTTTGTTCGTTTTAAACATACTACCAGCTCGTTTTATTTTGTGACCCCTACTTCTTGTATTGTGAGAGATAATAAATAGTCAATCCCTATTTACTTTCTCTTCACCATTTAGGATTTTGTAAACCCTTATCAAGAGCTCATTTTTTAGGTTGGGTGTTATGAACCATTTTTGAAGATTGGTATTATACTGGCAACCTTCTGGCACAGAAGCCATTTGTAACAATAGGTTATATACTATCACCAACTGTTCTGCAATTCCGCCTTTGAATTCCTTCAGAACTCGTAGGTGAATGTTATCCGGTCCTGGTGACTTATTAATATTTACTTTATCAATTTGCTCTAAAACTTCATAGTTTCATAGTTTCATAGTTTTAGGGTCGGAAGGGACCTAATAGATCTTCTAGCCCGACCCCCCGCCAGGGCGGGAGAACAACAAAAGACCCCTAAACAAAAAACGGGACTCAAATGAGTCCAGCCAGGTAGGTATCCAGCCTCTTCTTAAAGATCTCCAGGGTAGGGGCCAGCACCACCTCCCTTGGAAGTTGGTTCCAGCTCCTAGCCGCCCTAACTGTGAACAACTTCTTCAGTTGTCACTACAATGTGATCCATTTCTTCAGAGACCTATCTACTAGGAAGGACTGATGTGGCATGAAAATCCCCCCAGTATCTTCTGCAGAAAAAAACCCAATGCAAAGAATGTACTTAGCTTCTCTGCTATGGCCCTATCATTTCTGAATATTTAAATCCTAACAAAACAATTTCTCAAGCCCATTTTGAATGACACTCAGAATGAAAACCATTAAGCAAACATGGTTCATACAAAATCTATAAACTTCTTTCCCCCCAAATCTAAATTTTAGCATAGAAGATAGTAAAACAACCCTTTAAATTTAAAAAAAAAAAAAAATATATATATATATATATATTTATATATATAAATAACATGATTAATGTAACTCATTGTGTTTAATGCATGCAGGCAATTCTTCTTTCTAAATTTCAGAGACAACAACATTTTTAGTTGAATTTTCTTGTGCTAAGAACATTGAAAACCCTTAACATAGGTTTTCTCAAGCTATTTAAAATTTGGATGAACTTAACTACATACACAACTGAACTCTAAGCACATTTAAATGCTTTCCCGAACCGAAGCCTCACACACTGTTTTTGTCATATCCAACCACCTCAAGTAATTTACCTTTAACAAAATACAATTTCTACTTAGAAACCCAACTAAATAACTTGTTTTGTAAAGGCCATTATTAAACAGCTCTTTATGTATCACTGATGCATAGGATTTTCAAATTTGACGTTCCACACAAAGTTAATGGACAAAAATAAGAGTTAGCAGTCTCAAATTAATAGCTACACAAGTGGGATGCGTGATAAATGAGTGAGGCAGCTATTTGGTTTGCCTTTTGATTAAAATAGGCTCCCTGTGTCAAATTGGGGGGAGGTAAAAACAGAAAGCAACAATCTATTAGTACTTATCGTGGACACGTGGTGTTAAAGGCATCCAGTGGTTCACAATCTTCACAAGAGCCTTAATAATAGTCTTGGACTGCAAAGCTTACATCACACCTGCATCCCAATTCTCCCTTTGCTTTGGGATATTTTTGAAAGAGCACATTATGAAAATGCACATTATCAAGAGACAGTAAATAACTCAGAAAACAACAAGATGCCAGCTATGATCTCTTGAATATTCCCCTTGGAAAGGCACTTAATGGGCGTTGCTAGATAGCTCAGCATTTTAGAACATATGGCCACCTGGTAAGTTTGCTAATTGTAAGTCCTATTTGTTCAAAAAAAACATGGCTATAAATATTTCAGGCACTTCTTTTCCATTCTACTACTGCTTTTGCAGCTTCTGGCTCAGACTTCTAATGGGTTATGGAATATATCCTGGACCGCATACCATTTGACAGGGGTAGATAAATGGGGAACGACAACCTTCTCATGAAAAATGGGCTTGATGGACTCAGTCCAGTTCCTAATGAGCGTGTGCCTGCACTGAACAAGTACTGAAGGGCCAAACACTAAACAAGAGTGAAGTGACCTTCCTTCATCCTCCTAGGTTGGTGCCTTTGGATGAGGTATAGAGGGAGCAAAGAAGAATATGGGGAGTCTAACACTGCTGTTGGTGCACAGTTCACGTGAGATGAAAAAATATCTTATTCTAGTACATTTCTTTATCATTAATTTTAACACATATTTACATGGCTGTAAATTATAGCAAGTACATTATTAGATTATGGCCAAAAACCCAAAAAACATAACAACAAAAAACCAACAAAACAACCTGGGGGTTCATCTGACCATATGTGTCCCATCAAGCTAGGGTGGGTAAAACAGCGCAGTCCCTGTAGTCAACAGCACACATGGGAGTGATAAGGCAAGCATCATCTTTGTCTCCTCAGCACAACTGACCAGGTATCCATAGGGTTAACAGGGGATGGCTTTCAGCGCAAACATGGAGTAAGACATAATGTCGCCCCTCTAAAGCCATAGAAAAATACATTAACTATTCTGTAATCATCCCACACAGATCATGCTAATGATATTTCTAAAATATATCTTTTAAAGAATCTGGTAAATATAAAATGAACATTTTTTTCAAAGTATTTCTTCCCCAGAAGTCAGCAAGATAAAGTAATACATCTAAAACCAAGGTATGACAGTGAGTTGTATATATAAGCATATTCAAGAGGCATCCTTTGGTAATCATTATTTCTTTTGGCATCCTTTCATCTACAGGAGATGGTGGGTATTGCAACCTATGATGTAGATGTTTTGCAGTGTCTCATGTGACTGAATAGCCCAATCTGAGATTTCAGGATCTGCAGCACTCATTACAAATGTATATGTCATAGTTGGGAGGCTCGGGAGCTGCTTGCTTCCTCTGGGCTCTTTTCTCTTCAAACTGTTGGAGCCAACTTGTGTCATGGACTTTGATGCCCTGGTGGAGATGATGACGTCATTTGGGGTAGGAAGGATATAAGACATTATACATAGTTTCATATAGTTTCATAGCAGTTAGGGGTCAGAAGGGACCTGAATAGATCTTCTAGTCTAACCCCCCGCCACTGGTTGGAGCACACGATGGGATCACAGGACCATACTGGCTAAGAAGATCTGGGTCCAGTTTTTTGGCCCTTCCATAGACTCTGTGTGTTATCACAGCAAGTCACTCATCCTCTTTCCTCACCTCTCCCTCTGTAAAATGGGGATAGTACTTAATTTCTCCCTTTTTTTGCATTGACTATTTAGATTGTAAGCTTTAGGGCAGGATTGCTTGCTTGATCTCTTAGTTGGGACTAATTGGTAATGTTGTAACAGATAAACTCTGTGAGGTAGGTATCACAGCTGGATTAAAACTGCATAGGAAACAGAAACATAGACCTGGAAGAAACCTCCAAAGGTAATCTTGTCCATTCCCATTTTCAGTCAGGAAAAACTGCTCCAAGATAAAGTCTATCAATATGACTTTGGTACTTTATTTCTAACATGAATGCATGATGCTTCAGTTTCTATCCATGGGTTATTCATTTGCCTTTCTCTAATAGGCTGGTGAACATATTAGAACTTTCTGTCCTGAGAGTATTTATATACAGTCATCAAATCACCTCCTGATCTTCTCTGGAGATGTAATATTAAGTTGCTTGCACCAAAATTATTTGCCTTTATTATTTCATTCTCCATGTCATTTTTGTGAGCAGTTGTCTGTGACCCAACCCTTCATGAAAGATTTAAGAAAATCTTCTCTCATGAGTATTTCAGATTTGTATGCAAGAGTTTTCAAGTACCAAGCCAACCAGTCGAGGTAGATAAAGAAAATCAACCAGAGAAGTTTCTTTCCTGAAAAACAAACCATTAACCCACAGAGGGTGCATCAACACATGCGCTTTACTGCAGAGTAGACTATTAGCTCCGCAGTAAAGCATCACTGTCTACACATGCACCAGTACTAGGATGGAGTAAATTAATTAACTCTGCCATAAGATACTACAGTACTGTCATAGAGCTGAGTAATGTACTATGCTGAAACGCACGGGAAGATGCTGACAGCCAGGTATAAATTGTGCCCAGTCAACCCAGCCAGCAGGGGCCAGACTCCTGCCTCCCACCTAGCGGCTCCACACTTTGGACGCTGTCATGCCCCAGCCAGCCTCACACCTAATGCCACAACCTGAAGCCCAGGGCTGACCACCCCCTACCCCGCAAGCCAGTTGCCAGCCCAGCTTTGCTCCACCCTGGCTCAAACTGCCCAGGATCACGTGTAGACACTGTGCCCAGGAGAAATGTGCTCTGGCATAAACAGCTCTGGAGTTCATTGCATTGCATTAATTGTACTTGTACATGCACCCGCAGGGATTTGTGATGCCCCCAAAGAGGTTTTTTTTTTTTTTAAATTGTGAGACTGTATAGAAATCATTTAAGGGAGTTAATATTTGCTAATGGATATTCTAATTCTGTGATATAAAACAACTTGTGAATTATGTTCTCATCTCTAAGAAGTATGATTACCCTCAAATTAATAAATGATTAAATCAATTAATTAATTACATTCAATTAATACTTGATTTATCCAAGTTCTCCTCTCACTGCAAGTCCCAGGCATTGGCAGGAACAAAACAACTCCGATAATGCCATGTTCAAGGTCCTTGATCACTCTATTATAAAAGAGTCTTTATACAATAAAATAAAAATAGAAAATTAGCATAGCAGTATTCTTATGAAGCTAATTTCACTTTCTCAGTTTTCACTGTGTATCTACTTATATACCATATTGCTTCAGACACTAAGCACTGTCAACATAATTAGAGAAGAAGTAAAGATGCTCTCTTCTTCGTCTAGGAGCCTGACTTCATCCTGAATAATTGATGTCAAGAGTGAAGGAAGTGCCAACTGGAATATGATCCATATTTATACATTTTTAAGAAGAGATGAATATGTAGAGCTTGCTTAGGTGCCATGGCTCATACCTCAGAAATGCTGGTAGATAAAATTAGTTTGCATTAATTTTATGGGATATACGGATCTCCAAATTGAGGTCATTTCCATAGGCAAGCAGAATTTTATCTGTGTTATTTTACAGAGAACATTTTGGATGCTGGGAATCCAATTAATGTATTTTGTTGAGGAAGGACAAAAGATTGTATTATGTAATTGGGCACCTATGCCATCACCCTGGAATCCAAAAAACTAGAAAACATGAGGTAAAGTGTCCTTATCATCCCCTTTGTACAGATGGCAGCCTGATGCATAAAAATATTAATTGACATTCCTAAGACCATTTGGAAAATCTATGGCCATACCATGAACTGAATTCATTTTTCTCAGGTCCCAGATAAGGTTTTTGCCCAAAAGACTGGTGCTTCTCTAATCATTACAACTGAAGAGGGCTTTCACATGACAGTTTCAAAGGCATCACACTCCCACGGATTGAAAATTACCCTTTCACATACTCATGTGATATTGCAAAGGTCCTTGGTATCAAAAACATGCCAAGAGGCACAAATGAGAAGGGCACTTTAAGTAGAGATAACCTCCTGTGTCTAGCTCCTGAAAGTGAACAGCAAGGCTGCGGGCAATTACATCTAATTACTGTTAGCATAAAGGGCTCTTCATGTTGTGCGTCTGTCGAGTGAATAACCTGGGGAAAAAAGTCTTAGGGCTGAAACATTTGCTCCTTTTTTTCCATTAAGTGCATTTAAAGGAATATATAGTAATTAGAAGAGCATGCAGAGGAAAAGGTAACACTATGACATTATAGCTTAGTACATAGACACTGTAATATTTATCATTTGCACTTATATAAAGGCTTGATCCCATCACCAAGAAATTCATTTTAGTGCTGAGCTGTCACCCAGCTAAATGACAGCTCATAAGGAGACCGCAAAGCACAGAACAAAGAAAGTTATCCCTCTTTCAAAAGGGGAAAGCCAAGCAAGCGTGCTTTACACACATTCATACATCAGGTCGGTATCGGAGTCTCGAACTCGAGGCTACCCCTCACCCCAGGCCCCGGCTGTAGCAAAGTCCGGTGTGGGCAGATTTTCCAGGGAATTAAATCCCTTTATCTCTGGGTTGCTTCAGGCTGTGGTGGTTCCAACAAGCAAATGGTTTATCCTATAAAAGATCATGCAGGAGTAAATTTCTTTTCTGAGTTCAGAAGGAGAGAAGCCTCACAGGCAGAGCACATTAAAGCAAGAGGCCAGGACAGGGACCCATGGTTTAGAGTTTGGTGGGCTATGTGTATAAAGCAAGAGAGGAAACTGAGTGGCAGGACTAGGACTAGTTGGACAAGGAGACTGGGGCTAAGAACAAGTAAGCTAGAGGAAAGAAGACAGAAATGCCAAGAAAGCAGGATGGGTGGGGGAAGAATTCCAGGTGCTGGGGCAAAGAATATGCCCTTGTTGTGAAGAAGGCTAATGGCATACTGAAGTGCATTAGCAGGAGCATTGCTAGCAGATAGAGGGAAGTGATTATTCCCCTCTATTCAGCACTGGTGAGGCCACATCTGGAGTCCTGTGCCCAGTTTTGCCCCCCACCCCACTACAGAAAGGATGTGGACAAATTGGAGAATCCAGCAGAGGGCAACAAAAATAGTTAGAGGGCTAGGGAACATGACTTCTGTGGAGAGGCTGAGGGAACTGGGCTAATTTAGTCTGGAGAAGAGAAGACGGAGGGAGAATTTAATAACAGCCTGGGTGTGTCTACAAGTGCATTTATAACACCTGAAATTTACGGTGCAGTAAGTGACTACACAGTAAGCTGGAATAGGCTGGTGTCTACTCATGCAAGTGACCTGGAACTAAATTTAGTCCCAGATCAGAGCAGTCGGCCATGTGCCCCTGTGGCCACCAGGGGGAGCTCCAGCCTCCAGGCACATGGCTGCCAGCATTTAGGACTAACTTTAATCCCAAATTGAAGCAAGAGCCAACTGCCAGTTCTTGGGACTAACTTTAGTCCCAAGCCGAAGCCAAGAGGGTTGGCCAGCCAGGATCCCTGCGTCTGGGCTCAGGCCAAACACCTAGTAGCAAGGCAGACCCAGAAGGGAGGCCTCCTGGGTTACCGTGCAGGAACGTGTCTACATGTGCATTACTGCACAGTAACTAATCGGGCATAAATTTAATACCTGCATGATGCAGTTATCAAATTTATGCTCAAGTCGGCATAAGTCACTGTATTTACTGAGCAGTATAGGCATGCACATGTAGACGTGCACCTGTACTGAGCAGGAATTTCAGTTACTGCACAGTAAATGCGCACATCTAGACACGCTCCCTGAAGTGGGGTTATGAAAAGGATGGAGCTGGATTGTTCTCTGTGGTGGCGGATGACAGAATAAGGAGCAAGGATCTCAAGTTGCAGCAAGGGAGGTTTAGGTTAGATATTAGGAAAAAAGTTTCTCACTAGGCAGGGATTAAAGGACTGGAAAAAGATATCTAGAGAGGTTATGAAAACTCTACCCTTGGAGGTTTTTAAGACCTGGGTAGACAAAGTTTTGGCTGGGATACAATATTTGAGGATGATCATGGTTTGAGCAGGGGGTTGGACTAAATGACTTTCAAAGGTCCCTTCCAAACCTCATTTTCTATGATTCTGTGACTAGGACCAAGACCTAGGAAAGGAGAAGAAGGCTGAACATGGAGCCAGGGAGAGAGAACCACTGGGTGTGGGGAGCATAGAAAAGTGCAGGAGAAAGAGATACATAGTCAAGAACCAGGGTAGAGGATGGGTAATGACTGGCCAAGTGAATAAAGACAAATAGCTGAGGAATTGGTGGGAAAATCATGACAGGGAGAGGAAGGCTGGTTGTGGGGAGGAGGGGGAATGGGGAAGAAGGGATGAAGTTGGGGGGAAATGAAAAGCAGAGTATGCTGCTAGGACACGCTCCCAGCAGAACCTGAGATGAAATCTCTGATTCTCAAGTCTCAATATTTCTCTGCTGTCAGCTAACCCCTGGGAAAGCCACTGGCACAGGACCAGTTCTGGTGTACACAGTGGCAGTAGGTTGACCTTCCATCTGCCTAGCATCAGAGCCTTAAATAGCAGATACATTTCAGCCAAATATCAGAGACTTGTACAGTTATATAGTGAATCTAAAGGCTCATCCCTTTTGTTAACCGATATAGTGGGATACTATACAATGGGATTTGTTCATTGACTGTTTGCCTTCAAAAAAAATCCTAGGGGATCACATACACACACACACACACACACACACACACACACATATGCTGCATTATAGTAAACAATACACTAGGGTTGCAAAGTAAAGCCACGTTCAAGAAGACCAGCCATAAAGCACTCCAGAGCAGCAGTGAGTAGGTGGGAGAGCTATTTCACCACCATACCTGAGAGTAGGTCCCTTGGGGTGCAGTGTAGACATAACCTGCTATTTTTCCTTGGCCAGAGATATAAGGAAATGTTTGAAGAAGTAACTACTGCGCAAGGACATAGGATGTTACCTTTACCTAAAAACTTGAAGAGAGCCAAGGGGCACTAGAACAGCAAGAAGGGGAATGAGGAAGGGCTGCAACCAGACAGTTAAGTCTGAGGCCAGATTCCCTTAAGTGTTCAACACATGCAATTGGAAAGAGCAATTGAGAAGAGTCAGTCCCTCTTTGAGATGTGACAATAAATGGCCGGGTTTCCAAAGGAACTCGACACATTGGAATGTTTTTCCATCAAGCCCGTTTTTGCTGTTGCTGCTGGAAAATGACCATATCTCAACACGAGAACTTCTCGTACCAACATTTCAGTTCCCATTTAACTTTTGGTTGCGATGATGTGTCAAGTCCAGAGGAAATTCTTGACCAAAACCAAACAGACTCCACCACAGACAACCAGTTACAGTCAGGATGTGGAAGCCTCACGTTCAAATCCTGTTATGAATCAGGAGGGCTGGAGGGTTGAAAGTAGGGCTTCCACGTTGCAAGTGCATGCCCTGACCATGAGGCCTAGGGTCTTTTTCCCACTCCCACCTCCCTTCTCTCTCCAAATTAGGCAAGAAAAATAATTCCACTGCATGTAAAAACAGTTTATTTCCTAAGCTAGTCTTGATCTCTTTGGAAAGTGTTTTCCATAGGGGTTGCAAAGGAGCATGCTAGATATTAAGTAGGTATCAAGGCAGGAGCTGAGCTCTTGAACAACTGGTTCATACCATGTACATGTCGCCATAGACAACATTGAAATTTCAGGGTTTATTGAATGCCACCATTCACCTGACCTGTGGTATTTGTAGCATTCACTGTGTTTGGAACAAAGAGTACTGTGAATACTCTGGTAAATGTAACTACTATGAGCAGTAAATGACAAGAGTTTAATAGCATTCCCCATGCATCTTTCCCTGCATAGAAATAAGTTCAATTGCCCATCTGATTAGCAAAAAAGCAAGCTAATAAGGAGAAGAAATAAAAAAAAAAAAAAAAGGTTACTTGTATATAGCTCCTCTCATCTGAGAACTCTCTCTGTCCGTCCTGAATATTAAAGGATCACAAAGTCTCTTTGAAGCAGTTAAGTATTACACTATCTGTTTTCCAGATGGACTAAGCACAGAAGACATTTTAAGGGTCTGGCCCTAGGAAGTGATGAGCGACTGCTTTTGAAATCAGTGGAGGCTGGTAGCACTCCACGCTCAGCAGGATCAAAGAGAGGCTCAGGGTCTTAGCTATTCAGCAGCAGGTATTGGAATGAATTAATTACAGTATAATCACCCTTAAGGTCTTGGCGACCTACTATGAAGGGAGCCGTGCAATGAAGACTAGCATCATTATCCTGATTTTAGCGACAGGGAAACTGAGGCAAAGAGATTAAATGACTTTTCCAAGATCACTCAGTAAGCCAGAAGCAAAGCCAGGAATCGAACCCAGATGTCATGAGTCCCAATCCAGTGCACTGAATCCTAATGCCTCCCAAAGCTCCATGTTTCCCATCCACCAGGTACCAATCCTTCCTCAGAAGACGTGCTGGCCTTGTTTTCCCATTGTCCTTTAAACTGGGGCTGTCCAAATGTCAGCCCATAGCCTGCACGCAGCCTGTAAAGGGTTAATTTGAGGACAACCCCCACACCCCCTGGGGCTCCCACCAGCCACTGCTTCCCCCCCTCCTCCACTCCCCTCCATTGCTCTGGTTGCAGCAGTATCCAATGTCTCTGCGATCCCCCTCCCTCCTCTGGCTTCCTGCCCCCAGCCCAGGGGGAGAGGCAGCACAACAGCCCAGGGTGCCCATGTGGCATGGTGCAGAATGAGAGCCCATAGCTGGGAAAACCCCCAGGGTGCTGAGGGAGCTAGCTGGGGTTATTGCAGGGCCCCTGGCACGGCTCTACGAGCGATCGTGGTGCTTGGGCCAGGTGCCAGACGATTGGAAGGTAGCTAATGTGGTCCCCATCTTCAAGAAAGGGAAAAGGGAGGACCCAGGCAACTATAGGCCCGTCAGTCTTACCTCAGTCCTGGGGAAACTCTTTGAGAAGATCATCAAGGAGCACATTTGTGATGGGCCGGCATCAGAAATGATGGTCAGGGGCAATCAGCATGGATTTATTAGGGGGAGATCATGTCAGACCAACCTGATTGCCTTTTATGACCAGGTCACAAAGGCCATGGACGCAGGTGTCGTGGTGGATGTAGTCTTTCTGGACTTCAGCAAGGCCTTTGACACCGTCTCTCACCCCACCCTAATTAATAAACTAGGCGACTGTGGCATAGACGCCTACACGGTCAGATGGATTGCAGATTGGCTGAAGGGTCGCACTCAGAGGGTGGTGGTGGATGGATCATATTCGACTTGGGGGGAGGTGGGTAGTGGAGTCCCCCAGGGCTCGGTCCTGGGGCCTGCGCTGTTCAATTTCTTCATCAGCGATCTTGATGTTGGGGTGGAAAGCAACCTGTTTAAATTCGCTGATGACACCAAAATTTGGGGGGAGGTGAGCACGCTAGCAGGGAGAGAGAGATTGCAGAAGGATCTGGATAGGTTACAGGGGTGGGCAAACAGGAACAGGATGTGTTTCAATACGGACAAGTGCAGGGTGCTGCACTTGGGTAGTAGGAACCAGCAGCACACTTATACGATGGGGAACTCCCTACTTGAGAGCACGGAGGCGGAAAGGGATCTTGGTGTCATTATTGACTCCAAGATGAACATGGGCCGACAATGCGAGGTCATGGTCGGCAGGGCTAACCGGACCTTGTCGTGCATCCACAGGTGCATCTCGAGTAGAGCCAGGGAGGTGATCCTCCCCCTCTATGCGACGCTGGTCAGGCCGCAGCTGGAGTACCGCGTCCTGTTCTGGGCACCCCACTTCAAGAGGGATGTGGACAACATTGAGAGGGTCCAGAGGAGGGCCACCCGCATGATCTGGGGACAGCAGGGCAGACCCTACAATGAGAGGCTATGGGACCTGAACCTGTTCAGCCTTCACAAGAGAAGGCTGAGGGGGGACCTTGTGACCATCTATAAACTCACTAGGGGGAACCAGAAGGGTTTGGGGGAGACGCTGTTTCCCCTAGCCCCCGCTGGCATAACAAGGAGTAATGAGCACAAGTTGATGGAGAGGAGGTACGGATTGGACATCCGAAAAAACTACTTCACAGTTAGGGCGGCTAGGAGCTGGAACCAACTTCCAAGGGAGGTGGTGCTGGCCCCTACCCTGGGGATCTTTAAGAAGAGGCTGGATACCTACCTGGCTGGACTCATTTGAGTCCCGTTTTTTGTTTAGGGTTCTTTTGTTGTTCTCCCGCCCTGGCGGGGGGTCGGGCTAGAAGATCTATTAGGTCCCTTCCGACCCTAAAACTATGAAACTATGAAACTGAAGGTGTGTCTGGGGCACCTGCTTGTGGCCACGCATGTGGACAGCAGAGCACGTGCAGCCAGAGGGACCTGTGGCTTGCATCAGTGCAGCCCATGCAGGGTCAGTCCGTGGGCAGCTCTGAAGTTGGACAACTGCATATGCTATTTATTTATAGCAGAATAACACATAAGAATGAGAATCAAAATGCTGCTACCCTACCAAACCTCTGGAGCTATCCTTGCCCACGCAACCTGTCAGCATGAGGAGAGGGAAAACTTCAACGGTGCTCAGCATCTTGCATCAAAAATGTTTCTGAGTGAGCAAACAGCCCAATTGTCTGGAGTATAAGCAATGGCTGACATAAATTTGGTCGCTCATTGGAGTCCAACCCCACATCAAGGCATGACTGAGTAGAAAAAGAATAGCTGGCAGCTGTGCCAGGAAATGTCACTCAATGAATGTAATGCTTCAGATAAGAGCTGGATTAGATTACCCAAAAGAACAACTGCGTTACATTGGCATGCTGCAGAAACTTGCATTTCCTTATTACCCATCACCATGCTGCCCCAGACTAACAGGCTCTCAGAAACTTTCACAGAATTGAGATGAGATCCTCAGCTGCTGTCAACTGCGGTCTCTTTACAACGCACAGTGGAACCAAGGTGATTTCTACCTGGTGAGAATCTGGCCCTGTTTATACATTTCAGTTCATGGGCAAGAAGAAAGAAAAGAAAATGAAGATGCATGTGTTCACAAGGCTATAGCCTTGACAGCAGTCTGAGACACAGGAAGAAGCTTCTGCAAAAGCAAATTCTGTGCATGCCCTCAACTCCAGAGGAGAAAAAAGCAGGGGATGTGAGGAGATGCATGCTCAAATACCTTACCTCAACAGCAGGAA
>NW_005842173.1:1526358-1572064 GCF_000455745.1 Alligator sinensis
ATGCATCTCTAATGACACAGGGTAATCCCTGGCACAGCTGGATCACACGGTCCTTGTGTAATGCAGCAGGCAGTTGCGGACTGGTTGTAGGGGGCTCATGCTGGGAAAGGACACTGTGCAATGCTCTTTACTGGTCTTCAGAGCTGCCAACAGCGAAGATAGCTTGGAACTGCACTGAGGCTGCTTTAGAAGTGATTTTGGAGACTGATTTGGTGCCCCTTGCCAGCCAAAAGATGGAGAAGGAAAAAGCTTTCATTTATCCCATTTGTGAATTGAGCCCTTGGTTTCATAGATTTCACAGACGTTAGGGCTGGAAGGAACCTCGGATGATCAGTCCAGCCTCCTGCCCCAGGGGCAAGAAGTCAGATAGGGTTGAAAGATCCCAGCAAGACAAGCATCCAGACGTTTCTTAAAAGTGTCCAGAGTAGGTGCTTGCACCACTTCCGGGGGGAGTCCGTTCCAGGCCTTGGGGACTTGGAGAGTAAAGAAGTTTTTCCTTACATTCAGCCTAAAACAGTCTTGGAGGAGTTTGTGACTGCTGGACCTTGCAATTCCTTAGGGTGCTCTGGTGAACAGATGCTCCCCTAGCTCCTGATGCACACCCCTGATGTACTTATAGGCTGCCACCAGGTCACCCCTGAGCCAGTCAATACATGCCGTCTCAGCCTCTCTTCATAAGGCCTATTCTCTTCCCCTCTGATCATGCATATGGCTCTCCTCTGGACTCTCTCCAGCTCCCCCACATCCTTCTTGAATTGTGGAGCCCAGAACTGGATGCAGTACTCCAGCTGCGGCCTCACCAAGGCCGAGTACAGCAGGAGGATGACATCCTGGGATTTACTTGAGAAGCATCTATGGATGCAAGCCAGAGTTTTGTTGGCTTTACCAGTTGCGACATCCCATTGGTGGCTCATATTCATCTTCTGGTCAATCATGACCCCCAAGTCCCTTTTGGCCATGGCGCTAGTGACTGTAGCACTGCCGACCCTATGAGCGTGATGTGGATTTTTTCCCCCCAAGGTGAAGTACCTTGCATTTTTCCATATTGAATGTCATCAGATTTTTATCCACCCACTTTCTAAGCCTACAGTTTTCAAGGGCAACAACTGGACATCACATATGCCAGCAGATATCCCTGTACAAGTGAGTAAGATCTTACTCTAACAGGCTTGGGATAAGTGTTCTCATGGGCCTTTCTGGGGTTATATGGGTATTGCCTAAACCAGTGGTTTAGGCTCCTTATGTCCCACCAACCAATTTGTCAAAAAACCCTGGTCCCATCATGATAAAAACAAAACCCCACTTTCCCAAGAAGTATATTTTTACGTTTACATGCATTTTAGTATTATATTAATCATTCATGGAAATTTTCAAATGAGTTGAAGTCCTACCTACACAATCTTCGTGTCCCACCAGTGGGACGTGTCCCACTGATTGAGAAACACGAGCCTAAACTACATATGCAACCAGCCTAAGGGCGCAACTCGGAAAAGTCCACGACTAGTTCCCCACTGACTGTCAAGTTATTCACACCTAGATGCTCTGCTGCATTTGAGTGAGAAACAATGATGTGGCCATGAAAAAAGACAGGTAGATGTTGTTTGGGGTAGAGAAGGGCAAGGTCTTAGGAACCTATACCTCTTAGGAACATCTGTCTCCTTCTCCCCGAAAAAGGCTGAGTGGCTTACAAGAAAGACAAACTAACCTAGGGAAACAAATAAAGTATTCACATAAAAGAGTACAACAAAATAAACCCTCCCAAAGCGTATATCAAAATGTAACAATTAGGGCTGTGCAAAGCTTCAGATCATGATTTGGATTCAGAGATGATTCAGATGATTCGGAGGCCGAATCTATGAATCTGAACCGAATTGCTGGAAACAAACTTTGCCAGTTCACTTTTAATAGCCAAATCCAGATCATTGATGAACATGTTGACTAGATGACCTCTTGAGGTCCCTCCCAACCCTCATTTTCTATGATTTCTATGATTGAGGAGGTGATTATAGTATGTGCTAGCCTGGTACAGATAGCATGGTAACAATACTGGTAAGGATGCAATGGCACAGGAATGTACTACTAACTGGAGTGTAAATTCTTCAAGGACCCTTGGTATACACACTGATGCTAGCATATACTAAAGACCAGGACATCACCTCTGTCACACTGTAACATGTAGCACAATCACACCTTTATTGTGCAATGTAGACATACCCTTGGCCTTTTTGCTTTCCCCCAATTCAACCCAGCCCCTGTTCACATGCTTCCAGCTGCTTTTTCATCAGACCTCAGAGCTGGGCTGACATTTCTGTAATTGTAGGATCGCTGACTGAAAGGCTACTTAAATGTCTGCATCCATCCCCATCAATAAGAATGATACAGCTGCTCAGTCACAAATGTAAGGTAGGCCTCTACTTAGGCCATTGTGTGTTATTTTCTGTA
Source organism: Alligator sinensis (assembly GCF_000455745.1). Lineage (NCBI taxonomy): Eukaryota > Metazoa > Chordata > Crocodylia > Alligatoridae > Alligator > Alligator sinensis. The sequence goes on from NW_005842173.1 coordinate 1,528,801, forward strand.
ATGGATCACTTAGATTGATGCCATACGCCTTTTATATCTGACCCTGCAATACACATGCACACCACCTCCCCCGAGCTTTACAGCAGTTTTAATCCAGTCTTTATTACTTGGTCATTTGCCATGCTTCTCAATTTTCATCCCTGCCATATCACCACATTGTCTTCTGGTTAGGGTTATTTCTTGTGGAAGAAGCTAAGAGCTGAAACTTGATGCTTCAACCACTAGAGCAGCAAGGGAGAAAATAGTTAGCCATTCATCAGAAATGTTCTTTTAAATGTATATTTGTGGCCACATTTTATCCCATTTCAGAATTCAAAAGGATGCTACCACTCCTAAACACCACCAGGGGGCAGGAAGCCCCCTTTTCATTCAATGAATGTGTCACCGGAACTGGCTTCCTTGCCGCACTCTACTGCAGCTCAGACGACTTGGAAGGGACCATCTCTAGTTTGTTCTTTCTCCTTGTTTCAGTAGGTTGTAGCCATGTTGGTCTAAGGACATAGGCAGACAAGGTTCTTTGGGTAAATCCAATATCTTTTATTAGACCGACTGAAATAGTTGGAAAAAAATCTTCTTAACAAGCTTTCAGGCACAAACACCCTTCTTTCTCCTTGCTGGATTTTTGGTTGTAGCCGTGTTGCTCCAAGGACACAGGCAGGCAAGCTTATTTGGGTAGATGTGATATCTTATTAGACCAACTGATTAGTTGGAAAAAAAGTTCTTAGCAAGCTTTTGGGCACCATCACGTTTGTTCAGACTTAAGAAGTCTCTGCTGTTCTTTCTTTCTCTTTGTGCTTTCATTCACAGTCATCTTCCTCTGCTAAGAACAAGCAGGTATCAGTTTTGACTAATGCAATTACACTACTTCAGGAGGTCATGTGGTGTGCTTCATGGTGCTGCTTTGCATGTTCCCTGGTTTCAGGTTAGCTCTTCACGGATGGAGGGCTCCATAGCCTTAGACCCCAGGAACCACGCTGGCATTCAAATTCCCTGTAGGGTAAGGACACACTTTTCCAGAGCACCAATCTGATGGGCTCTCATGGTGTAGTTTAACTTTCGTGGGTGCAAGGCAGATGTGACAACACCTACAGAACTTACACAGGAATCTGAAATAAGTGACCCTTTAAAATATACGCGTCTACGGAAAGTAATGGATATTAGGGCTGTGCGAAACGGCACCGTTCTGTTTCACCTTGAGTTTCGACAGTTCAATGGAACTGTTTCGAATTTCATTTCCATTCAAAACAGCTGTTCCATTCCGTTCCGTCAAAACAGAAAGGCTGTTTCAATGCTGCTTGGATGTTTCGCAGGGGTCAGGGAGTCAGCTGAGGTGGGCTGACTTCCCATCCCCCAGCATGATCTAGAGCCCAGGATGGGAAGTCAACTTAGCTGGGCTGACTCCCTGCCCCCAGTGCAATCTAGCGCAGGGGATGGGAAGTCAGCCCAGCTGGACTGACTTCCTACCCCCTGCGCTATGGCTGAAACATTTCGACTTTTAAAATGTTTTGACTAGCCTCATTTTGTTTCGAGGCTATTTTAACAGCCTTTTTTTGCTTTGATTTTGCTGTTTCAACCTCAAAATGAGTCAAAACATTGTCAAAACGAAACAGCCAGTGAAATTTCGCACATCTCTGATGGATAACCTATTTGTTAACCACTCTGGAGCGTTCTTGGGCTTAGCCAGAGTCCTCTAAGGAGCTAACTTTTGTACCTATGACTTGTTCTCTGAACCACTCCATCTCTTTTTTCCTTGCTTCAAGTCAACATGCTCTGAGCTTGTCTCATGCTGCACTTAAGCAGCGTGTGACCTGCCATGAATGTATGCTCTTTTGATTCTCTCTTTCCTCCCTCCAAACTTCCTGTCAAATGCCTGTCAAGAGCTTCCCCTGGATGAGGCAATTCCCTGATCAGCCTCATCAAGTGATCAAAGCCCCTAACAGGTTATCTGTTGCTTAATTACTTTGCTTATAGAGTTCAGATCTGGCTTCCCTGGACAGCAGCCATCTCTCAGTCTAAGAATACTCCATTTACATGGATGATCATCAAAATGTAATGACTCTCTATTATTTTTATTACTGTTATACTTAAGAGCTCCAAAACCTCCCAAGACCGTACTGAACCAAATGCTGTAGAAACACAGTATAAGAACAGACTACAAGAAACAACAACATGTAGGTACCTACATGTGCAGGAACAAAACAAACATACAAGCCAAGGAGACATTATTAATAAGCCTGATGGGCAGCAGGCATTGCACACCAGCAGCTAAACCTTTCTTACCTTTTTATTAAATTTTAGTTCAGGTGAGAGGTAAAAAGACAAAGGAAAAAGAAAACCAACCATCACAACAGAGCTAGAAGGCTGACACGGAAATAGAAACAAAGATTCTTGCTGTTAGGGGTGTGCGAAGTGGGCCCTGTTTGATTCAGATTCGGCCCAAATCAGGGACAGTGATTTGATCAGTTGATTCGGATCACTGTCCCCGATACGATTCGGCCAAAGCCGAATCTGAAGATTCAATGCTGATTTGGACAATTAGCAATTTGAACACAGGCGCAGCTTTAAAAGTTTTTTCTACATACCTTTGAAGTTGGAAACATGGCTCGTGATTGGTCAGCAATTGGCCACAGGGGGACCCTGGGAAACAGGAGGCACCAGTCACTGAGCCAGTGGAGCACGGGGGGCTCCCTGGTGCACTCCCTGGAGGACCTGGAAGTGGACTGGAACTGCTTCTGGTACACTTCCAGGTCTGCTGCCGAGCATGCTGGGGAGCCCCCCGCGCTTCTGTAGGACATTCCATGCGCCCCAGCATTGCAGCACTCATGAGCCCCTGCTACCTAGAGGTATGTAGAAAAAAACATTTAAAGCTGTGTCTATGTCCGAATCTCCGAATCTTTCTGAATCTCTCCAAATCGATTCAGAGGGTTCCAGTTCAATTTGGAGAGATTAAAGGGTCCTCTGATTCGATTTGGATTCAGAGATTTGGCCATCAAATTGGGCCGAATCTCTGCCAAATAGAATCAAGGACTGAAGCTTAGCGCACCCCAATTGCTATCTCATTTCTTGGACCCACTGCAGTTGGCAGAGCTGTTGAACAAATGTTCAGGTATTAAATACCCTTCCTCAGGTCTAAGAAAGAAGCAGATGAGAGCCTGTCCAACAATTCTCCTATCTATACAGCTCATCCAATAAAAGATCCCATAAAATCCTCACCTTTCCTAAATGTCACAGAACATCATAGCTACAACAACACTCCAACCCTAGTATGAAAGGGGAGGACAGCTCTCAAGCACAGCTCATCCATTGTACATAGATTTCTCATAGTGTCACAGTATCATAACCAGGATGTTCTGGAGATTCGGCATAAGAAAAGAAACCACATTCTCTTCACACCATTGGGCAAAATAAGAGATCTGTTTGCACCTCCATGAACATCTGGTTCAAATAATAAAGTCTTAAAAGATACAGCATTTTAGCAAAGAAGATGACAAGACACTCAGAGATTTTATACCATGAATAGCACCTTTGAACAAAACCAGGGGAAATAAATTTAATTTAGGGGAAGCTGTTACCATGTGTTTTAAGTATGAGAATAGGGGCACAACAGGCTGGCCATGAAATGCTGCCATTCTCTATGCCTTGACCACAGCAAGGCAAGGACTGTGATGAGTGACCCCAAAGTTGAATTTTTCAGCTTCCAGTTTAAAGCTCAGGGTAGATGCCTAATGGAAAATTACCACATCACATCCAAAACTGGACTTTTACGGAACAGATGAATTTCAGCAGCTCAGCTGTTCAGTTCTAGTGCCCTTCTGTACTCAGCTGACACATTAACACCCTCGCCCAATGACAGCCTGACTGACAAATGATTGATTCTCCTTTATTAGAGCATGTTGCCAAATCTCTTACTACCTAGTTCAGAACAGCCCTTTCACATATCCTCCTTTCACAAATATGGGCCTGGTACTAAAAATAAAATTAAATTAAATTTAAAAAATAATAAACACAGATAGCTATGTGTTCTGTGAATATCTCAGATCACAAAATTACAGCCAGGTTGTACTTCGATGGCTGACTTCCCAAACACAGAATACGCTATTAGTAATTCAACAGATAAATGACTCAGGGCCTTATGAGATCCTGGCCTGGCACGGGAGTTTTATCTTGGATGAGACATAATCCAGATCCTGAATACTTCTAGCTATTATAAAAGCATGGCATTTTTATAATGATAGTGGAGTTATATATGGCATATTTCCTGGTATCAAGGAAATCTGGCAAATATTATACCTAGGAATGATTTATCTGGTATATTCTATTTATTTTTCTGTCTCCACTAAGATCATTCACAGGGAACCCTTATTGCTATAGTTTAGCAGTTCTCCGGTGGGAAGGGACAGTAAATTGCTTTATAGTCTCCTTACATTTATATGTACATCATTTTTATAGATGTTTTATATTACTACTAAAATATTTCTGGTGAATTTAGGACTGGAGAATGGTGCTGAGCTAAAAATGAAAACTCTTTTTAACCAAGGAACACACATACATAGAAAACTATAGCCCCTGCCCAACAGATTTACAATCTAAATGGACAGGACAGAGAAAAGGGAGTATAGGAATTTACTGCTCTTTCAGAACTTCTGTGAGCATCTTCAAACAGGAAATTGGGTGGGGGGGGTTGGGGGGTGTCTTTTTGTCAGTTATACTAAATATGTTGCACAAAGTATCTACTTTGCACGGAAAGCTCAAGACACTTGTCTAGGATTGTTCAGACAGGGATGGTCCTGCCTTGAGGAGGATCTTGAACAAGATGGCCTCCTGACATCCCTTCCAACTGCACTATTTCTATGATTCTCGGATATTCAGCCTTGGATATACTGCTGCAGTGCTTCTTGGGAGCTGTAGTTAGATTTCTTCGTGTCCTCATTCTCCGCTCTGGGACAGACTTGCTGATTAGACTTCTCCGCAGAAGACACTACAGCCAAGGGGCTCCTAGCCTGTACTTCTTCCTCTAAAAGGGAAGACTGGGGCATCATGGGAGGCAGAGGCATAATGCAAGAACAATGCAATTGGGGCAGTCCTCTCTCCCCCATTCCCCCATGAGGCAGCACACAGCAGCAGTAGCAAGCAGCATTGCAGGCAATGTGTGTCATGAAGGGCCAGGTTCTTGGGACTTGTAGTTTTATAGAGCGGGAGGAGAGTTCGCTGGTGCTTGAAGGGACTTTCAACCCATTATTTTGCTGCTGAAACCCATGTGAGTAGGGCAAAAAAACTGTTAATTTTAGCAGCAAAAAAGGGGGTCGATTCTCGCCTCACAGCAACAGGAAATGCCACGGTTGCTCTACAAAACTACAATTCCCAGACTGCCATGCACTCCATGAGACACAATGCTCAGGCTGCTGCAGGATGTGGGCAGAAAGTGCAACTGAGCACCCCGCCATACCCCCCCCCCTTCTGCCTCCTCTTAGGTGGTGCCCGGGGCACGTATCTGGCTCATCAGTCCCACAGTCTGGTACTTATGGGAGGGGTACTCCAACTAGGGGAAGCCTCCTTCTTTCATATGACAAAAATGGTGTCCGTATCTTTATCTTTGTGCACTTTGGTGTTTTTGCTGATTTGGGAGCACTTGGCTGTCAGAGATGTTACCAGAGATCACTACGTGGAAGTGGCTCTCATTGATCCCCTACGTGGAAAGTCAATGCATAGGGAGAGTGGGAGCAAGAGTCCTGCAGAACACTGTTCCTCTGAGGCACTTCAGCACGTGGCAATCTAGATGTATTCTGGCTACAATATTTTAGTCTTGGTAGTTTTTCTTTTTAAAAAGTCCATGGAAGTGGCTTTTATTCAAATGTTCCCCACCAGGCAAAAAAAGAACCTCTTTTCTGCCCTTAGGGAGATCTGTTGGTATCTCCATGGTACAGAGGGTAGATCAAGCAACAACGGTTGAAGTGGCTTGTCCATATTTAGGTAAAAAAAATTATGGCAGACCCAGACACAGAACTTACTCAACAGAACCAAAGCCAGATGTCCCTGAAGCTCAGGGTGGTTCAGATCCAAGGTACTGCGACCAGATACGAACTAAAAGCTATATTCAAATTCCTCAAAGAGCTGAGATGTATTTATTTTTTGACAGATTCAAATCAAAGATGAGGATTATCACTAATAGGAACATTTTAGGACAACCCAGTAGGGTGTACACGTCACATTACATCGCTGTAGTGACACGCTATGGCAACGTAGTGATCATGTGCATCTATAAGTAACCAGGTGCTACTTCACTGTAGCAGTGCATTCCCCCATTATAGTGCACCGCTACGGAGAAGTAGCAGCTAAAAATAAACATGTGCCGCACGTACAGCGCAGTACAGGCAATTACTGCGCCATGCGTTAGTACTGCCAAAAGGAAGTACAATTTTGCAGTAGATTTTTTAAGTCATGAGAGTGTGACTACTACCAGCAGGATAGTAAAACACTGGAACAGGCTACCCAAGAGGTTATGGACTCCCCATCCTTGGAGGTTTTAAGTCCCAGCTAGACAAGGCCTTGGCTGGGATGATCTAGTTGGAGCTGGTCCTACTTTGAGCAGGGGGTTAAACAAGATGAACCCCTGAGGTCCCTTCCAACCCTCATTTTCTAGGATTCTAGGATTATATGACCTTTTTGAGCTCAGCATTGGACTGAAATTAGGGTCCGGTTGATTTGCATGTTTAGAAAATTAGATTTTGAAACAAAATGAAAGGCTAAAATTGCCCTAAATTGCATCTTCAACACAGGAGTAGGGTGAGGGCAAACCAGCACCACTGGACTCAGCCTGCCAGGTACTGAGCATCCTCCAGGAAGGCAATGGGAACTGTGGCTGTTCTGTGTTCTCAAAGAAACAGTCTTCAGACGACTCCTGGAGGGTCCATTTCTGCACTAGTGATGATAATCCACCATGACTGAGAAATCCTGCCCAGGGAGGAAACAATTTTGTCACTTCCACTCATTTCCCTGATCATTCTTCTGAGTGTCTCACAGAATATGGGAAGTGACAAGGTTCAATTTTCTTTCTGGAACACTTGAGGGAGACATGAATTACCATTATACACCATGGGGTGAAAGTTCACGGGCAATTGTCTTCCAGGCAGGAAACCACACCAATTTGGATTAAATACCTATCAAGAACCATCTGGGCTTGATGTACCATTTACTATCCATGCCACTTCACACCTGGCTTTCTCTGCTTTCTTTTTTTAATCTATAATTCTCCCATTATGCCTCTGCCTCCCATGTTTCACATACACACCCAGATGCACATAGCAGAGAGAATATTATATATTTCACATGTGTATGTATGTGTGTATATATATATGTGTGTGTGTGTGTGTGTGTGTGTCTGTGTGTGTTTGCACGTACACATAGAAAAGAGTTAAAAAGGATGCTCAACCCACAGCCTGCTGGTTATATTTAGCTCACAGACCCTTGTCACCCAGGCCACCAGGCTCCCCACAGGTCTGCAAATTTAGCAGTGGGGAAGTGGCAGCAGCATTAATCGCAACTTTCCTGCTGCCAAAAAATTCTGGACTCAAGGTGAGCCTGATCTGGTAAGCCAGCTATCATGGTCCTGCATGCTAGATGCTAGTTCAGGGCTAGATCTGAACATGCAGGGCCAGGCTGAGGCAGCACAGGGCTGGATATGGGTACATGGGACTCAATCCAGGCAGTTCAGGGCCCAATTTGACGCCACAAGGGATGTCAAGACCAGCCCCACGCCACTTGTCTGGCCCACGGGGCCAAAGGATGAGTACCACTGGTATACACACACACATGCATGCACAAACAAAGTGTTTGATAATACACAGCCCCCACATTTCTTCATTAGTGTCCGGCTGTGCTCTCACCTCTGCATGCAATTGGATGATGATGAAGTCTACTTCTGAATGATCTCTTAATACAGTCCTTTAAAATTTCTTATCTCCTGCACGAAGGGAACTGAGAGTGACTGAGTTGACTCTAGAGAACAAGAATGCCCTGCAAGCCACAAAGGTTTAATGGGCCAGAATCAGGGTTATAATGAGGCTGACGACTCACTGGGTCTTTATTCCCAAGGCACAGCTACCTGAGGCACCTTTTACAATTCAATCCCTGTTACTTGGGCTTTCATGCAAACTTGTTTGATTCGCACCACTCAGCCGCTACTTGGTGTAACTAAGTATTAGGGGCAGCACATTATTTGACCATATGCTGGGTGACTTACAGTGGGGCCCAGAAGAGATTGCACTTATTCACAGAGCAGCACAACACGGCAGACTCCAAGCTCTAGATACTAAAAAATGCCTATCCAAAAATACAAAGTCGTTAAGCCATTCAGTATCTTCTGGCACCTGGGTCCCTAAACCCTGTAGTCAGTGCAATTACCATTGCTATGTCCAAGCAAACACATTTTACCAACAGTACCCAACACCCCCTCCTTTTAGCAGCTCATTCGTGACACCATCTGTTGTGTACATTGCTGGATTAATGCTTCAGTCGTTGCAAAACGCAGCACAAACAGATACAAATGGAGTGCCCTCAGTATTTCCTACAGATGGGTTTTCACACAAAGCAGCTCTTAATTTTAGAAACGCCTGGTAAACAAGAGAGGGTGACTTGTGCTGCCCTAAGAAGGCTGCGGGAGTGTTGCCTGTTCCAAACAGCACAGCTGAGAGACTTTGCAACTATTGTGGATAGGTTATATATAATGACTGAGTAGATAAATGAAAGAGAAGACACACAAGTGCGTGCACACACACACATACCCAACCCCTGCCTTGCAGGATGGAGGAGACATGGGCTGAATTCTAATAAAACGAAGCAGCTGTATTAGAAATCTTTCCGTGAAAGCACAGCGAAGCCACAGGGGGGCCAGTGGAGCGCATTTAATCCTATTATAAATGAGCTTGTGCTCCCAACACTAAAAGTGAGGGCTACCCGCCTTGTTTCCAGAAAACATCATTTGCAAGGTTTAGCCAGCACAACAGCTGAGTCAATGGGGCCTATGGCACCGGGAAAGAAACTGGACAGCCCTGGCATTACAATGATTCATAGTTCTGTATTTAAGGTTTAAAGATGGGATCATAAATCACCAGAATCTGAGCCCAGGAAAAAAAGAAGGATTAACCTTGAATTAATGGATTGATAAACCTGTTTCTTTTTACCAGTCATCAATGAATCACAGCTTAAAAGATAGTCTGGCCTTGCCTCTTTACATGCATATTAAATGCATTCACACAGACGCAGGTGCCCATCCTCTTGACATCCCATTTAACTAAAAATAAGGTCTGATTCTGTTGTTTTTATTTGCGGGTCATCCAATTTAAGTCAATGAGAGCATCTGGAAAACTAAGGATAGGACAGATCCCACATACAGCAATAAGCAGCTATTAAAGAAACAGGAACAACGGAGTCTAGTAGCTGGAACTAAGAGAGGCAAGATTTAAGGGCTGTTTCCTATTTATGCTGCCAATAAGCTTTGCCATGTCAAGATGGTACTTGACCTTTCTGCCACAACGTATGCACCTGTAAAATGGAGTAAACACCTACTTGCCCTTTAAAAATCTTACGAGGTTTAATTGTTGTAGGTAAAATGGGGGTAGTCTTAGATCAAAGTTATTGTATTGAGGGCTTACTTGATAAAGGGATAGGTCTGCATGCTCAGCCCTGAAAACATCCAAAGGCTTTACATGATAGTTTTTAGCAAATCCCAAACCCCATTGAGAGGAGGGGACAACTCAAATGATTAGAGGCAACTGCATTCACAACTGCTTCCAGGACTGGAAACCACAACCAAATTAGAAGGAAGCCTAAAATGTACAGGGAGAAAACTATCATTTATCAGTGTATTCTCTGCTGGTTAATAAAGCATATGGTCAAAAAAAAAAAAAACCCATGAAGGAGGAAACAATTAATATTCTTAAACTGAGGGCTTGATCTTGCAAAATGAATGAGTCCCTCTGCATGTTCCCTTTTCCTTTTAAATGCTGGGCTTTGTGCCTTCACAAATTTCACACATATTGTTGAATTTCTCTCTCTCTCTCTCTTTCCATGTTAAATACCTCCCAGTGACCCAGCAAACACTTGCACAGGGTCTTCAAGTGGCCCAAGTGAAGAGACCCACTAAAGTCTATAGAATTATTCACCCATTCAATGGTAAGAAGATTGAAAAAGCATTTGAATCCAAGGTTATTGTTCGGATGGTGGAAGCAGGCTGCTCGGATGCACTCAGGTCATCTTCCCCATTTTGATTCTCATGCCTAAACAGTCTGTTCTGGTTGGATTTCTTCCAGAAAGCAGAAATACTTGAGAGGGAATCAGACAACGAACATGGACAATTTATTCTCTAAGGCCAGGGTTTTCAACAAAAAGGATCTAAATCTATTCCAATATTCAGCCACGTCGCATTATTTCTTCAATGAAAGGTTGAAAATCCTATTGTTCCCTTGCAGAGTTTTAAATTCTTCTAATAAACATGGAAAACAATTTAAATTAAAGGTCTCAGCCATTTAGTTTAGATTTAATAGGGCAGTTTTACATTAAGGGAATATTAAGTAATTGCTAAATGAGCTCCTGAGGCTTAATAAGTAAATAAGAGCTAAATCTAGTTGCTATATAATTATCTTAAAATTATACAAGCAGCAATATGCAATTAAAACTATTCTTACAGTGTAAAAATAGGAATTCAGGCATGTTAAGCTACAGCTACCCTTAAATGATTTATTCTCCCCCAAAGTGTTGTGTGCTTCATAAATTATCCCATGTGTAAAAAGATAGAAGAATAATGCCAAATAGTTTTAAATAACATTTTTATTAGACTTAGATATGAATTTGCTTTGGTGACGTTTGGCCTTCATTGCGGTGACTGTAAGCCTTGTTTCAACCAAGCATTTCCATTCAAGAAAGCACAGAAACATATAGTTAAACATGTAGGTTGTTCCCAGTGACTTCAGTGAATTTAAGTAAATATTTGGCTATTGTACTAAATAGGGTTATATTCTAAACTGGGAACATAAGTAATTAAGTACATCATTACTTAAGTTCTTGCCCCCCAAAAAGACCTAATGATGAGGCTTTTGCTACAGGTTTAGGCAAAACCCATATTGCTTGCTTTCGCCAAATATTTGAATGGACAAAATGAAAATGGCTAATGTCAGAAGTGTTGGGTATTTGTGCAATGGAGTTTTAGAAGCACAAGTGATTTCAGAATTATCCCTATCCAAACCTCCATTGAAATCTACATTTAAAAAGAAAAGCTTGAAAACAAGTGTTCTAGTCTTCCAAGCAGAGAACAGAAAAGATACCATACAATTCGTGCAGCAAATCACAAATAAAAAAGAAAATTTGTATTTCAAACCATCAAGTGATCATCCAAAAAGATACCAAAATGTTTTGTGCCAGACCTTGAAATAGAAAAACAAAAGCAACACAACACACCGACAGATTAGCGATTGTTGTACCATTTCTGTTCCCAGGGTGCACATGAACATAAGCATTTCTATCTGAAACACTGCTGATAAACACTCTAAAATGTATTCTTGCTGATGCAAAAATTCAGCTGCCAATATTAAAATAGTTTTAAAAAAAGGTGAAAACAAAAGGGGTGTTGCTATGTAAATCTGCTGGAGAATTCCAATTAATACTAATGAGTTGTATATATATAATGATAATAATATATAATTATATAATTATTATATATAATATTAATATACAATATAAACATGTAGTAACATATAATGTAAACACTGTAATATATGTGTATTTATGCAAGATGTTATGTTTAAAGGACCATAGGAAAGTAGAGTGGGAAGGAACCTCACAAGATCATCTAATCCAGCCCCCTGCTTAAGGCACGATCATCATGTTGATGGTGTTACTGTTTCTGAATAGTTTTCTATTTGCTATGAATTGTTAAAAATGATCAGAAATTATCTCAATAAAAATACTGCCCTTGATATTCCTCTAATTTAATCCCTTCTAAAATTGGTGAAAACTCCACCAATTTTAAAGAAGTGGGAAGAAAAAGAGCCCTGTTCAATTAAACAGATTGTTTTTTTACTATTCTCTTTAGAGCACCAGTAAGCCTGGGAGTAGATTATACCCAATGGATGTTCATGGTTTTCCTTTCCTTTCCAATGGATGTTCATGGTTTCAGCTGTCTCTGACAAAAATAAGAGATATTCACCCAAATTCTCTGTTGTACATAACAAGCAGCTACCAGGTAGTCAGACCTGGCTATGGTCTCTAACAGGATGCATCAGCCATAGGGAAATAGTACACCTGACATGCCCCTTACAATAGGAGCTGTTCTGGGGGGTAGGAGCCACATAGGCTAAGTATGGGCAGTCAGAAAGCCCAAGGCTGAATTGATTCAATCTTCATAGGTTTGTCTAAGCTTTGTAGACTGAACCAATAAGCAAGTGAACAGACATTCACTTTTGATTCTGGAAATGCAGCCACATGCCTGCAGTGGCCTAGACCAGGAGCTGTGGGGCGCTAAAGCATGCCTCCCTACTTGGCTGGAGCAGACAGCTTGGGCCAAAGCTAGCCTGCCCACCCTGTGAGGGGGAGTTTGTGGGGGAGGTGCAAAGCATCCTGGGATGCTGGGGGACTGTAAATTTACTTGATTTAGAGGGGATCTGGGACAGAACTTCAATAAACTGATTTAAACTAAATCAGTTTGGTCTGATACTATGTCTATCCAGTGTTATGTTAAATCAGTTTCGGCCATTTTGAAAGCAGTTTATGTGCACTGAACTTCTGGTGTGTTACAGATCTGAACCAGTTTCCAATCACTTATACCGGTTTATGTGTAATTTCTGTTCCTAGCTATAAGGAGTCCTCCATGCTGGAAACACCTATTTTCCAGCTTCTTCACATTCCAAATTGATGCAAATGGGTCCAAGCAGAAGAGAGAACCTGCCCCACTGACAGCTTGTCCCTGCTTGTACTTTTGTAATGTAGGTGCTAAATCTATAAATAAAGCAATTAGAATGGCTAGTCCATCTGATTGGCAGAACAAAATTAGATTGGGTGTAGAGGGAGAGGTTAGGAACACAAGAGATACTATATGGGGCCAAACCAGTTCCATCCAGCCCGGTCTTCTGTCTCTCACAGTGGCAAAGAGTAGATGCTAAAGGGAAAAAGTATTTATGCAGGGCCTATTCAGGCTAATCTGTATCAATCTTCCCAAAAAGCATCCAGCATTTATAGGCCTAGTTCAAATGTGGAAGTTGCAGCACAACATTCATGTAGATACATTTTCATATGCATAGACCATTAAAGCATTTGCCATTATGTCATGTGTTATAGGCTAGAGAGGATTGTGGAAATTCCTTTTTTCAGATGTGTGTGTTTCGCTCTACCTTTGCTTTTTCACTGTTGTATTCTATATGGAGACCGACTTCTGTCTCCAGAGACCTTCTCTAGCACTCACATGTCATTTGTCAACTGGACTTCTATAAGCAAGGAACATTTGTGGAGGTAACTGAAGACAAGTCTGTACAAACACAGTACAGACAAAATGACTTTCTGCTTTTCATGGGAATCAGGATGAAGCTCTCCTTGACTGAGCATGCTGCATTCGCAGAGGAGTTTTCAGACCACTGGTCCATCTGGACTCCTAAATGGGATCCAGCTCACAGCTGTGACCCCATAACTGGTGCTTCAGAAAGTGATTACTTCTATTACCTGATGACTTGAAACAAGAGATTTAAACACTGTCATTTTGGTTTATGTGGACAAGAATGTTTCTTGAGGCCCCCAAAAGTAGATGAATTACTCCACCCTTTTTCTAGCTACAGTACATTTGTGTAGCACTAAATCTGTTACTTGTCTCAATCTATACACATAATAAAATAAGAAACTAATATTGTAGTTATTTCTCTGATATACTATGCAGTAAATTGAATTAGGGAATAGACTTTCAGACTACCCCAAGAGGAGCAAGTTTGATGTGTCAGTGTTGCCGAAAGGCAAAGTACATTGGTTAAAGCAACCAGGTCTTGTGCCTATCAGCCTGTTCAGCTGCTCTTGTGCCCGCATAGGACCTCACCCAGCTTCCTCAGGGCATAAAGACATGACAGATGGTCCCCAAACATTCCAGGACTCATCCTCAGCAGATGGGTCAAAGCCCCAAACTACAGTATCCATCTATTAGCAGCCTCATCCCTATTCAAACTATCCTATATACATCCATAATCCATAATCCATAATCTAAACCCTTCATGAAACTATTGTCAACCCTGACACACCATACAAGACATAACACCTTAACCTGCCACAGGTAAAGCAAGGGGGACACGGCAACCAATGTCCTGCTTCTATAAAAGTTTGTTAATATATGTTCAAGAGATCTCAGAAAGGGAGCACTTCCCGGTGTTACTCTTGAGATCTGCTGATGGCATGCATGAGAGAGATGGCAGGGGTGCCCCTGGAGTAGCCTCACTACCCGAAGACTGCTCTAGGGACTGATGGGACACAATGTGGACATATTCTAGCCCTTACATTAAGCGGAATAGCTGTGCTCCACAATATTATTGGAATCAGACCTGGCCTTTACAGCCATAGCATAAGAACAAAATCCTTAAGTTTGGAATTATTATTATTTATACTGTTTTGTCCCCTGGCTAGATGAGTGGTGCCAGGTCCATCTGTAGGCTGGATCCAGTTTGTGGGACCAAGGCAGCCACATGGCATGGCCCTCATAGTGCCCAGTCCCCCCATGACACCAGCCCTCCTGGCACCTGGCCCCACCATGCATCCCTCAGGCCCTGGGCTAGCCACTTCCACATGGCTTCATGTAGCCTTAGCTTGACACAGCTGTGCAGGAATAGGGCCTGATCCTTCTGCCCAAGGCTGGCTGGTTCAGAGCCATGGATTCATCAAGGACAAGTCATGCCTGACCAACCTGATCGACTTCTATGACGAGGTGACTGGCTCTGTGGATGCAGGGAGGCTGGTGGATGTGATGTGCCTTGTAATCAATGGCTTGGTGTCTAGTTGGCAGCCAGTATCAAGTGGAGTGCCCCAGGGGTTTATCCCGGGGCTGGTTTTGTTCAATGTTTTCATCAGCGACCTGAAAGATAGTACACAGTGCACCCTCAGGAAGTTTGCAGATGACACCAAGCAGAGGGGAGCAGTAGATATGCTGAAGGGCAGGGCTAGGATTCAGAGTGACCTAGACAAATTGAAGGATTGGGCCAAAGGAATCTCATGAATTTCAACAAGGACAAGTGCAAAGTCCTGCACTTAAGACGAACTATCCCATGCACCGGTACAGGCTGGGGGCTGACTGGCTGGGCAGCAGCTCTGCAGAAAAGGATGTGGGGGTTACAGTGGGCAATAAGCTGAATATGAGCCAGCAGTGTGCCCTTGTTGCCAAGAAGGCCAATGGCATACTGGACTGCATTGGTAGGAGCGTTGCCAGCAGGTCAAGCAAAGCGATTCTTCCCCTATATTCAGTACTGGTGAGGCCACATCTGGAGTACTGTATTCAGTTTTGGGCCCCCCACTGCAGAAAGGATGTGGACAAGTTGGAGAGAGTCCAGCAGAGGGTGACAAAAATGGTTCGGGGGCTGGGGCGCATGACTTACAAGGACAGGCTGAGGGAACTGGGCATATTTAGTTTCAGAAGAGGAGACTGAGAGGAGACATAATAGCAGTCTTCAACTACCTCAAGGGGGTTTCAATAGAGGATGGAAGTGGACTGTTCTCAGTGGTGGCAGATGACAGAAGAAGGAGCAATGGGCTCAAGTTGCAGCAAGGGAAGTTTAGGATAGTTATTAGGAAAAAAAAATTATCACTAGGAGGGTAGTAAAACACTTGAACAGGTTACCCAGAGTGGTGGTGGAATCTCCATCCTTGGAGGTTTTCAAAACCCATCTAGACAAAGCCTTGGCTGGGAAGATCTAGTTGGGGATAGTCCTGCATTGAGCAGTGGATATATGGACTAGATGTAACCTCTTGAGGTCCCGTCCAACCCTAACTTCTATGATTCTTTGTTTCAATCCAGCCATATGGGGCTTGGAAATTTGGTGCTGGGGGAGTGCTAGCAGGGCTAATTGCCCTATTGCCAAATTTCCAGACCTGTGGAGAGGCTCACAAAACAGATTACATGGTTCCAGGAGCTGGATCTGGCTTGCAGGATGGGGTTGAGCACCCCTGATTAATACCATAGCAACACTTAGAGTCTATAAACAAAGCCAGAGTCATACTAAACACATTACAAACGCATAGAAAGAGACTGTCCCTGCCTCAGTGTACAGGCTAGAGAGTAAGGTTTCTAGGTCCAATCTGGAATCTTTTACAAAATATTTTCCTTGTAAAGAATTCCTCATCGTTGTAGAAAACACATTTTATTTCCTTCTTGCCGAGGTCTCGTTACCTCATTATTCCTATAAAAGAGGCTTGAAGGTATTGAGACGTACTGGCCTATTAATGCACTGTAATTTGAAACACAGCTCATGTTTCTTTCCCTGCCAGCATCCTCTGGCTACTTTGTGCCTGTCTGACAATGCAGAGTTCTCATAACCCAACTTTCCAGGTCAGGTTTCTAACACATCAACCCGTTTTCTAACACATCAACCTGTCATGAAAACAGGAGCTTCTGTTTTCCTGAAACAAAAACACAGAAAAAACAACACATCTTGAGCATCTCATTTTAAAAAATGCATTTTAACAAGCTGAAAATATTAATCCAGAGTCTATTATACTGTCATTTCAGTTTAAAATCCCTTCCAAAAGTTCATTTTTTTAAAAAATGACTCCAATATGCAATACCATTTCCATTATCACTACAATTAATATCTTAAGAGAAAAAAAAGAAACGATTCAAAGTACTGAGAACAATATTATCTGGCTAATGTTATCCCAACCTGGGCCTAATATAGCTACAAATTTAAAGAGGAACATTTAAAATGAATATTACTGGCCTTCTAGCACATTGCTCAAGATACCAGCAAAACATGCACAATTTGTAACAGCAAATATCATGATAACAGTAGGCATGATCTGGTCTATTGTCTTTAGCTTACTATAGTCCTACCTCCTTTGCCTTCTCCACTACTCCAGGAAGGCATCAATCTCCCTAAACTTCCCCAGCTTTTAACACCCTCTGGCATCTCCTGGCCTCACCCAGAATGGTGTTGGGGTCTTCATCCAAGGCATCGCTCTGTTGGTAGATTCTCCAATGACTTTCTCAAGCTGGGACAACTCACTCTCATTGCTGTCAATAAGACATGAAAACACTTTTCACCGTGAAGATCTGCACATTGCTCTTCAGGTTCATCAAATGTGCCGACCCCTTTTCCAGCCTTAAACTTCCTCTTCTATAGTTGAGCTTCCATATTTGACCTTCCTTCTAACAAAGGGAACCAAGAGAAGTAGCAGATTTTGCAATTAGCTCGTGTCACAGATCCATAGATAAATCCCACTGTATCCATTACTAGGAATTTCAGGTGCTTAGCACCTCTCAGGAAGGGCTATATGCTAGGAACCCAGCCCAGGGCCACTCAACCAACTAGGTCCTTAAGATGCAAGTGCCTAGGTCTGAAAAGGAACTGAACTGAGGTGTGTGCTGTGCTGCCTCTGCACAGAGGTGACCCATGGTGACAGGTCTTCCAAAATCCCTGGAAAACTTGATATTATTCATTTTCATTTCAACTACAAACCCAACACTGATTGCCTCAATCGCCTTTCTCTCTCCCTCTCTCTCACATACCCCTTCTGTTAACTCCTGGTGTTCATAGCTTAAGTAACATGAAAACATTTCCCACTGATGCCTTGACACATTAATCACAATTAGATTTGTGAACACAGCTAAAGTCATTATTTCAGTCTCCTGACATTTTGAGAAAGTGCGTCTTAGATAAAGAAATTGCAGTCTTTAAATAATTTTAAAATGGGGAATTAAAAAAAAAATGCAAGTACATATGCAGCACACACTGATGACTGGGTTACTAGGGATGTATGATGAAGTTTTAAACTCAGTGGAAATACGTTGGAAAACTACATTTGAATTTTCATTACATTTGTTTCAAGAGAAAATACAACCTTTCCAGTTTCGCTGAAGTATTGGGGGCTGGGGTAGCATGGGTGCTAAGGCGCATGGTTGACAGCCCAGAAGTCATAAAGTCAGGGCCACAGCAGCAGCATTCAACAGAACTGCAAATTCTGCTAAATACCTTACCACAAGGACATGAAAAAGGAAAGGAACTGAAGTATTGAGGTGAAATCTAGGTTCTGCTGGCATCAACAGGAATTCTGCAATGGGATTTCAGGTCTTCTTCCCTAGCAGGGGTGCAACTAGAATGGGGCAAATGGGGTAACAGACCCAGGTGGTGACTTGAGGGGGGGAAGGGGTGCAGTCACAATCAACTGGAAGTTGCCACTACCTCTACACTACTGCCCCATAGTATTTTATGCTGATAATATCCCACTTTTACTCACCAGGAACCCAAGGGTGTGAGGTGAGTAGCAACACTATGGGCACATCTACATGTCACGCTACATCACTGTAGTGATGTGCTATGGTGATGTAGTGATGCCCTACGGAGACATAGCAACCGTATAGGTCTACATGTGGCTAGCAGCTACTTGGCCATAGCAACATGCTCCCCTGTTTTAGTGCTGCACTATAGCAAAGTAGTGGCTAAAATTAACTGTGCCCCGCATGCATGGTGCAGTATGGGTGGTTACTGCACCGTGCTTTAGTACTTCCAAAAGAAGTATTAAAGCACAGCACAGTAACAATGTCACCATAGGACAATGTGTAGACTTCTCTGTGTAGATGTACAGACAACGTGTAGACCTGCCCCTGGAAGGGGCAGACTTCCACCTGTTGAGTATCACTAAATTCTTCAAAAAAAGTCATGGTGATGGCTGTTCCCTTCTAACCCCTGGCCCCAGTTGCAAGTCATTTACAAATCAGAGACTGTTATTGGTGGGAATCGAATATTATAATGAGACCAGATCAGAACCTGGGACCCAGCCTGTCTTAATTAGGAGATCAGGGAAATTCATGCCTTCAACAAGCACCCCCTGCAGCAAACCCAAAGCAGAGCCCTGGTCCCAGCTGAGTGAAGTGAGGCAACCCTGAAGCCACAGTCAACAGGCCCTACTTCCTCGAGCTCACAAAACCCAACTCAGTTCACAATTTCCTTGTCCAGGCAAAGGCAAGAGTTTTTGTTCCTGGCTCTCTGTGCTCTTCCTTGCTGGTTCTCTAGTTTTGACTTCTGGCTCCAGCTCTGGTTTGTGACCCTGGTAAGACCTCTGGCACCCCCTGATTCTGGTTTTTGCTCTTGATTCTGGTTTGATCTCTGGCTCTAGCTTTCGGTTCACACCCTTGGCTTACCCTGTCTCCAGCTTTTGACCCCAGTCTGTCTTGACTTTGGCTACAGCTCCCAATTCTAGTTCCAGCACCAGACATCTCTGTACCCTAGGTCTAACCACTAGGCAAGACTGCTCACACCCTGGCACTTGACAGATATGAGTACACCTGAAGGAAGGTTTAATACCATTTTTAAGCGTATGCATGTTATTTCATGCCTGAGCTTACACAAAATACTAGACTCTCCACCCAAGTCTCCCCAACCCTATTTCTAAAGATCATTCCTTTTTATCACCCCCATTTCCTGTACTCTGACTACCTCTGTGCCTAACCTTAGATGTGGCATCCTCAGGGCAGGGATTTCACCTGGGTATGAAAAAAATCCTTGTTTATCATGGGTGTTTGTGATGGGGCGTGCAAACCCACACAGCCAGACAAGGCTTAATAAGCTACTGTGGAAAATAGCATCTCCATCCTGCTAAGCATGGTGCTACACCTGGACAGAGGATATCAGCTGAAGGAGCTCAGCTCAGCTGGTGACAGATTGGGAAGAAATCATGGCTGAAACCAAAAGCTACTTGGGTCATGGCCTGCTAGATTCCCTTTCTGTGTTTAGGGACTCGTTTGACCTGTCTGCAGTTCTCAGAAGGAAGAGAGTCCTACCTTGACCTTGTGTTGATTTGTGCACATTTGGTTTTTTTCCTTTTGATGTTTCACAACCCTGGAAGGGGCAGTCTTCCACAGGCTCATCTGGAGGGTTCAGCCCCTAAGGCCACACCTGAGCTGCTGGCCTGGACACTGAACACTGAACACCCAAGGCTGTGTGAGATCCAGGCCTTGGTAAACCAGTGCCATGACAGCACAGTGGCAGATAATATCACATAAAAAATGCACAGGTCTTTAAAAGGTCATGCACAACTCACTCACTGCAGTGGTCTTCATTTACATGGGTATACATCCTTGAGAGATTTTTAGTCGTAGTTTTTTTAAGGGTTGACCGGGCCATGGGCAGTCTGTCCAAGCAGACTTGCACTAGGTCAAGAGTTTCCCTAAGTGGAAGCTAAGATCAAAGATGGGTATCAGTCTTAGTACAGGTAGCAAGCTATGAATTGAGATGAGGATGAAGTCAGGGAAAGTACTTAATCCAGACTGGGAGACCCAAGACAGGAACAGGCAGGAAGGTTCAAGCCAGAGGTTCGGAGAGCAGCATCAGGTTCAGGAGTTGCAAGCAGGTCAGGGGCATAGCAAGGCTTCGTGTTGTCTAGTCTGAGCTTATTATATAGGGCAGTGTGAGCAGGACCCTCTTCCCGAGGGACGACTCAGCCCAATTCCCTGATTACTTCCAGCTGCGACCTGGGACCGGATCTGCCCCAGTTGCAAGTTGGCTCATTACAGTCCTGTTATGAAACCATCACCCCCTACAATCCCAGAACCTTCACATTGTATCTAATATGCAAGAGGAAAGCCTGGAGGAACTTAATTATTCAACTCACCCAGTTGGGCAGCAAATAGGCTCCAGGATTATAGCTACAATCTACTGCTGGATGACCTTCCCTGGTATTCCAAAAAGAGAGCCAATAACAATTCATTGGAGACTACAAGCTTGAAGATACTTCGAAGTTAAAACACTGGTGAAATGTGAGCTAAAGGCCATACCACTTGGGACCAGTGAGAGTGCATGAAGTAATTATGTGCAAGTGATAAAAACAACTCAGCGTAAAACCTTACAAGAGCAATCCATTAACGAACACCATCCTCGTATGTTTTTAAAAAGCTGTATTGAAGTGCTAGAAAACAGCAATACTGTAATAAGTGCTAATAGGCTCTTGCAGCCGAGTGATTTTTAGAACTCTTAACTTGCCTTATTTACAAATATTAAGACCTGTTAAACTGACTAAACTTAAACAAGAACTGACTGAAATGTATGACCTAAATCCAGCAAAGCACAGATCATTGACTATATCGGGTAAAAAAGCTATCGCTAAAACTCTGGGGGCACATCTATATGTGCAATTAATTCAAAGCAATAAACTGCTGTGCTTATTGCACCAGTTTATTACTCCTGGGTGCACCATTTGAATGTGTGCCCAGGACTGCAGCACATCGAGCCAAGTCAGAGCAACCACGACTGGCAGGGGACCCCGGGGTCAGCCTGACATTTTGGGACTGCTCCAGCCTGGTTCAACGTGCTGCAGAGGAGCTGGCTGGGGCCTGAAGGTGCTCTGGTGTGGGACTAGCCAGCAGGTAGCCCCCACACTGAAGCACCCTCATGCCGTAGCCAGCTGCATCAGCATTTACACGTGCAGTGGTGTGGAGTAAAAAACTCCACAGGAGGATAGTACTTGTGTTTACAAGTACTACTCTGCTGTGGAGTTTATTAGTTTACTCCAGCCCAATAGCCCTACACGTGTAGATGCTGAGACATTTATCTTGGAGCTAATTAGGCTATCCCACAGTAAATGTCTTGTGTAGACACACCCTGGTACTACAAACCTACACATATGCTTAACTTAATATATAAGTAGCCCCACTGATCTCAATGGGCCTATGCAACTTATGCATGTAAGTGTTTGCAGGATTGGTGTGCATACTACTCTATCATTAATATCATTATGAGACCAAAAGTCTGCAATAGGCCCTCCTGTCTTTTCAAGGCAGGTAGAGTATTTTGGAGGAGAAGTCCAAACGCTGCAAACGTACTCACCTGTGTTCACAAAGAGTCAATGGTCTCTGCCCCTGTGGAAGAGGGATTCCTCACTACTTTGTAACAGCAGCCCAGGCATTTATCTTCCCTGGCAAAATCTTCCTTTCTAAGTCCTACTGCCTGCCTACAGAGTTCTCACAACACCTCCAGATGATGCTATAGGGAAACATGAGCCTACCTCCCACTGTATTGTAGCAGCCCAGCTTCATGCTAGGCTGAGGCATGCTTCCCATAAATCCTCTCTTTGCCAAGGCATCTTCTCCACATTCCTGTACCAAGCCCAGCCTATGTTCACTCATTTGCTTCAACTCAAGACAGGACCATTCCTCACACCAGGAAGCCACTGCTGTTCCTTCCAGCTATGAACCAGCTTGTCTTGTCTCATGTCTCCCTTGTACTCCCTGGACTTCCAGCCTCTGGTAATTACTGTACGAAACTCTATTATAGTGAGCTTCTTTACTCCAACAGGACCTGCTTTCTGACTGCAGCCAGGACTCCTCAGGGGAATTAGACTTCACAGAAGATGTGTCTCTAAGGAATTAAGCTTTGGAGCAGGATGTGTTGGTCTATAGTTACATCTTCATTAGTGCAGATCCTCAAGAGGTGTCAAACAGAGCTTCTCTCTGCAACAGGATGAAGCTACTTGATGCTAGCTGAAGATCTGCTGATTGCCCGTCTATTTGACGTTGTCTGTTAGGAGGAGGAGAATGATAGCCAATGCAGGCAGAACTGAAAGTGTGCAACAAAGCCTGAAAGGAGGAAAATTGGGCATGGCTTAATTTTACTGGGAATCTCCTACACAACTACTAAATGTCAAAGCAGAGTAGAGTGCAACCCAGTGGGTGCATTTACACATTCATTAATGCACTTTTGCTACTGAGCATTATGTTTAGTACCTCTAATATGAGGTACTACATAAAGGTGCATTACCCTGCGTTTATGTGCAGTAGCAAAGGTGAACACTTTATTGTGACAATGCTCAGTAGACTAATTCTACTGCGCATTAGCACAGTTTTTGCCCTCACGCACTAATGTGCAGTAGAATTAGTTTACTGAGCATTGAGTGTTTCATGTAAGAGTACCCAGTTACACTCATCTTTCCCTTTTCTTGTCCACAAAAGAAATCTGACTGTCATGACACACAATGAGAAGATTACGGTAAAATGCAAGATGAATGATTTGAGATTTTCTCTCCAATAAAACAAATATGGAATTTAAACGACATTTCTGTCAACAAATCTCTCTTCATCAATGACCATTATCTTATTTGAAAAGCTTGTTGTCTATCTCAGGTTTTGGGCTTTTGTTTTTTTTCAAATGAAAACCTTCCCCTTCTGACTGATTTGCTTTCTTGCTACTAGATCTAGAGCAGTGGTTCTTACCTAGGGCTCTTTGCCACCCTAGGGTCTCTCAAATCCTTTTAAGGGTGCCATAGGGTGTCGCACAATGTTAGCACAAAAGTAGTGTATAGGAGTTGAGAACCACTGATCCAGAATGTATTCCATCAGAAATATTTCCGCCTTTTCTATACTCCAGTTACTCCTGTCTCTCTTCAAGGCTTAATCTAATGAAGGCAGTACTAGCAACCCAACAATTATAACAATTCCAGGCATGGGCAGGTCCGGGGACTGGACCACACTGCCCCTCAAGCCTTGCGGGACTGAGGCCCCTGGGTTGACAGAGGACATGAGGGATCTGGGCAGGAAGCAGGCACACTCCCACCGCTGTTCTCAGCTGACTTGGAGTGAGGGGAGGGGATTCCACAGCTGCTCCTGCCCCGTTTCAGCTGTGGAGAACACCTTCATAGGGTACTTGTGTGCTCAGCTGGAGGTAGTGCACAGTTTCCTCCTTCTGTCCCTGCCTCCTGGCCACTCCTGCCCCCACCCCACCACAGGTGTCCCCTGCTGGCTGGGAGCAGGACCTGGATGAAGGAACCTGAACACCATTGCCACTCTCCCCTGCCAAGCTAGGCTCTCCCACAGCTGCTCCCTACAACACAGTGCAGAAGCAGGTGGGGAGTGGCTCTGGCACCTACCCATGCCTTCATCAGGAGTGAGCAGGAGCTGGAAAGAGACACCTATGCACCACTGCCACTATTTCCTGGCAAGCCTGGCACCCCCCCCATATTTCAGGCTGCAGTTAGAGTAGGACAGGAGCAGCTCTGGGGCTCCCCCTGCACCCAGATCAGCTGGGGACAGCGATGGCAGTGGCAGAAGGTGCAGCCCACCCCTCCCCCCGACACCAAGGACATCACAGACTTGTCTGGAAGCTGTTTTGACATCACCTGAATCCAGGTGTACCAGGGTGGGTATTTAGCTGGACCATTGAGAGCTTATTCCTTAAAGCTGTTTGAAGGGACACGCTAACAGACATTTGCATTCAGATGTGTAGAGCCCGTTTATGGGTCACATTTATGGTTCCAAGAAAGAAAAAAAGATAAATTGTTCCCGTAAATTCCTCTTCAAGCCAAAAACTCACTTTAATACTGCTCCTCCTAGCAAAAGCCTGACCTCGCAGAGACAGCCAGACCAACATCACTCATTTCTCTATGAAAAAAAGTCTATTGGAGAATCCCCATAACACATGTGAAGGGTACCGCTATAGAAATATTCACAGGAGTGAACAGATTTCATCCTCTACCACTAATTATAAATTTAAAGCTTTGTTTGAAATAGCAACTGCATGTGGTGAAAACTTTTGCATAACCTTATAACAAATCCTATAATAACAGCACCAAAGACTAAAAATGTGGAACTCCTTCCTTATTCCCAACTGTCGCTGAAAAGATGCATCTATTCCTGTGCTTCTGTGTTCAATCTGTTCGGTATTGCCTTTTTTTTTTTGGTCATCATGTACATGCATTACCTCAGCAGGCACACAGAAAGGTTACTGCTTTGTAATAAAGCACTGGGCATATTTATTAGAAATAATGAGGATCAGCACTCAAAGAAGCTTGTTCTTTCAAGCAAAAGGGTTTGTGAGCTGCATATAAAGAGAATGCCTTTCCAATCCAGTCCACCGAAGGAGCTCTGCATTGTTATTCTACTCAGACTTTCCAAGTGATCCCATCTACTTACATTGCCCATATCATCTTTGCAATGGCTGTATCTGCCCCAACTCCTCTACTACTCTGAGAATGTGCAAACAACAAGTTGACACAGTTGTAGTCTGCTTCCACACTGGTGTAGAAGTCCTGCACATGGTACATCATTTTATGGCAGAATTAATTTCTAAAATCCTGTGTTGTGTTGTTCATCCTTCGCAGGCGAAGATGACTGCATCCAGCAGGGGGAGGGGAGAGAAGAAGAGAGAAAAGAAGTGGGAAAAAGAAGTGGAGGAGAAAGAAGGAAAAGGAGAAAAAAGGGAAAGGGAAGAGAAAAAAGGAGGGGGAGGCAAGGTCACGTGAATATCTAGGTGACTCATAAATCTGATTTTTGCTTTGGACAATCTGCTGCAGCAAGGGCAAGAGAGTGATGAGGACTGAATACGGGAGGCTTTTATTTTCCTGGTCCCGTGTTTCATCATTGCTTCTGCCGTGTGTTGCTGTTCAAAGGCCAATGCTCTGTTCTGGATTGGGGACCTCCATGATGGACAGTCATGAGTAATTTGCTCCCATGACTCTGGGTCAATGCCGAAACTCTTTAGGGACACATTTAGGATGTCCTTGTACCACTTCTTTGGTGCACCGTGAAAGTGTACTCCACTTGACAGTTCGCCATAGAAGACTTTATTTGGCAGGCAAGTGTCAGGCGTTCTTGAGAGGTGGCCGGCCCATCTTAGCTGTGCCGGGGTCAGCAGGGTGTGAATACTGGGAAGAGTTGATCTTCCGAGCACCTCGGTGTCCAGGATCTTGTCCTACCCCTTGATCTTTAGTATCTTTTGCAGGCAGCACAGGTGGAAGTGGTTTAGTTTCTTGGCATGACACTGGTAAATGGTCCAGGTTTTGCAGGCATAGAGGAGGGTCAGAAGGACGATGGCTTTGTAAACCTTCAGTTTTGTTGACATTGCTTCTGCAGTCCCAGACTGACTTATGGAGTCTGCCGAAGGCCACACTAATCTTGCATTGACTTTGTCATCAATGTGGACAGCACAGGAAAGCGTGCTGTCTAGTTGGCGAACTTGTCAACCATCGACAGTTGCTGGCCTTTACCTGAGACATGTGGTTCCTGGGGTGTTGTGCCAGGTGCAGGTTCAAACATCACTTCGGTCTTGTGTTAATAGTTAGTTCAAAGTTGTCACAGGCTTTTGAGAGTAGGTCCATGTGTTGCATATGAGCCTGTGAGCCTGCAGATAACACGCCATCATCAGCAAAGAGGAAGTTGTGAAGTGTGGCTGTCTGGACTTTGGAGCTCACTCAGAGCCTGTGCAGGTTGAAGATGTCTCCATCAAAATGGTACCTGATCCCCATCATCATCTTGGAAGGCATCCAACAGCATAGCAGGGAATACCATGCTGAAGAGGGTAGGTGCAAGCACACAGCCCTGCTTGACGCCATTTGTGACCAGGAAGGGGTCAGAGCATTCGCAAAGACACGTGCCATCATGTCATTGTGGAACTGTCAAACCATATTGATGAATTTTTCGGGACATCCATACTTCATTATTTCCCAGAAGGCTTTGGTTAGATAGATGAATGTGAGGAAAAGGTCAACATTCTGTTCCTGGCACTTTTCTTGAAGTTGCCGGGTTGCAAATACCGTGTCAGTGGTTCCGTGTCCTTTCCTAAGCTGCATTGACTCTCAGGCAGAAGGTCACTTAGACTGGTGGTCAACCGATTGAGGAGGACTCTTGTGAGTATCTTTCCGGCAACCCCTACTGCCATTTTTCAGTGCTGATACATGTGATGCTCTGGGTGCTTTAATTAGTGCACTCTTGGGGCCTGGAGGACTAAAAGGTAAGAATCGCCACCTCCCATTCTGGGCTTTCCCTCTGCCCCTGCTCCTCAGGGATGCCCCCTGACCTCCTCCCCCGGTTACTTGTGGCTACCTCCACTGTCTGTCCCGGGGGAGCAGGCAGAAGAGGGTTAACCCACCTGCCTCCTGTCACTGCCACCACAGCCGGGCTGCTGTTCTTCGGGCTGTGCCCAACCCAGAGAGCAACAGTGGCAGCAGCAGGTGGGCAGGCAAGTTAATGCTTCCATGCCTGCTCCACTGGGACAGACAGAGCAGACCACCACAAGTAAGCAAGGAGTCGGGGGAGGGAGCAGGGATCTGGGGTGCTGGGGAGACTGGGAGGGGGCCAGTGGGCCCAATTCAGCCCACAGGGGGAGGAAAGGATGGTGTGATGTTTACACTAAGGTGTAGCCTAGAGTGTAACACAAGCTGGGTAACACGGATCAGAGAGTCCTACCCTGGAGTGGCGTCACTTTGAGCCACCCAGTGAGTGCTTAAAACTAGTTTCAGGTATCAATGTGTGGACAATCCAAGGGTTAAGAGCTCCCCTAGCCACCCAAATTACCGGGTAACAAGGCCCTTAAAGACAAACTGGTTCAGAGAGGCATAAGCCTTCACAGGCGACATCCTATTTTATCACATGCTAACTGAAGTTTGCCAGTGACTTTCCAGTGTCATACTCTATCTTTGCAAGCCTTTGGTGCTCAGTCGGTATGTTCATATATGTATTTATATCCATATATATGGATTAAAAAAATCAGTTTTGACCTGGCCTTTTGGTGGTTCTTTTCCAGTTCTACCAGTTCCCTTACAGGTCAACAATGGAAACTGCCTTAAAAAGCCCTGAGCATGCTTCTTTTTATTCCAAGTTAAGAATACCAATGGCAGCAATGGTTTCATTGTGAAGAACCATTTCCTTTTAGTAATTATTCTCTCATCACCTTAGGGGTTCCTGTAATCAAAGACCAAACATGGAGACAGTTGAACAACCCCTGGTACCTCTTCTTGAATCAAAAGGACAATCCCGAGCACTAAACATTTAATAAATAACCTTGTCTGCGATTTGACCAGCTCAAGGCAAAAGCATGACTACTCAGGCCTTGTCTGCTTCTGTTGCCAGTAGGTCTGCTGGCAGACTGTGGCCACCATAGGGAAGCTATCTGAGTGCAATCATAGCCACGTATCTCTGCTCTCTGTTCAGCTAAGGACAGGGGCAAAGTGCAATCTGGAGAGGTTTCAGTTGCAGAAAGGACTGCAGTGGTGCGCAGAAGCTTTATTTCCATCAGAGAAGTGCCATTACTTAGCCACTAGATGCACTCAGAGTTTTCCCAGCAGTGATCAAGTTCTATTGGAAAATTGGATCAATGGAAGAGACATGCCACAAAATAGACCCACTCCCTCCCCAAGTGAATCTCCGATCTCCTTCCTCTACCAGATCTGCTTCTCTGCTTTCTGCTTCCTGCCCTGTGCCTGCTGCCTGATTGCCTAGCTCTGCATTCCGCTTCCTGCTCTATCTGCTGCAGTGCTGGTTGTCCCATACCTGATCTGCCATGTGCCACGCAGAGGCTACCTGTGCCACTTGTGGCACTCATGACAGATTGGCCACCCATGTAGACCAGACCTAACTATCCCCTGAATGTAGTCATGCCATATCTGCAGCATCTGTGTATCTGTGCATCAGTACTTAGCTTGTTGCACACAAGTGACAGGCACAGATATTTTTCTTTCCTAGGATCTCTCTTCCAAATTTCTGTTTTTGTCCTTAAATCTGGCCCAGTGTTTCCCTAGCTATAAATACATACAAGTCCAATGTGTAAAAATGCACTATAACAAGATTTTCATGTACCCAACGCAACTCACTATTACAAAGGTAGCAACTGATTGGACAGCCAACTCACCTGGCACGAAAACAGAGCAGTAATGACAACTCATCCAAGCCAGAGTGGGCCTGGGGGAGAAAGCATGGGACGAGGGGGTGCAGAAGACCTGGGCATTGCAAATGACCTGCTGTATGACATTGGGAAAATGATTTCCTTTCACCTGTGGCTATTTCCAGCTGCAAGTGTATGCTGTCTGCTTGGACTACAAGCTTGTCTGGGCAGTGACTCTTTTGCTCCATGTCTGTGCTGGGCCTCAAGGCGCTGCAGTGGGGGCACCATGGCAGCCATGGTGGCGTGGCGCTCCCTCCCATGCTGGGTCCCACACGCTGGGTCATGGAGGTGGATACTGTCCAGAGCCAGTCTGGCCTGGCTGCAGCCCCATATCCTGCTGTGAGCACTGAAATCTTTGGAAGAACATGTCTGTCCCCCCCCCACCCCGCACCCTGCCACCGTGTCAGGTACATGTCTGTACCCCCCCCACCCCGCACCCTGCCACCGTGTCACCTGTGCCTCCTCTCACCCCCCCATGTGTAACCTGTGCCCACACACCCCCTCCCCACAAACCTACCCTTCCCCACACCCCCCTTCCCCACAAACCTACCCTGTTCCCCACATACTGGGGGGATTGAGGGGGGCACATGTCCATCTTCTTAGGTCCCTCCCCAGCAAAAATAAAAGTTGGTGACTATGCGATAAGTCATACCTGCCTTCCCATAATAGCCAGAGACACTGATAAAAAACAAGTTTGTGGAAATTTCTAGGTTGTAAACATCTCTGAGTAAAAGCAAATCCAAGTTCAGATTCCCATAAGCTCACATCCGTTGTGGCTCAACGTATCGGAGTTGCAAAGCACAGATCCCTGACCTGCCCAAAACTAATTTAGGGACAATCATTCATAATTCTGCTATAAAGCACAATGCTATATACACAGGCAAGAAAGGAGCTATAACAATGGGAAATGGCTTACAGGACAAGGCTATTGTGCAATCATTTAAGATGCAATTAGCTATTATCTTGGGGGGGAAATGACATGATACAATGTGTCTTGATGACATTTTGTTGCCCGTATTTCAATTTTCTAAATTAAATGAAGCAGAGCTGGTTCCTATTTCTGGTTTTCTCTCCTCATGGGCCATGGCAATCATGATGATGAAATAGAAATGAGAAAAATACCTCTCCAGATTTTTAATTAGTCTTGGTTCTACTGGACAGTACTTGCTCAGAGATGTCGCAATGTGTGATCAACTGAGTTGTATCAAGAGACTGTACTTAGAAATTTAAAACTGCTGAAAGCACATAAAGCATGGTACTGGGTAAGCATTCAAAAAGTTAAAACTCCTTTCTGCTTGCCAATAGGCACATGGGTATTCCAATACAGCCCCTGCCCTGAAGAGCGTGCAATCTATTTTAAATTTATTTAAATTTTCATCAAGTTTAAGGTCTGTAATTCAGGGACTGTTTAGGGAAGTGGGAGGAGAAGGTTTCTTAAGCATAATGAACAAATTAGTCAAACAAAAGCAAATTTTTTTTGGAATAATAATTATTACCGATTTAGTTATTACTGATTATTGAGTAGCATCTCAGTCTTCTGCCAAATACTTCAACTGTTTCAGTTCTGAGTTCTCTTCAAACAGTTTTATTCTTGCAGAACATGCTTATGGCCAGTGGAAAGTTGGCTCGTTATCTATCAACACTCTCTGTTTCCAACAAGATGTGGCAGAAGCTTTTGACATATGGATTAAGGGGTTTTTTTGTTTTTTGCAAACATAGGGAATTTTTAAAGTTGGTTTTCCATCAACTTAGGGATCACAATTTGCAAAAAATAAAATCAAAGTTTCAGCATTTTTTCATCATGTTAAATCAATGAACAATGGTTTAAGTGCATTTCTCAATATTCATTAGCCATGCATGCTTTACTTTCCCCAAAAGAGATGCTATTCTGTATCTGTGAATGGGAAGGGAGTTTTGCATTTGGTTGTGGGAGAAAGGGGAGGCGTCCATACAACATGCTATAAGAAATTTCAGAACCCCTGGTCATTCAAGTCCCAATTTCAATTGGTAGATGATCCCTGGGGATGAATCATTTGCACAAACTGAGCCTGGGAACACTGGACCTAAAACTGTAAGCTTACACTACTCACAATTATAGAAGCAGGCCTAGAAGACTAGAGGAAGGAGAAGACTCATCGGCCATGTCCCCACGAGTGGGACCAAGGACTTTGGAGCACCTCAGAGGCATTTGAGGCACCGCAAAAAACATGCAGCATACATGAATTAGTTTGCTGTGCTGCATATTTGCAGCATGGTAACAAAATTAGGTACTCGGAACTCCACACTCCACCTATCAGCCCGGCTTTGCACATCTGGATTGCCACTGCTGCAGCCCCAGGAAGCCTCCAAGACCCCAGGTAAGGCTCCTAGGGCCCCAGCCTCCCCTACCCAACTCAGGGCAATTTGCCATGTGTCACAGCATGCATGCAGAGACGTTCCCCAGGAGCAACTACAAGTAGCACATATATGTACTGCTGCTAGTTGTCCCCAGGGAAACACACATGAACGCTCTTGGGGATGCACCCACCATGTTTAACCTCTTTACATTGGCTAATATTTAAAAAGGAACAGAAGAATTGCAATGGTTTTAATGCAAATTACAGACTTCTACTGCACACTCGCTGTCACTGTGACTTGTACTGTACTTGCACAGTGGTGCTGCGTCTTTGTACCTACTCCATTTAATCTTAATATTTCATTTTTGTATCCACTCCACTGCATCATAATATTTCCACCTCAAAATCAGAGTGGAACAAAATAATAGTAACATCTTTTCCCTACCCAGGAAAAATATTCATTTGCATGGAACATTATGGGTTTTCTTACAATTTAAGAATTCTTCTGTCTAACTGAAGCTGGAACAGTTTCAGTGAAAAAGGCTTAAGCAAAACTCCTCCGTTTTCTTGAGAGTTGTCATTTCATCCAAAAGGGTTTCAGTGCAAACTGTGCCCCAGCTCTCCTTACAAAGTTGTGCCCATCACATCAAATGAACAAAACAAACAAACCCCCTTACTTCCATTTTTTTAGCTTAAAATCTTAATTTTCAGCCTAGAACCTTTGCCCCATACCTTTCAACAATTCTGCAGCTGCTGGGCTTTTCTGGCCGATAATAAACCAACTAAGTTTCTAATGATAAATGTTCTCTGAAGCTCTGAAATTAGAAGCACAGTCTTTTGAGAAAATACTTTACATGTTGCTTTCCCATTAATTTAAACATAGCCAGCCATAATACAGCCAAAGGCACTGAAAAGGTCAAGCAAAAGTGCTTTCTGGATGAGAAGACAAGACAGTTTCAAAGCATTTGTCACTTTTATGCAGCAAGATGACATGTTTTCTAGATAAACCCTTTAAAACACTGTCTAGAACTGAGATCAATCTAAAATATAGATGAGCCCCAAAATATCAATACTATCTCATATTGAAAATTCACACACATTTTTCAGGGGAGTGGCAGGAAAGCAGATTGACTCAGCATTGAATGTTATATTTTTTAATTATTTAATAATTTATACTATTTTTTAGTAGTTAAGGATGCAACTTTGTGTGCCTATCCAACCCAATCTGCACACACTGGAGACACTCTGCACCACCCTCCCAACACAACATTGATGGAAAGGGAATCTAACAGTTCCCAGGTTGGTTTCGCCCTCTCCTGTATTCCCCACAGAGTCCAGGGCCTGTACAAGGGATGGAGATGAGTATAGATGGGCCAGGTAGGTAACTGCGTGGCATCAGAAAACAGTTATAAGTAGCCTTCATAGGAGTGTAAGAGATGCTATGCTGGGACAGACCACAGGTCCATCTTCCCCAGCGTTTTCTATAGTTGTTTCATAGTAGGTAGGGTCAGAAGGGACCTGAGCAGATCATCAAGTCCGACCCCCTGCCCTGGCAGGAAAGGATGCTGGGGTCAAACAACCCCTGCAAGGTGTTCATCCAGCCTCCTTTTGAAGACCCCCAGGGTAGGAGCAAGCACCATTTCCCTTGGAAGTTGGTTCCAGATCCTAGTCGCCCTGACTGTGAAGTAGCGCCTCCTGATGTCTAGTCTGAATCTACTCTCAATCAACTTGTGGCCGTTATTCCTAGTTACTCACGGTAGTGCTTGGGGGAACAGGGTCTCTCCCATTCCCCACTGGTCCCCCTTGATAAGTTTATAGACAGCCACCAAATCCCCTCTCAGCCTTCTCTTGTGGAGGCTGAACAGGTTCGGGTCCTGTAGCCACTCCTCATAGGGCCTGCCCTGCTGCCCCCTGATCATGTGAGTGGCCCTCCTCTGGACCCTCTCCATGCTGTCCACATCCCTCCTGAAGTGCGGCGCCCAGAACTGGACGCAGTACTCCAACTGCGGCCTGACCAATGTCACATAGAGGGGGAGGATCACCTCCTTGGACCTGCTCGTGATGAATCTGTGGATGCATGACAAGGTGCAGTTAGCCTTACAGACCGCGTCCTCATATTGGTGGCCCACGTTCATCTTGGAATCAATAATGACTCCAAGATCCCTTTCTGCCTCTGTACTGATGAGAAGGGCTTTCCCCAGCCTGTAGGTATGCTGCTGGTTCTTCCTCCCCAGGTGCAGCACCTTGCACTTGTCAGTATTGAATCCCATCCTATTCTCATCTGTCCACCCCTGTAACCTGTCCAGATCTCGCAGTGGCACAGCGCGGATGCTTAGGGAATATTTGAACAGGACCCATCTAGACTGGTCTGTCAACTCCCCTCTTCCCTGGCAGCTTTCATTATTCAGAGGCGTTTGAAGTTCTAATTTGAAGACTGCAGCTCTACCACCACATTTAATATTGACTGATGAACCTATTCTGCATGAATTTGTCCAATCCACTTTCCAACCACATTAAGAGTGTCTGCCTCTCTGGTGTCATCCACAAATTTGCTAAGTGTGCACTCAGTCCCATCTTTTAAATAATTACTGAAGATGTTAACAACGCCAGACCCAGGACAGACCCCTGGGGAAACCCACTTGATATCTCCTCCCACCTAGACACTGAACCACTGATGGCTACCCATGGATCACAGTAATCCAACCAGTTACGTATCCACTGACAAATGTGGCATGAACTGACAAAGGGCTGCTGTATTCACAACACTTAGTACCAGGTTAGCAGCTGCTCACAGTCAGCTTCAAGCTCAAAATATTACACAACTGTTTAGCAAATGTTAATATGTTCATACACACCTACACATGGGCTACTTCTTAAAAGCCCAAAGTCAATAAGTAGTCAATCTCCCGGTGTTCCTGCCTCTGTTGCCACTACACTCATGGAATCTGGACATGTTTTGTTAACTTCTACCCTATAGCCTAGCATTTAAGGGACACATAAGTGGTCTCTTTCCCACTTCTGATTTTCAGAGATCATTTCTCAGTCTACTGAGAAACTTCACAGAATTATAGAAAACGAGGGTTGGAAGGGACCTCAGGAAGTCACATCTAGTCCAGCCCCCTGCTGAAAGCAGGACCATCCCCAACTAGATCATGTGGCCAGCCCATAAGGGGCGCTTCTGTGCTGAGCTACCCGCCTCACTGCACCTGATTAAAATAAAAGCTTTGAGTGCCTCCTCTGGGGCATCTATGTCTGGCCAACCCCCTTACTGGAGCACACCTGCAAGCCTGGGATAACAGCTGCCACCACCCAGGGTCTGGTCTTTGTTATGGCTCTGTGCGCCCTAGGGTACACAGACCTTGTAGACCTGGAGGGTGCTTAAACCACCATGAGATTCTGGGGTGCTTCCTTTAGACTGAAGCATCCACAAGCTGCCTCCTGTATAGGAGGACTGGAAAAAGCCAGGCCCACCTTAGCCAGCTTTGTAAGGCGAGCTACCCAGGCTGGTACTTTCCTTCTTAACTATGTTTAGTCATGCTAAAACATAGATTTATTGATTAAGAGGGATAGGTTGAGGAAGGAATACAAAACAACAGAATATAGAAAGAAAATTACCCTTGAGCAAAACAACATAGGCTTGTTGCCTTTTGACACATGCCTAAAGCACTTCATTCTAAATTCCTACCTAAATTTTAGGTAAGTTACTCAGAAGTTCATCCAGAGGGTAGGAGAGCTCTAGAGGGACATCTTTCTGTGCGAGTGAGGTCCAAAATGACTGTCTGTCCTCTTCCCAACATGCGTCTAGCACAGTCGTTCCCAACCTTTTGTTGGCATGACCCACTGCTGGGAGCGGAGTGTGGTGGCACCAGCGGCCCAGGGCAGGGGAGCTCCTGGCACATGGTGCAGCTTGTCTTTTGTGTGCGGCAATGCTGGCATTGCCCCCGCGGCCTTCATTTGGGTCGCAGCCCAAGTTTGGGAACTGCTGCTCTAGCAGGACAAGGGAGGAGTGAGCTTCCCCCTCCCTTAGGAATTTCTCCAAGTCACCTGGATGTCCAGGTCCCATTGCCCAGGTGACCAGGGGAACTTAAATCATGCAGCTAGAATAAACAAGTGGAGGGTTCTGGGCTGAGACTGTCTTAGGCCAGGAGATAGAGAGAGAGTATTTTTTTCACAGATCATTCCAGCCAAGGCTTTATTTAGCTGGGTCTTAAAAACCGCCAAGGATGGAGATTTCACAACCTCTCTTGGTAACCTGTTGCAGTGTTTCACTACCTACTTAGCGATAAAGTTTTTCGTAATATCCAACCTAAAATTCCCTTGCTGAGATTAAGTTGTAGCAGCAGTCATGTAGATTTATTTGGGATTTCCATGGAAGCTGCAGGGTCATGGTCCAAATTTCAAATACTGTTGTAAAAAATAAATAAATAAATAAATAAATAAGGCAGGTGGCTTTTTCTGGTTAGCAGTATCCAAGCCATTTGTTAACGGAAAACATGCTTTCCTGAGCTCAGTTGTTAGGCACAGAGGTGTAGTGAGCTCTTTCAGCACCCTGGGTAGATGAACTGGAGAGGATTATACACTGGAGAGAAGGGCAGTTGGGGTGGAGGCAGGAATGGGGATGGAGTCTTACCTGTCCCTACTGTCTGCACCCAAGTGGCAGCTGCTACTGCTCTAGCAGCATGGGCTCATTCTGTCACTACTGGAAGATATGCCCACTGCACAGCAGATGCACCAGCCCTATTGTAACCATAAAAATTGCCAGTGTCCACTCCTGCGAGGTGCTACATAGCAACCAAGCTTGCTGAAAAGCCACTAACTAATACAAGGTGAGCAAAACAGCTGCAGGTTTTGTCAAAATAGAAACTTTGTCAAGAGCAGCAAAAAGGAGATGTTCCAAAAAAGAGAAAGTGTGATAAGAAAAGTATGCCAGTCTGGGCATGTTTATGCATGAAGGGTTTTTGGAAAAATACCCAATAGTGAAAACTCAATCATGCAAATAGCCTACAAATGGTCAATAGCAATAGTCATGATAGAAATAAGAAATATGCAAGTAACAGAAGGCATAAAACAGCTTGGGAACAATTGGTCACTGGATTACTGAACTGTGCCCCTGAACATCCCAGTGAGACCCTTGACTGTCTGATCAACTGGATGGGCGCAAGACTCGTTTGCAAGGTATCTAGTGCATTTCTTGGTATGGAAGTGTGTGCAATTGGCTAAATAACCCTACATTAGTGGCGTGGAATCTCCTGTCTCTCAAGCACTCTTTCTCTCTACAAACCACTAGTTTCCCAATCCAAGATTTTGGGGTAACACAGTGGTACATGCTCCCGAGGAGCCAACCCTGATGCCCCATTCACATCCTCTCCTTGCCCTGATATGCAACTCCCTGGTTGGAGTGGGGGTGCCATTCTGCTCATGCCCACCCCCCCATACACTACTGGGAAAGGGGATGTGTCTGTCCAGCTCATATGGCTACTTACCTACCACACCACTCAAGCCTCATCGTACCCTTAAAATCCTTTCAAGTGGGGTAAGGTGAAGAGCATCCTGAAATGATCACAAGATAAAGTATATACTATTCCCGGTACCTCCCTTGCAGTGAATACCAATATCACAAAGGACTTTCCTATGCCATCCAAGGTGTGATGCTTGCAGACTCACCAAACCAAACACTTCCTGAATCTCGTTGCCAGCGATTCCTGTCAGCAGGAAGGTGGAAGCTGCCAACAGCTCCAAAAACACTGATGGATAAAATGGTGGCAGCAGCAACACAGAGGTACCAGCAACCCCTCATCCTGGCCTATGGCAATGAAAAGATAGAAAAATCAAGGTAAAGGTACAGTAAAAATCCCAAATGGTTGTCAAGTCAAAGTCTAATATAAACTTTCTCTGGAAATCTCATAGGAAAGGCAGTTATTGCAAAGGTAGTAGTGTTGGAGCACTTATATAGCTGCAGTGATCCAGGAAACACACAAAGGCATTTTATTTTTGTCCAAAAACTTGTCTAACATCACTCCCAAGTATACAGTTGGTCCAATAAAAAGGTAATCAGCTTTCCTAAACTGTTTTAAAAACTTCCGTCTCAAATGTAATGATCATAGGCCAAGACTTATGCTGTTTATTTTGGTGGGTACTGCATAGTTAGGAATCAACGGTATAACTACTTTACTGACACTAATGAAATTAAATTTGACAGAAGACCTAAGGACTCATAGTTGAACCCTAAACTGGCCTCTTAACTTGGTAAAAGTAAATATTACAGAGACATACAGGAAAGGATGAATAAATAACGTGGGCTGGTCTCAGACAGAACCCCAGATTTATCAAGAGGTGTTTGCAATCAGACTGAAGTAATGAACTGAAGGATTTAAGGACATAGTGGCAGATGGCCATGAAGGATGTTGTTTTGAAGTTATTTTCAAGGACACTGAGAGGCTGGCAATAGCCAGGCAAAAGATTCTCACTGACAGAGCTCAAACCAACCCCCAAATGGTCTGAAAGCTTCAGGGACTCCAAAGATCAGAGCTGCAAAAAAATACACAACCCCCGTGTAGACATTCATCGACACAG
This sequence comes from Alligator sinensis, assembly GCF_000455745.1. NCBI lineage: Eukaryota > Metazoa > Chordata > Crocodylia > Alligatoridae > Alligator > Alligator sinensis. The sequence goes on from NW_005842173.1 coordinate 1,566,578, forward strand.
CCAAGATGCTCAGTTCGGTCTCCCACAATTACTTTGTAGCTGCTGCAGGAAAGGGGATTTGTCCAGCATATGATGGCTATAATCAGTGGCCCTTATTGGAGCATCCATGATGCTGTGGAACAAGGTAGTCAACACCTACCTGTCGCTATTAAAAAGTCAGGTTCAAGCTGGGCAACTTAATGTCTATCCAGCCACTTCACTCCCAGTATCGAAGCCAGAGAAAGACTGAGGCAGAGTCTTGTGAGATTAAATGAATAGAAGGCTTTACCCACTGAATGATTAGATCCTGCTCAGTTACTTATAGGAAGGTATGAACAAAAAAAAATCAGTCTTCTAGAGTCTTCCTACCACTGACTCTAGAGGTCTTGTGAATTCCTATATTTATCAGCTCCCCTCTTTCTCTCTGGTTATGGACACATTAGATATGAAAAACGCCCAGTCATCATGATAGCTTTGTATACGGCTTCAAGAATATTTATTGAGCATGCCCCGTAATGACTATGCCCTTCTAGATGTGTCCAGGTCCTTTTAGCCAAGTCTCTGAATAAGTGCAAAGACAAAGATAGCTGAAGCAAGCCCATGCCTTTTCCCATGGGTTTTAGAGATAAAAAGTACAAAATACTGCAGAATAGAAGTATTTTTCCTCTCTTCATGCTTGATGCTGCATAAGTAAAATTAAGACGGGGGGGGGGGGTTTCCCCCACTAGGACCTGCCCTCTGTTATTGGCCCTTATTCACATTGGTCATTTCCTCATTTCCAGTGCTAGGCGCTTCAATTTCCAAGGCCAGTAAAATATGAAGAAAGATTTATGAGTGACAGCATAACTCAATGCAGCTTTGAACCCTTTCACTTCTACATTTCCAGATCAAAGGTAGGCCAGAGATGTAGTAAGTGAGGACCCTGTCTGACTCTCTTTGAACACAATGGCAAAGCATTGTTTGAGAGGCACACACATCATGGAACACATCATGGCTGTTTGGAGATATCTATAATCTGAGTACTTACACTGGGACTTGCCTTGCCTCTTCCTAGATTCATAGATGCTAGGGTCGGAAGGGACCTCAATAGATTATCGAGTCCGACCCCCTGCATAGGCAGGAAAGCATGCTGGGTTCAGTTGACACCAGCCAGATGCCTATCTAACCTCCTCTTGAAGACCCCCAGGGTAGGGGAGAGCACCACCTCCCTTGGGAGCCCGTTCCAGACCTTGGCCACTCGAACTGTGAAGAAGTTCTTCCTAATGTCCAATCTAAATCTGCTCTCTGCTAGCTTGTGGCCATTATTTCTTGTAACCCCCGGGGGCGCCTTGGTGAATAAATACTCACCAATTCCCTTCTGTGCCCCCGTGATGAACTTATAGGCAGCCACAAGGTTGCCTCTCAACCTTCTCTTGCGGAGGCTGAAAAGGTCCAGTTTCCCCAGTCTCTCCTCATAGGGCTTGGTCTGCAGGCCCTTAACCATACGCGTGGCCCTTCTCTGGACCCTCTCCAGGTTATCCACATCCCTCTTGAAGTGCGGCGCCCAGAATTGCACGCAGTACTCCAACTGCGGTCTGACCAGCGCCCGATAGAGGGGAAGTATCACCTCCTTGGACCTATTCGTCATGCATCTGCTGATGCACGATAAAGTGCCATTGGCTTTTTTGATGGCTTCGTCACACTGCCGACTCATGTTCATCTTGGAGTCCACTAGGACTCCAAGATCCCTTTCCACTTCCGTGCCACCCAGCAGGTCATTCCCTAGGCTGTAGGTGTGCTGGACATTTTTCCTCCCTAGGTGCAGCACTTTGCATTTCTCCTTGTTGAACTGCATTCTGTTGTTTTCTGCCCACTTGTCCAACCTGTCCAGGTCTGCTTGCAGCTGTTCCCTGCCCTCCGGTGTGTCCACTTCTCCCCACAGTTTTGTATCATCCGCAAACTTGGACAGAGTACACTTCACTCCCTCGTCCAAGTCGCTGATGAAGACATTGAAGAGTATCGGTCCTAGGACCAAGCCCTGCGGGACTCCACTGCCCACACCCTTCCAGGTCGATACCGACCCATCCACTACAACTCTCTGGGACTCTCTCTTCCTTGAAATAGTGAGGGGAGAAGCTGACCTTGTTATCACCTGAGCTCTGCTTTTCTCATTAAAGCAAGGTTGTTAATTCCCATAACTTATTTTTGTCCTTCCCCAAGTGGTAGGACACCAAGGGACATCAATCATTAACAACATTTCTTCTTCTTTCTACTTCTCCACTGTTTCTTTTAGCATCTCAAAAGCCAAAAAGATTCCCTAAACAGCTGTGTGGGTATTTGAACACCCAGCAAGGGGCACAGCTGGGAATATGATGTAGTTGGAAATGTTAAAAACATGAATTCATCTGGCCAGATTAGCTGTTTGAGTCAAGCGTACCTCTTCCTCTCGTGGGGATAAGCACAAGGAGTATTTCACTGGACTATCCTGAATGCTTCTGGTACTGCTGTGAAAAAGGGGAGGTCTCCTTGTGAACCCTGTTCCACGAGAGAGCTACTGTCAGGTGAGAGGTCCATCTATGAAAGCATTTGTTACAGATACGGAAGACAGGATCAGGGGAAAGAGGCCTGTAGCTGATGCTGAATGATACACATTTGGGACAAGATTGTGCCTTTACTCCCGGTAATTAGTATTTGACATCCTACAGAGTTGGAAATGAGTGGGCTTGTTGATAGAGTACTGTTCGCTGCAAATGGGAAACCTTCGAAGATATGTAGAGGAAGCTGTCATTTACCAACCACACACCGTTATCCTTCCTCAGCCTGATGAAGGGTTTTTAAACCCAAAAGCTTGCTAAGAAATTGTTTTTCCAACTATTTAAGTTGGTCTAATAAAATATATCTGATTCACCCAAAGAACCTTGAACTTCTAACATTGTCACTCCTGCCCAAATTAAAATAGTGATGCGCACATACCGACCTGGAGGTTGCTACTACAGTGATGCGTCTGAAACCAAGAACAGAAATAGATAAATCCTCTCTTTTTTAAGAGGATTATGTTTCCAGGATTTCTACCCAATTTCTTGGTAATGTTGATTTGTAAACCCAGTTCTCCTCCTGGTCAAGGCAGAGACGAGATTTGCTTCAGAGTATATGGAAACAGATTCAGTCCCTCTGTTAGCATTTTATTTTTTTCAGTTTGGATATGTTCTTGGTTGGTACAAATCAGTTAAGTGAGGTCAGCAGAGCTCCTACACCAGATGATCTGGCCCGTGATACCTTAGGAAGGAGATGAGGCTGTGACAGAATACCAATATCAAGGGACATGTCATGGGGACTCATACACCAAGATGGACAGCAATGAGGTGCTATCGTCAGGGATCCTGATATTCTATGCTGTAAAAAAAATGCCTAATTCTGGTTAAAAAAATGTAAGCCCAAATTCACATTTTTCCATTATTAAAATGAATCGCCACTACATCTATGTATTAGTAGTGTTTCATTTTAATCACAGAAAAATGTGAATTTGAGATTACTTTTTTTAACTGAAATTTGGGGATTTTTTTCAAATCAGAGAAAAGCAGGATCTCTGGTTATCCCAGCCTCTTATTTGGCAAGGCCATCATACTCCAGAGGAATAATTAACTCTCCACTCTGATTGGCTAAAACTGTTCACTTGCAACATAATGAGCACGTACACTCTGTTTTGTCTTACTGCTCTCATTTTTGCTGGCTTTCCACTTGGCAGCTGCAGTCTATAAATAGCTGGAAAGATGATTAGCCTGAACAATGAAAGTAAATGATTCACAAATTAAATAATTATACTGAATCTGTGCAGAGCTCTTTTGTCTACAGCCAAACTCATAATAATGATCATTCCCCCAGTTTTTCCTGCATTTTTTGTGCTGTGTCCATAAAAGGAACCACTGCTTATAGGGGAAGATGCCATCTGTGTTCCTGATGCTACTGGAGGTCAAAGCAGGAGTTAGAAAAACTCAGTTTATAATTCACTTGATTAAGTATGTTTTATTTAAAAGGGCCCAATCCAAAGCCTCATTCATTCATTCATGCATTTTAATAATGTTTGGACCAGGCTGTAACAATATGTTGTTGTACCAATGCATATTCTTCTAACAGTTTAGATGCATGGGTGCAACTAGAAGCAGAACAAGACAAAATATTCAGCCCATCCAGCACCGAGCCTTTCAAATAATGATGTTGCTGGCTTTGCCTAGTTAGGCAAGTCATAAAAAATTGCTGCTGTTTTGCACTCTGCCTCTGGTTGTGTTGATTACAAGCCACAGGAGAAAAAAGCATGCTCCTATTCACTGATCCATGATGGGGGAGTCTTTCGCTTCAGGAAGTAATCTCGTATAATAGTCACTTCCTTGTGCCGCTCCAAAACGCTTTTCACCTAGGACCAGTTTTTTATCTCTTCTCCCCGCCTGCAATCCTCATCTGAATATCTGAAGAGCACTTAGACAATCAGTGGATTGTCATAACCAAATTAGCCATACTAACCACTGCATTTTCCCCTCTACTGGGTTCTGAAGTTCCACAAGGCAGATTAAATGCAATTACACACTTATAAAAGAGCCTCTCAGAGGGGGGGAAAAATATTCTCTTCCCTAAAAGAATAGTTTACAAAGCTCAAACTTCGGCCGCATGAAGAGCTAGTGAGAAACTAAATGTATTTATTCTGCTGGCTCTCAAACAAAGGAGTAGATGTTCTGATGTCATTAGATGAGCCCTCATTTGCCCCCCACATCGGTAATCACTCTGTGGCTATCAAATCCCGTATTGGACTTGGTTGGGCCTACCTCAAGGCAGCATTAATGATTTTCTAAAATATTGGGACAGAAGATGAAACCCATTTCATCCATGGCCATGGCAAGATGTGAAAGTGTGTTGTACCTTGAGGCCTGTATTTTCCTTTATATAGCATTAAGACCAGAGATTTGAACCAGGAGCAGGCAAGTCAGCAGATAGAGCAGGGGTGGGCAAAATACAGCCTGCGGGCTGGATGCGGCCCACCAGGCCATTCTATCTGGCCCACGGGGCCCGTAAAATTTTAGAAAATTAGTATTTATCTGCCCCTGGCTGCCTGTCACGCGGCCCTCGATGGCTTGCCAAAACTCAGTAAGAGGCCCTCCACCCCTGAGACAGAGGCTAAGCACCACCAGGCAGCTGGTCAGACATCATCCCCAGCCTAGCCTGGTCTCTCCTATGATGATGCTGATGAGGAGTCAGGTGACCAGGTGGAACCTATGGGAACCGTGTTGCAGTGACCTGAGCCTCAGAACTAGGTCACATTTCTGGATTGGCCACTGGCTTTGTTGATGACCTCAGACTACTCATATTACCACTGTGCCTCAAGTTCCCCCTGGTAAAGTACAGCCCAGGATACCTTTTGCTATCTATTATTGAAAATGCTATATAAGAACCAAGTTGTAGCGGTAGTAATTTATTGCTACTTTTAGGCAATGACATTCTTTCTTTTTGAGTTCATGAAATAGAGGCGTTCTCCTGCTG
>NW_005842173.1:1572114-1577091 GCF_000455745.1 Alligator sinensis
TTCATGAAATAGAGGAGTCCTCCTGCGGAAGCCAGAATGAGACAATGGGATGGATCCTGAGACCTGCCGGTGTCCCTTGTGTCACTAAACTCAAAGGGACAGCTGAAGATTCTTGGGAAAGGGTCATTCCTGATTTCTGGCTCATGTACACTTCACTGATCCCTGCTAGCGGAGTGGTCCCAAGTGATGTCTCCAAGTTACAGCAAGAGAATGGTTGTTCCTTCTTTAGCCCTGTTTGAGATCAGGGAAGGTGTAAAGGGTAGAAGACCCTTTACTCAAGGTCGCATTCTACAGATGAACATTGCAAAAGTCTTACCTCTAACAAAATGGATTTCAAATTTTGAAGCAACTACATTTTACTAGCTGAGCATGTTACAGTTTTTCAGGAAATCAAATGATAGTGTATAGACAGAGCTGGTATCTTTTTAAGCAAAACCGTCTTTCTGAGGCCAGGCACAAGCCTCATACTTTTACCAGTATAAGTGATCAGAAACTGGTCTATACCCACAACAACACAGAAGTTCAGCACATAAAACTAGTCTATACCTGTAACAGGACAGAGGTTCAACACACATCAACTGTTTTAAAAAATGGTGGAACTCAGTCTAAGATGTTCTGCCTTCACCAAAGGGCAAATGTGGGTTCTGTTCACTATGGATCTAAACTATACCACTTACAGAAAATCACATAACTTGGATCAATTTTGCCTCAGGCTTTTTGAATGTCTGTATATAGCCTAAATGACAGAAATCTGCTCCAAGAAGTCTGCTCTCATCATACCATAGGTGCTGGAGTGGCTGAACGCCATGTTTTTTCGTTTTTTTTCTACTTTTGGGGTGGGGGGGTGGGGTTCAACTCCTTAGCTGAAAACCATGGGCTAATTCTTCAGGTAGTAGAAGGCAGCTTCCATGAACTAATAAAGGACTTATCCACAATTAGACTGGGTGCAGTGATTTGTACAGGCATTTTGATTAAGTTGGCCACTGTTTCTGCTTACAGGATGTCCATCCTGACCACGTATTGGTGAATGTGAACTCACCAGTGTGAATGTGAATTACAGAATGTGAAAGCTTCTAGCTGTACTATGTCCCTACAAGCTAAATTAAATGGTACAAAGAGTGCGAACTTTATCCTTGGAAATGTTTTAAAAGCAAATTAGACAAGAGCATGTCTAGTATGGTTTAGACAGGGATGATCCTGTCTTGAGCAGGAGGTTGGAATAGAAGATCTCTTGAGGGCTATTCTAGCCCAATTGTTCTATGATTCTGTATTACATCATATGATAAGAGTTGTTCTGAGCTATGAGGTTGTGAGATTGTGGTTTCTCAAGAACATACCCTCCCAATGATAGATTCCTGTTTCTGCACTTGCTCATGTTCAGCTAGAACCAAGCCCAGTTAGAATGGGTTTGGATCTGGCTGGGGCTGCTCTATCATCAGCATGTATGTTAATATTACTGCTTGTTGTATTTTACCTACATCCCCTGAACTTCCAGTTGAGATCAATCAACATGTCAGCAACATGTCAGCAAGATGCCAGATGAGTAAGACAGTTGTAATCCTACCTTATGTCATTGCAGAGGTCAGTTGATGGCTGGAACTCAAGGACATTGGAGGACTATTGCTCTCAGTTTCTTCCCTTACAATGACTTTATTCAGATGCATCAAGAACAGGTTGCATACATGAAACAGCTACAAGTAGATCTTTAACATCAGAAGAAAAAAGGACTTTGCATATATGATCTGGGACTCAAAGCCTCAAACTCCACTGCATGGATTCCCTATTTTTTCTCTGGAACACTACTGCGCAACTCCTGATGGACAACTCAGCTGTGATAGCACATAAAGAAGCAATGTGGTACATGCTAGTTTCCCTTCTGCCTTAACCTGCCAATCTATGGACGTGGTGCCATCAACATAGACAAAAGCAGATATTTTTTTTTCTCCTCCTAAGTATCTGCAACAACCTAGCAGACCCTTGAGTGCTGCTCCTGAACAGTTGCACACCAGATCCATCATAGGACAGATCCATCAACTGGGGGGATGCCTTCAACCACACCAAGTGCTAGCACTGTTGCTCTCACGGATATGTAAACCTTGGATTGCTGCTGATACCCTCCTTCTCTGGTGGTCTCAAGGGTTTCTATCTGCCTTTTTTCTAATTCCCCTGATCCCTAAAGCAATAACCCAAAAATCAGGACACACAAACCCCACAATCATCCTTAAAATACTTTACTGCTGAAATCTTTTCTCCTATGCCTGATGAAGGGTGTTTGTGCCCAAAAGCTTGCAATTAAAGAATTTAGTTTGCAAAAATCTAGTTCGTCTAATAAAAGATATCACCTCTACTATGAGTACTGATTCCTTACTGCTTACAGCTTATTTTTTTTATTGAAAGACCAGCTATAAATATAGGTCAATTCAATTAGCTCCCAGATTACCTTGAGTAATTGCTGTTAGTCTACAGTAACTATTCTTTACAAAGGATATCTCTAAGTCAACATCACTGAGTAGTTGAGAGATTTACTACTACTTAACTATACCAAAAGAAAAAAATGATTGAGAATTGTAGGGGAAAATTACTCATGAGAACTATTGTAACGTACCTTGAAGCATGTGGTTACACAAGTCAAGTAACGAGCCAATTTTTTTCCCCAGGGAAAAGTCTCAATGTGTGAGCAAAACAGGATTGTTTTTTTATCAGCGAGTCAGGATTGTGTAATTTTAGCATATGAGGAGGTTTGTGATACTGAAGTTTCTGAATATGGGGAGAAGTAAAAGAAAAGGACAAGAATTGTACAGCTCTTGGCAGTCACAGTCAGTCTTTCCTTTGGATGTAGAAAATGTATTCTGGGAGAAGCATAATTCCTATTTTCTGGGTGCATCTACATAAGACGCTTACTGAGCATTAGCCTTATAACACTGCACAGTAACATGGCAGTCAAAAACCATGCTAATAGGCTACTGTGCAGTGTTATGAGGCTAATGCACATTAAGCATCACAAAATAACCATATGCCGGTACTACCGCACAGTATAGCTACTGTGCATTTAGTTAGCATTTCATTAGGCAAGTACTAAACTAAATGTGCAGTAACTAAGGATATTAATGAACACGTAGATGTGTCCTCTGAGAGGTTAAAGCTGTATTTTCTGCCTTTTTTATTGTCTCTTTGGCTAAAGCAATCTTCACTTCCTGGAATAGCTGTAAATCAAGAATCACATGCACCTTATATATAACTCTGATTATCTTTTCATTAATGATTAATCACAGCTACATAAGTTACTAAGACAGTGTAAGAAACCAACTTAGACTCTTTCTCAGGTTGCAACTTGTTGGGGTGGGCGAGGGAGAGGAAGAAGCATCTGTTGCTAGTGCTTTGCTAACCAATGAGCAAGAGAGACCCAAACAAGGCAGGGAGTGTTGGAATTGTAACTCCACAAACCCCAACAAGCTGAACAGCATAATTACATAACCACCTAGAGTAGCATATGCATATGCTGTGCTAGGTATATGCCGGGTGAAGATTTCTTCTCCTGCTGTAGGGAGGAATAACGGTCACATTCTCCTTTCCAGGGTGTATTAAGACAGTACAATATGCCATCATTTTGTTAGGTGCAGGTGGGTTGGATCATTATTTAACCAGTGTGTTCCTCCATGCCAAGTTTCATGGTTGTTTATAACTAAAACTTGTGCTGTGCAAGTAATTTAGGAGATAATCTTTGGTTATTACACTTCAGTCCAATAAATGCTACAGTGTAATTAAACAGGTTTTGTTTTTCTGATTTCTCGTTATACAGCATTTGCACATATCTGGTACAACTGGGTGTATCTATATGTGCATTCTAATGCACAGTAGACTATTTTACTGCACATTAGAGTATCACACAAAAACCTGTGACATTATGCTAATGTGCAGTAAAACAGGCTACTGAGTATTAAGCATCAATAAAAAGGTATGCAAATGCACTACTGAACATTAGTGTAGCCTAATGCACATTATTTGCCTTACATTAGAAATGGTGCATTAATGCACATGTAGACATGCCCACTGAGGATTAATAGTGAATTAGCTGCATCTTTTAGATTTTTGTCTCCATATACATTGCAAGTTTTATTATATAAAACATTAACAAGAAGAGCAAGTAATGAAGACCTAAGACTCTTTTGGCTTAAAGAAATATTTGAATGTCCAAGTTATATGCATGGCATGGTAATAACAAATATGCACATAACTGACATCTCAGGCAGGCTGAAAGGCAAGAAGGGAGGAGATAATTGGTAACCTTGGTCTTAAAACCATCAGAAACTGCATTCTGATGGCCTGAAGATGACATTTTGAAGAAATAAGTATTGCACTTTGAAGTGACTAAGGTTTAAAGGTTTGTTCTGTTTTCTAAATAGCAAGTCGTTTGCCTATGGAAGAACTGTGGCTACATTTAGTGGTCCACTAGGTATAGAAATGAATGGGGTAGAAACATGTTACCAAGGGGTGTGAACAAGCATTTGAATTACCCAACTCAGGTTAGGCAGCTTACTTCGAGTCAGCTAAACCTGAGTCAGGCTATGTTGCATGCAGACATTCACATGGGCAGCTGGAGGAGAGAGGGCCATGGGCAGGGGGTGGTAAGTCTGGGGGAGATAGCTGCGGATGGCGGGGGGGAAGGGAGTTAAAACAGCCCCAGGACCAGGGTGAGTGGCTGAGTTTTCCAGCCACAGGGCTGTGCTGTGAACACACACACATGTTTGTTAGGCTGAGTTAACTCATTTTAGATCAGGTTTTCAGGCCAATCTAGAGTTAATTAGGGTCTTGTTACACCATATATAGTGAGCCACACAAATGTTGATGGGTGTTAGTGCTAGCTCGACTTTTGAGCAGTCACACTTCAGGCCAGAAGGGGCCTGGAGGACTCAAACGTAACCCTCCCCCCACCATATTCTAGGCTCCCCCTGCCTGCTCCTTGGGGCTCCCCCAGTG